>NW_026999353.1:704098-1048098 GCF_037126465.1 Ornithodoros turicata | reverse complement strand
CTTTGTGCCCTTATCGCGATCACTTATCGTGAGTGCTTCATAAGGCTCATTTCGCACTAACGTTTTTATCGGTCGTGTTTTTAACGGAGCCAAACCTGGCCCATTAGACTCTACGGAGCTCGATTGCCTTCAGGTTCTATTTTGGAAGCAAACAGACGAGAGATACGGTAGTGTGAAACCGGCCCAAGGCTAGTTGGAAACCCACTTTCCTCGGAGGGAAACAGTCGCAGAAGAAGGCGTAGGATTTCGATTTGGTCAGCTCTCCTACTCGCGGTAAGTCTACTTTACGATCTAGAAGGGATCACTGTGGTTCGGAAGACTGTGCTGAGGTATCCACGAGAGTAAAAGGACAGGGCGTTGGATCGTGTGCTGCTAATAAATTACAATTTCGCTTTAGCTACCACATTACATACTTCATAAAAACATATTTTCTATGTTAAAGAAATGGCTGGAGTTGTTAAAGAAGTTGCTTTGGAGACAGCCTCGAAGATTATAGAAAAACTATTTTTTATCTTGTTCCAGGTCTGCGTGGCACTAGGTTCGCCTGCATTGGGTCACGCCAAATGCAGTAAGTATAACAGACGTTTTACGGTTTAAGTGACGTATCTTGACGATGCATATCCTCTAATCCTTCAAAGGCCCTGTACCGTAGTTTCCAGTATATACTTTTGTATATAGTAATTAAAGTGACATAAAACCGCTGTAATGGACTCTGTCAGCAGCTGGGCTCTGACTGTCCTAACGTTCATAACGTCATTTTGCGTCGAATATGTGGAAAGAACTATCAAAAAAGACTTTCGCATCCCATTTTCAAGTAATCAGGAAACGGACCCATTCTGAATGGTCACTTTGCCCCGAGCGTGTTATGCCATGGCGAGGCCGATTTAGAATGTGAATTTATAGACCACAGCGTACACGTACATGCGTATTGTACATGCGTACTGTACATGCTTTTAACAACCTTCCTTGTAGTTCCTGAACTCCTTCAAGATGTGAAGTACGTCCCTGGAGCCGACTCGATCACACTCATTCCGCCGCGCTTCACCCCTGAGGAAGAGTGTGTGCTCAAAGGGCAGTACTGGTACGTGGCCTCGTACGCAAAAGAAGGCGAGGAACCGATACCCTGGATACCCGTAGGCATCGAAGGACACGTCGTCATCCAACACCTCACGCCCTCGACGACGTATAATATAAAAATTGCCATGAGATACATCTACACCAGCCTCACCAGCAGAAAGCAAGTTGAGGAAACACCAGAATTCCCAATTGAGGCGAAAACCATAGCCCTCGCAGGTGAGTAAGAACGCAGAACTGTTACGTTTACATAATTTTGAAACCGGAACTCTGCATTCGTTCTGCGCTCTCTTGTGTCTTGTGTGCATTAGGCATCATACACTGTCGTCTGCTACAGTAATGGACCTTTTCACAACTCTTCTGCGCATGCTCTGTGACCCTGACGGCGTCGAAGAAGGTTCCTTACATATTCATTACATGGCGTCAATATGGCGCCGACTGTGCTTTGGCGCGCGTCGATCGTGTTTCGCTGAACAGCCGCTAGGATACGACGCGAGCGTGAAAAATGTTCATTCGCCGTGTCCGCGACCTACACTACTATAACAAGCACTCCAAGAAAAACGGGGGTAAATTGAGAATCAATTATAGCTTCTAGTCTCTCATAGACTTATATAAATTTACGCCGTAGACGCTTCCTAAACATCGCATAAATCTCCGTGCATTTGATGCCGAAAAGGGCTAATGGTTGTAGCAGTCTGTCTGGTATCTGGTCCTCAAATGGTTCGTGCCCATTATACTCTCCAACGGAGATAGACGCTTCTACTTGTCTGCGTTTCTGTCACCGTTTGCCCGCCAGCAATGACTCCATGACATCACTCAAAGGTCACTCCTACATGCAGTGGACCTATTATTATCATTTAAGATGCCAGGTGGCTTCCCTCGCAGCTTTACCTCACTTCTGCTGCGTCTACGACTCAACGTCTCCTTCCCCCGTGTTCCTGGATTGCAGTAACATATGGTGCTGTGCCCAGCTTGCCACACCCCACACTCCTAACAAAGGGGTGTACTTACTACTAACTAATTTCCCTCTTGGAGAGTACAATAGACGATTTCAGAAATTGCATTGATGGCCCACCAGAGAGCGCCGTGGTGCGAAAGCCCCGCTGCACCTTGGGATTTAGTTTTCATGAGTGAGAGAGAATAAGAGCGCAAACGGTTTCGGTTTTCTCTCTCCTTCACCTCCCACACCTTCGAGCAAAAGGCAGACGAACACGAATGTAAACCATTTCCCACGACGCATTGCGCGATGCGCTGACTTGGGCGACTGAGGGCCCCCGTGCGGAGCACAAGGGCAATATCAGAAATCGCCTATTGCTCTCAAAAAGGAGACTCCTTACTCCCCTTTTGGGGAGTACTGGAGAGTAATTGTACATTCCAAAGGGGCAAGGGTGTACTCCCCAAAATGGAGTTACTGTACACCCTTTTTTTCGTTGTTTTTTTTGTTGTTGTTTTAAGTGCGGCTACGATCCTCCATATCGTCGACGACTGTGACCGGTACACGTGTGAACGCCGGGTGTTTCGACGCCAACTTGAGGTCCTTGACCATTGACCATTGAAGCTTGTCCAAACTGCTTCGCACATGGAGCTCCCCTGAGCATGAGTGCCGGGCCCTTCTCTCCGTTTTTGCTTCCATGCAAGCCGCTGGACTCCTCGAAGAGCTCTAAACAGAACTGCGGCTATCGTCGCTTCGCGTTCACCATAGTTCATCTTCTCATAATAACCGCTGTGAAGTGGGGTAGTGTCCCGTGGCCCCCACGGGGAAACATCCCATGTCATCATCACTTCTCCTTCGTTTATTTCTCTTGTTTTAGTTGTAAGTGCGGTGGTTTCGACAGGAATTATAACAATGCGCAGCCGTTTTCTAGCCGTCCTCTATCTAATGTCGTACGTGACTTCGGGTGAAATTTCTCCTGTGCCTATATACCGCTTATAATTTACTGGTAGTTCGATGCATTCAGTGCCACCCCCACCGACCAAGGAAATCAAACTGATGGATTCATCCCACCTGAATAAGACCCAGCAGGAGTTTGAAATTCCCTCCGACTTCTTCAGTAACGTCAACGGGGCTCTCAAAAAATATATACACTCGTGGCACAGGACACGGAAATAGGTGAGTAATGATATTACCAATTCCCTGTCGTACATTGCAATACACCTCGCCTTGTGTGCAAACAAACGACGTCATAGTGTTCGCCAGCACCACCAATTTGGTAGAGTTGAACTACGCTCGAAGCTAGAGGTGAACAAGGTCGCGCCCGAAAGCCACGGTCTTGATATTACAATGTACAGATTACACGGTCTTAGATTACAGATTACACGGTCTTATGATTACTATGGTCCCTGAAAGGGACGCAACCTTCGGTCCTACTTTTCTTTGCGGAAGGCGAACAATGGCTTTTGGAATGCAACAACGAGGGTTTTGGAGGCCAACAATGCCCATTCGTGGAACCCAGCCTTCCCCTTCCGATTTTGTTTCGGTTTCAGTGTGTCTACCAACGTCATGATGACCATGATGACGTTTCTCGGGTAGGTCTATTGTAGTCTCCAGAAGACGTGGTGTGTGCTCGGTGCGTGATCGACCGGATATAGATTCAATGCACTAAGCCGAGGTAGCCCCAACCCTGAAATACATGAAGAATGAAAACGGCAACAAGCCAATGGTGTTCCCTATCGCAAAAAAACAACAACAAAAGAACACGCAAAACATTTAGAAGACAGAGACATGTCACGTCTGACCCCTAACGTACCGAAGCCGTGGTTTCATCAGGTGTTTGCTTTCTAGAACGCGTTACATGAGCAAAAGGGATGTTAGTCCACACGAAATAATGTTCCAGTGCGCCTGTCTATGTTGTAATCTTGAATCTCGTACAAACAAATTTATGTGGATTGTGTTGTACACACAGTGCAAGGTATGGAATGGTTACACAAATGCTATAGTACAAGCCGTCCACAAAACTCGCACAACCCGGTGGATTCGTAATGCAGCACAGCACCATGACTAAACCTGGAACCGCATGGCGCGTATTTCAGTGCGAAAAACGCGCCGTGGTACGCTTGGCCAAAATTTCACGCAGAGAACAGGTTCCCAGGGCGTGCCTGGGAGCGTCCCCAGCAACGCTGCTGGAGTTTCTCTATTGCCGGGCTCCCCGTTTCATGACGTGCATTTGATCCATACGATTTGGCCCGCGTGTTTTCGCCAGTGCGTTTTCCGCCCTGAAATACGCCCCCCTGCGGCTCCAGCTTTAGGAAACGTTTTCTTTAGTTTGAGGAAAAAAAAAAAAGAAAGTCATGTAAGACAGAACACATGAGGTGACACTGTGCGCATCCACAAGTGAGACCGGAAAACGTTGAGGCCTGCGAAGCTTCATTCTTGCTCTAATAAGCGTGTCCTGTTTTATTCAAAGGTGCAAGTGCTCTGGTGGCCGTACCAGCATGAAAGCCTAATCAAGTGGTTCTGTATTGTTCTTGAGCAGATAAATGCGACGAGCCAGTTACGTGGAGAACAGCCCATTCGCATTCCCCCATCAAGTGTCACAAAGCTGGAGCCGAAAACGGTAAGCTTTAACTGAACGGCATTCCAATTCATACTCATAAAGGGAATCAAAACACCAGAGGCAGGTCAGTGCCTCTTATTGTCTCTTAATGCCAATTTATTGATACGCGTGTTTCATTGGTACGAGAAATTTGTGAGAATTGCGGCTGATGTTCCCTCCCACATATTTGCTATGAATACCTCGACGCGTTACGTTTTTTTGCATTCCTTTTTGAGGACGGTAGCGATGTCGCGGAGGTAAGCATTGCTTCAATGAATCGTGTGTCGGAGAGCACGTCAAAAGTACCCCAGGTGGCCGAAATTATCCGCAGTCCTACCCTGCGGCACGTGCATCTTGTACCCACACAGACGTGGGCTGACTCCAATTACCATATTGTATTTCTTTTTCCTCGTGACACGGTATACGTGAAGAGGGTGGAACTCAATAGACGAGTTCAGAAAATCCCAGTGCTCTTTGCGCACGCATTGCAACATGTGCGCTTGCTGAGCGGGGGAACGAAGAATAATCCTTCACATTTAGCCTTCGCTGACCTTGACACGTCGTGGACAATGGACCGGTAGGGGAGAAATCGGAACAGTTTGGAGGCCGCCCGTTTCATTTGTATTAGTAAACTCCCACAGTTCAAAGCGGCGCTAAGCACTCTGGGATTTTCTGAACTCGTCTATTCAAGACACATGGCGAGGGAATTTCTCGTGCATTATTGAACACAGGCACCAAACTGTTCAACGTAGGGTATCTGTAAAATTCAGGAAGGGAGATACATCTTGCAAGAAACCGTTACTGTATTTTGCAAAGATCTTTTTTTTTCTTTTTCTTTTTTTCGTGTTCTGGTGATTTTCAGAGCTGCTTGATAGTACAACAGTCTTGTACCTGTCGCTTTACAGAGCTTCATTTACCTTGTCAGTTTAAAGATGACAGTACGCTGACATGCGTGTTGGGGTCGCAAGAAGGATGCGATGGCGATATGTGCAATGGACCACTGACGCCTGGCGTCAAGTACGGGTAACCTTCCCTTTGAAGTTGCATCAACTGCTCTAGACTTAGCGCCTGGAGATTATGGGGCGAAAGCGTGAGACGGATTGATCGTTCCCTTGATGTATCGCATGTAGGACGCTTCAGAGGACCCGTGACATCGATTAAGACTATAGGGAACGTAGGGACTATAGGGGACTCATACCCCTGACGCAAGGGCGCGTTTCAACTCCTCTACAGAAAGGGACACCTAACGAAATGGTGTTGCGTGACGTGACACACGGCAAAAGAAAATCTCCTTTTACGAAGTGGTCCTTTTGGGAAACTGAGATCGGCGATCTCCTTTTCATCTGTAAAGGCGCATCGCGTAGCCTCGGACGAAGGTCGATACGACGACAGTACTCTCGAATGAAGGCTAGATCGTGTTTTAATTGTCAAGTACAGTATTTTCCGTTTTATAACGCGCACCCGTAAAAACGGGCCGAATTTGAGAAAAGTTCCATGTATAACGCGCACCGCAATGTTGTACAAGCTTCTGTGCTGCCACCACTATACACAATAAACCAACCAAGGCGGTGTATAACATATGCATATGCTATATTTGAAACATATTTATTTTCGCGTCCCTTCTCAATCACGCTGGCCTTCTGAAATGAATTCAGGATTATTGACAGCTCAATGGCATCCTTAAGCAGCATCATGAACTCCAGCGCCCTTTCGCCGGCTTTGTCATCTGACCCTAAGAGATTTGTGAGAAACTCACAGGACACCCTGGAAGAGGCTAGAATTTGCACGACACCGACCAGAAAAGCAACTCTGTAGGAAAATATTTCCGTGTATAACGCGCACCGTTAGATAACGCGAAGCACCTCTTCAGAGCACTTTTTAATGTATAACGCGAGCGTTATACACCGGAAAATACGGTACTCGAAGTCCGCGTGCAGATATTGCAGTTGCAGTACGTATTTTGAATTCATTGGTCATCACTGTTCCTTATACGCGCTGTAGATTAAAATTCGGCGGAAAGTACGCATGTTCATAATGGGCCACAACTCAGGTGGCGAATTTCTCCATTCATCATCATCAGTATATTTGCTGTTGTTGTTGTTCGCATAATTACTAGTGGTTGCATTTTGAATTGGACTCATAATAATTAAGGTATGACATATTTGAGTGATACACTGGCTGAGTTTAGCCAACAATCAATGCTGGATGAACATTACATAAATTTCTCATCAGCCGAGGCTCCGAACCGAGCCTGAACCGAGAACGGCAAAAAATAAAAATAAAATGCGGAATCGGCAGAGCGCTGTCCTCTCACACAGTTATACTGTCTGCTACATTTGAGCGAATGTGGGGCAGAGTTATGGAGCCAGTGCTAGACCAATCTTGCTTACGTGCTCTCATTTGGCACTTGTAAACACCGAGGCTTCGAGCGGCGTGTAAAACTACTACACTCCACTACTTTAAAGTGGGACTCCGCAACAAAATCACCACAAACGTTGTGGTATATATCTGTAACGTTTGGAATGTCAGGAACACGTGAACGAAATATCTCGTTCTAAAACTGCGCAGATTTCATTCAAACGAATTTATTACGAAGCGAGCGCTTCGCCTTTGTGAAGCGAGAGGGCACTGACAAGCAACGCAATACTGACGTAACCCGGCATCCGACAAGGGAGAGTGCAAGTTTCGAAGCAGACGACAATGCTGGATGACGTCACGGTATCCTCCTCCGTGCCAACGCCACCTAGATCGCGAAGGCCTGTTTAATGCCTCCTCTCCCTCCTTCGCTACGTGGACACATATAGTCCGAATTCGTCTGCTACAGCGATTCGCGATTCTGTCAGTTGAAGAACGCAAATGATGGCAGCTAACGCAGCTAAGTTCGTGAATTTGAACTTGTAGACTAAGAGTGCAACGGGCTTTCCAGAAAATTAGTCTTGAGAAAAATATGGAATCGTTTTGCGCTTTATGTTGTTTTCCCATTTAGTACGCGAGCACGCCCATTACTCGCAGACGACAGTGGCTGCCCATGCGGCTTACCGTGGCTCGTCTCCATGACTACGACCGCTGAAAGCATGTTCGCGATTCGCTATCGGCCGTTGAAAACCCGATCCTTATTGGCTGGCTCCTAGTTGTTACGTCATGGCGATGAGTAAGCAGGTTTTCCCTATCTAGGTGGTGGTGTCCGGACGTACCGCCATAGTATGGAGCTATGTTTTCTGCTCTTTGCATTTCGGTTTCGGTTATGTAGACATATAAAGTCAGAATTCGTCTGCTGCTGCGATTCGCCGCTCTGCAAATTCTAGAACTCGCAAATGATTGATGATTGCACTGTAGACCTGAATCTAGACAAAAAGTGCAACACGGCGTTCCAGAAAGTCAATCTTGAGGAAGATATGGGACCGTTTTGCGCTTTACTTAAAAGTTTTCCCATTTAATACGCGGGAACGTTCAATCACTACTCGCAGACGACGGTAGTTCGTCTCCATGGCAACGACCACTGAAAGCTCGTTCGTGATTAGCTACCGCCGTTGAAAAGACGACCCTGATTGGCTGACTCTTAGTTGTTACGTCACGTCGACAAGTAAGCGGGCTTACACCTGCTTGGGCTGCGCCTATCCACGTCACGAGTCACGCGCACGGGAACCACGTGACGTCACGACGTTCCCTTGTCCTCGCGCGCCCTATGTTGGTCACCTGCGCACGTCGTTCCTCCAAGGGAGCTCATTTTATTCTTTGCAGAAAACGCTGCAGCGAAAAACAAACCATTCGATGCCTGTTGCCTGTGACGTAACCTGAATCAATTGGATCAATGTCACCGATTACATTGCAGGGTAAAGCTAAGGGCCATTGACGAGACTTGTTCCACAGATTCCAAGTCAGCTTTCTTCACAGCTGGAAGCCCACCTGGCGCTGGTAAGTCACTCGATTTTTCAAGATGTGAAAATATACTGGTGGATTTACGAGAACGCTCTGTGACCTCTCGATGGCTGAACGGTTCAAGAGGCGGCGAATTTGCAAAAGTGGCCAGTGACATGCTGAGAAATATCATAAACCTCGCGTGACAAGATGCGCTACGAAACTGAGATGTACTTTCCCCGCAGCTTACCTGCAAAGTAGCACATTTTATAACACGAGCCATGCGGTGAAAGCGTCGTTCTGTTTTATTCCGAAGGAAATAACCTAACCGAGGCATCGAAAGAAAAACACAGTGTGATATCCCAGTGACAGAGAATATGTAGTTATTAATCTCAAGAGTAATTTACATTAATTTGACCGCTAATTGGACAGTCCGTCAATCAGTCTGTGTAAGACATGTCGAATGAAAAACTTCCTGATGCCCAGCAGCACAACTAACTCGCTTTTTCGGTATATACTCTTACATTAGTTTCCCTTACTAATTTATTATGTGGCCGAAAATTACGCATTTGTGATTCTCGATTTTTGGTCATTTTAATTTGCCTTTATTTAATCGCGCGTTGTACATCCAAATAAGTTACGGCGGATGGCTTATATGTTTAATAGAAAGAAAAGAGGAAAAGTCAGCCAGGCTACCGGGCTACCAGTTACCCGGTATAGCACCTGTCCAGTACGGACGTTCTTGAAACGCATTCTATATTTTTGGACTGTCAATATTTCTGGACCATGGAAACAGCGTTCATACCTTATAATGCTTGGTTCACACTGTTGCATTTTTATGCGTTACGGATGCGGCGCGACACGGTTGTCATGACAACGAAGCACGCCACTCCGAAAAGCACACGCACCGCAAGAGTTGAGCTCGACCGAACTCCATGCGGTACGGGCTACCTGCGGAGATGCAGCTGACCAATGAGCGAACGCGCTCCGCGCAAGCTCCCCGTGCACGGCACGTTCCTGTAGTATTTGGCGAACCCACTGTCGTCGTCGTTTTTTCCTTCTTTTCAGCAGAAGCGCTGCTGCTGCCATTTGAACAACAAGTGGCCAGTTTACGCACTCTGTATGACGCAGATACGCTTCGATACACCTCAAAGTTTCGCCGACCACATCACGTTGCCTGTTCATGGCTGCGTGTGGGATGGAGACGTGGTGGAGTGGAGACGTGATTGGTCAACCACAAGCGTTTGACGTATCAAGAACGCATATGTCTGAACAACGTGTCGTACGAGAAGCCGCCTCCGCACTCGATCCGCACCGTAACCGCAACGGAGAGAAGTTGTAGTGTGAACCACGCATTAGTGTCGTGCTAACACCGTAACAATTCGGTTGAACACTCGTAAAATCGAGCTCTACGTTTTCAGATTACTTCTCATTTAATTCTCAGACAAGGTTGTTTGAGCATTGTACGTGTACCCTATATTTGCAGCTGGCACTGGCACAACAACGAATGGAAGCCCTTCGCTGATCGGTGCCATTAAGCACATTCTTTGTACACTTTGTTCCTCACCTTTTTAATTTGAAATGCGTCCCTTCCTGACATGCCGCTTTGTTGTTCACTCGCATTAAAATCTTATTTGATCAAAATATACGTAAAAAGATATCTAGATGAAAGACAACCTGTAAATTTATAAAAGCGATAACCAGCTTCTCGACCTTTTCTTCATCTAACTATGCCGTTTCGTCGATCGCAAGTTTTCTTCTTTTTTTTTAATTGGTATGCAAAGTATATACACATAATAATGTAAAAAAATATAAATGTGCGTGTACCAAAAGTGTACAGCACGGTGGCTGCATACTTCAACACATTAATATACGAAAGCCAGACATTACAGTTGTTTCTGCGCATCGTGCAATATGTGCGCACTTTCCGTCGCCATGTGTACATTAGAGGGGGAAAAAATTAAAAAGGCATATGCTGATCGTATATGCCATATATACGGTGAGTGCGATATGGGTGACGGCCTGAATAGAACCTACAATATGGGGGCCGATGGCAGCACATCTGCCTACTAGCGACAGTTGCGGTCTCCTATGGATGACCACGACACCCGGGAGCAACCTGACTCTGCTAAGTGGTTCATTCGTACACATGATATGAAAGTGGTGCACACAAGGAAGCACTGTAACAAATACGCGTGAAAAGCGCCTGCCTTCCAGAGCTGTATGGACGCCATACTCACCAACGTCCGGGATTAACCTGCAAATAGACCTCTTCCTGTTTGTAAACAAATGACGTCATAGTGTTCGACAGCGCCACCAATATGGTAGAGTTGAACTACACTCCAAGCTAGGGGCGAATAAGGTCGCGCTCGAAAGCCACGGTCTTGAAGGGATTACGATGGTCCCTGAAAGGGACGCGACCTTCGGTCCTTCTTTTCTTTCAATAGGAGGAAGCCAACAAGTGCCCATTCGTGGAACCAAGCCCTCCCCTTCCGATTTGTTACGGTTTCAGTCTGTCTACCAACGTCATGATGACTTTCCTCGGGTAGAGGACTATTAATACGGCTTCGATTGGTTAGCACACGTAATAAAACCAATGCGCATGAAATGTACGAGCTGGGTCAGAGTAATCCTACGCTAGTAAAAGATAATCCAAAGATACTGAAGAGCAGATAAAGCACATACCACATGCTTGCGATCTTGCGACCGTCCATGAAAATCTTGATAAAGCAATCAAATTAACAAGAAAAAGTGTATAATAATAATAATCATTATTGCTCAGAGTAAAAGCTGTGTCAGCCGGATAACAGCAGAAATGGCTCATAGAGGGACACCATAGCCCTATTTACGTCTACCAAAAAATAGTACCTTTTATTTTATACTTCTGCTGGCATGCAAAAGCGATATTTCATGACCTTGGAATATCTCAGCCCAGGTGCCGAGGCTATGCGAAACCGAAACTATGATAATATGAGACAGTCGATGTGCTGAGGCTGGAACACATAGAAAGGACAAATACATACAAAGCCTCAAGTGCCTAAGAAATTAATGATGGAAGATGGGAGTCACTGAAAAGGTTAGCCAGCTGTAAGACTCGAAAACCAGAAGATGTGGATTCGAGTCCTACAGCTGGCTAACCTTTTCAGTGACTTCCATCTTTCATCATTATGATAGTATGTTTATTGTGGGCTTGTGGGAAAAGGACTGCGAAGCGTTGAAACCCTCGGTTTTCAAAACTTTAACATCGATGCGACAGTATTGCAAAAAGTACCGAAATAACTGTACAATAAACAAACAATGAAACAACTCTAACGTTTAGCACCCTGTACATGTCATACATACCTGTGTATACAGGGTGTGTAACGTAACGTGTCATTTGACCTTTGTAAAAAAGCGGCTCAACAGAAAAATATGGGATAAGCTGGCCATTTAATTTGCCACCTGCTAAAATAATTTCGACGACTTGTAATTGAAAGAAATTAATTTTTGTAATTGAACTCGGAAATTTGCCTAGTCAATGTAACGCTTTCCTTGCTAAATCAGATAGACCGTGGTCGAATTAGCCAAACCCACCGCAAAATACGATTCGTAGTACGGTGGTTATGTCCAGAAAAGTTGAGGTTTAGTTGCACATATTTCGGCGACGCACTAAGTCGGCCGCGAAACAGCGCCGTGAGGGGGTATGCCACTCTTCACCTGATAGACAGAGCAGCTGAAAAATAAGGCAAGGGTAACTTTCGCATCCAGCAATCAGAAACCCGCTTATCTGCACATACGCGGCGTCTCTTGTTTCTTTTCCTCCTTTTCTGCAGCTGCTCTGTCAGGTGGGACAAAAAAGTAGAGAACTCAGACTTAACAAAATAACAAGGTTTACTCAGACGTTTCGTCCGTCGCATGACGTACGAAACGTCTGAGTAAACCTTGTTATTTTGTTATGTTAAGTCGGAGTTCTCTACTTTTTTGTCCCGTTATGTCGTCTTCCGGCTTATTCCGGAGTATTTTTGCATCTGTCAGGTAGATTGTGATATGCCCTCCTCACGCCGCTGTTTTGCGGCCGACTTAGTGCGTTGCTGACCAATGCGCAAATAAACACCTCAATTTTCGGACTTTCATGGACATAACCACCGTACTACGAACCGTACTTTGAGGTGGGTTTGGCTAATTCATGCACGGTCTATCTGATTTAGCAAGGAAAACGTTACATTGACTCGGCAAATTTCCGAGTTCAATTCAAGAAATCTAATTTATTTCAATTAAAAGTCGTTAAAAGTAATTTTAGTGGGCTGGTAAATTGAATGGCTGGAAGGTAGCCGCTTACCCCACATTGTTCTGTTGAGCCGTTTTTTTACACGGGTCCAATGACACTTTACGTGACGCACCCTGCATCTGTGCATAGTACTTCTCGCCTCCTGAATAGAACCTACACTCTTAAAAATGAACTTCACCACATAGCACGCTCCTAGCCAACCATCACCCCGAATGACAACGTTCTCGCCCTAGATTTGTTGAAAACGGGAGGAGGAGCCTATTTTGTGCCGTGCATAATGGGCACAAAATAGGCTCCTCCTCCCGTTTTCAGCAAATCAGGGGCGAGAACGTTGTCATTCGGGGTGGTGGTTGGCCAGGAGCGTGCTATGTGGTGTAGTTCATTTCTAAGAGTGTATCTAGGAAGAAAGGTAACGAAGCACGGTAGTACCATGTGGTTGGGATAGAGCGTGCCTGTTTGCTTCCCTTCTAAGTTTCCTTTTTCACGGGCCAATAAATTTAACCATCTGTATAGTTGTGTCTCCTTCTCCCGTTCCTGAGCCTGTGTAACTGAGTGTAAACACAAAAACGCTGATTATCATTTCATATACACATGCGCTATACTATCCATGCCGCTTCTCACTTCCAAGAAAAACGCAGTTCCAAATTGTCGAGTTTGGACTCTTCTTCTTTTTTTTTTCTTCTTCTTCTTTCTTTCTTTTTTAATTGTAGGGTTATCGATATCGTTGCTCGATAGCTATTTATTCATTCCATTACTAATTGCAGATGACGAAATAGTCACACCTGTGTTGGTAGGATTCTACTAAAGGAGACCCCTGCTGCAACTAGTGCCACGGCACTCAAGAACTGGCGCTGAAAGATGCAGCAAATGGCCGCACATCAGAACTCGTCTGATGATCGCGAGGCATACCATGTCTGTGGGGTACTTTACCTGGAATGGTGGCAAAATTTGAAATCAAATCACCAGAATTCTTGTGTTGTGTAGGAATTTTTGCATTTGACCCATCTTTACAGGTATTGCTACACTTTGTACAGTTACATTGAATAAACACATCTGACGATTAGTTGCACCAACATAAACATGCAATCCAAGTTTTATAGCGAAAATAACACCCTTTATTCTCATGATTATGACTATGGTGTGTTGCGTCTTACATCAAAACGGGTAATGGCAGCACGGAAGCTTTGGGGTCCGAGTACTGAAACGGACACTGCTGTGATGCTGCCGGCTCCCACGGGCAGCGGCATTGGGAGACGTCACGTGTTTCTGGGAACCAATCAGGGGGACCAACGTTTCCCTGCCACTTCATTGTTCATTGCTTGAATTGCGTGTTCTTGACTGAAGTGACCAGATGTTCTCATAGGGACAACTTTGTAGTTGTTATAATTAAAATGTTGTGAATTATTGAAAGTGAATTCACACAATGCTTTAAGAATTTGCGAATGCCCTCCTAAGGAGTGCCCCTCTGCATATGCTATATTGCAACTGATTTCATAGAAAAAGTTTAATATATATATATATATATATAAGTATGTTCGCGTTTAGCTGGGACACCCTGTATACAGGGTCTTACCCTATAAAAGGCATGCCGTGCTCTCCAAATAATAATAATGAAGATTCTCGGCTTTACGTCGTGAGGCAGTCAACGTCCAGTGGTGCGCACCGCGTGTTCAACACCTCTCGCTAAACACACTTCGCACGTTGTCAGCCATCCGACTCACCAGACCAGCACATGGATGTGCCCTGACGTACTCGTTGCACTTTTTTTCTGATAATTAGTGGCAGTCCAATGGAGAACGTTCTTCATCCACTGTTCGCGTTGCCAGTCGCACGTCGAAGTATAAATCTGTCTTTATATGTCTGTCAGCATTCGCGATGTGTTCCTGCAATGTCGCGATACCGCCGGCATGTATCGGTTATTGAGAGGTGTAATGCCGAATTACAGCCGGCCTTTTACGAATTCATCGCTTTTCCATGTTTTCAGGCCAAGAAAACCTCCCTCGTGGTTGCGATCTTGCGCTCGCATGAGGGACAGACGGTACAGGATGCGGCACATCCAGTGCAGGAGACAAGATGACTGCATGGAAGGAAGATCATGTGTCTGTCTCCCGTCTTGCAGATGATGCACTTGCTCAAGTCCCCTGTATCAGCTTCTGTAAGAGAAGTTCGAATATTAAAGGTTAAACTGTACGGCTCTGATTCCACGACGACTCTACTAACCGCGCTTGAGAATCCTCATTCAGCCCGCAGAATATTGTCCGAACATACTACTCTTCTACACTTGAAATGAAAGCGCATTTTTCAAACTATGAGTGGTTTCAGAAGGAGTGTGTCTCGGAGAGAGAGGAGAGCACTTTCTGGAACTTTGGGGTCGTCAGGATACCGCGTTGGCTCCTCCCTTGCAGTCTTTCCTGCAAACTGCAAGGTATCAACAGCACGAACACGTCGTTACAAAGTCACGAAGACGGGACGATTGCTCAAGAACAACACGTTGCTTGGTGCGCCGTCACGGTTTGTCTTTGATTTAAATGAAAATGATATCTTCACAGCAGACATGCAACGGTTGTTTGGGAAAATACATTTATTTTTGTTTAAAACGTCACATCTTGAGTGCGTGTATCAGTGTGGTGTCATCGATGTAATGACATTAGAGACGAATGACCAACAAGCGTTGCGTGTAGCGGTTACGGCGCAACTACAAGTTGGCACCTACGGTACGCGTCTTCGTGTCCGCAGCACCGGTACAAACCCAGACATCAAGTTGTGGCAACATAATTTTACAATAAAAGAGGCAAATGCCTCGAGCATCGGCAACATGAGACGTTCCTTCCAGTCGAGCGCAAGTAACGCTGAGATACCGTTTGAGGTCGTACTTCTTGGTCTATACCGGAAGTTTGATGGTACAGAAAGTCGGGATGGTTCTCCCATCCATCTCCATCCAATCAGGCGATAGGGGTGTGGAAAAAGCACGCTACGAGCTGACGTTGCACTCCGCATGAGAGTGGGCGTCGGATGAAGAACAATAGATCACGCGACCAGCGACTCCATGGGAAAATAAAGACTGATTTGACTGGACAATGCGAAATCTGCCGCCGCTACCACAATCTTCTAACGTGAATGATACATTGCAATTTAATGTTCTTTCTTCCAAATGTCACCCGACGCTCCCACAGTGCCTTCTGCCTCGCAATACTAATGTGACGCTATTGTCCCGTTAGAAAGAGAAAATAAGACAACATGCGAACTTCATAGTTGAATAATGACAAGAGAACGAGTTCAAAGTATACTACGAAAGTTTGTAGTCTCGTCGAAGGTCATCTCTTCTCGATAACAAATTCAACGGAGAACTTGGCAATGAGAACAGATAAGCAAGTTAGCGCACCACACAAACGTGTTGGCAGCGTCCACCACCCATAATTGAGCCTCTCTATGCAATAAGGGGATAAGTCGAAAAATCGCAAACGGAGAAAGTAAAGTAATGTCGCTGTAAAGTAATTGCAGCTGAGTTTCCTCGAATAACGCATATGCAAAATGTGATATGCATAGGCATGTGTCTACTCAACATGAATGCCCTGTTAGAATCTTTTTTGAGGGTGTGACCTAGGGTGAATTGAACAAAACCCAGGAGCATGACATACGCCTTTTTTCAAGCCGGAATAGCAGGCCGGCGTGCTGCATGGCTGACCTGTCCTCCTTTATTTCTGCTTTACCTTATTTTGTAAAAAGAATTCTTTTTTTTTAATGTAACACCGCGTGCACAGCTTCATCGCGCAGAACAAAAAAGACAGAAAAAATTTTAATGATTCGGACATTGATGGCAGGGACGGGTAACGGTAATGATAAAGGAAACAGAAACGGTATACTACCGAAATTTGAGGTGGTAACGATAACGGAAACGCTTACCACGGTCCTCGACTACCGGAAACAGAAACAGAAACGAAAATTATCGTTCGGTATTGAATTCGGGTAATGGCTATTCCTGTTGTGCGATGGAATATGTGTGACTTTCCATTTTTGTTTTTGAATTATCATGACTCATTCCCTGTAATATCTACATAGTACACGAGACCATGGAAAGACGGCACTTTTTCAATTTCACCATGACCATGGCAGTATTATTTACCACTGAGAGCGTCCGCTTATAAATGCGACACTGGATGAAGGTTACGCCCATCTTGAGTTGCTGGACTCCGAGTGACCAAAGGCATGTTGCTACTTTATTGATTTTAAGACTCGCAAGATGTGCGGAAATTGCTTGGTCCCTGGCCCAATCCAGCCCAGCAACGATCTGCGCTCAAAGCTCTTTTGACATTTCTGGACACCGTCGGACTTCGGTCGTTATTGTGAAGGGGGCTCGTTATTTTATTCCCTGCATCCCTACCAGCAATGGGGTAGAGTATCGCCTCTGGCGATGAACCTCCCTTCAAAGAAAAAATAAAGTTGTTGTTGTTCCAACCGCAAAGCATTCAGTGATATATTTATAACAAAACCACCAGGAACGGACACTATGCACAGCAGAAAAGCATGCAGAAAATGCGTACGACAAAACAACAACGGGAAGGTGCAGTGTACAACGAAGTAAAGCATTCGAAAAATATTCACTAAATTTAGAACAAGACAACTTAGGATGTTCAGTATGCACAGTGAAGGAGGAGCGCTTGCCGGGGGAAATGTCCACCAAATACAGGAACAGAAGGATGTAAACAAACACCCCAAAGCAACCTGCCCCAACTGAGCTACAACGTGCAATGTGTGTCTCATGCTATTAGCACGGTACACGCTGCGGTTGTACAAGCGCTTGATTCACTAGATTCCTCTAGGTTGGGCAGCTTTATCGCGGGCGGAGGGTAAATTACCTCTGCCAGTGTATTGCTGTGCTCCCGTCTAATGTTCTCCAGAGCCTCATCACCAAGCTGCAGAATGACGTAAGGACAGTCTTTGTACCACCTGGCGTGTTCAGATAATGGGTCGTCCTCATCGCTCCAACTGCAAAGATAGGAAGGGAGTTGCCTCAGGACAGAAGCCGCCGATATTTCGAACAGAGACTGTTCTTCTTCTGGGCACCGTCCTCATCATTGGCATGGTATTTAAAGGGTTAGGTGTGACGTGTTTAAAGGTTCATGCGAATTGTGGGCCAACAGCCCGGAGGGAAGAAAAATCCTGATGCGTGCCAAATAAGCTTCATCACAAGATATTCCAACGCACTTCCAAACATCAAAGCCATTCTACAGAAGCACGAGCCCCTCCTCCAAAGCAGTGACCGACTTAGCAATATATTCACAAATCCCATACAGGTGACATATCGACGCGCAAAAAACCTGGCAGACTCCTTGGTCAATGCCAAAATCAGCACAACGAGCACCCCGTACACGGGAACACGACCCTGCAACCTCCCGCGCTGCAAAACATGCAAGCACGTTCAACACGCTAACTCCATCAAAAGCACTGCGAGCAATTACACCCACCCCGTTAACCACGCATTCACATGCACAAGCTCCAATGTCATATACTGGATTGAATGCGGCGACTGCTCTATGCAATGCATTGGTGAAACCGGCCAACAAATGAACAACCGCCTTACCGGACACAGAACCGACACGTCCAACAAACTCCCCAAAGCAGTCGCCGAACACTTTAACGTTCCTGGTCACAATTTTGACAACATTAAACTATATATTCTAGAAACTGGGTTTAGATCCACACGTGACAGACGTGATAGGGAGTCTTATCTCATATACAAGTTCAAGGCTCTTCACCCGTCCGGTATCAACAAATCACAAGGCACCCTAGAAACACTTCAGAAATAAAATATGCTTTTCCCTTCTACCTCCATTATCATCTGTTATATTCTGCATGGCCACTGCTTTCTACTTTCTTTATTGCATGCCACAACTTTGCATTACAAATATATATAAAAAAAAAAAACATTTGCTGGTTCTGGAATTTTCCCCACGTAACCACTAACCTCCTTATCTTCCGCTATGCTTGCCAATTCTTGCCTGTTGTCCCGTTTCGTCCACGTGTTCGTGAACCTTCCATTTTTCTGTAACCGGTCTGTAGCCTAGATTACTACGTTCACATAATCCCCTCCACACTCTAACAAAGCAGCCATTCACTCCGGCCGTAGAAGCCCGTACGGAACCTTTCTTCCCTCCGGGCTGTTGACCCACAATTCGCATGAACCTTTAAACACGTCACACCTAACCCTTTAAATACCATGCCAATGATGAGGATGGTGCCCAGAAGAAGAACAGTCTCTGTTCGAAATATCGGCAACTCCCTGAGGCAACTCCCTTCCTACATTCTACCGGTTCGCTGGATTTCTACCCATCTACAACTGCAAAGAGAGTTCCCGCACTGAAAGCAGGTTGTGCCATCTTGAGCACCTGCGCGGAGAGAATAACGTGATTACGCAAAGTATAAGAACCACGTAAGCACCTTTGTAATCAGTTCATGTGGAATCGCTTGCAGTGTCAAGATTCCTCCTGTCTGTTTCTCAGTTTGAAATGCAGGTTTCTCGTGGTTATGATCAATTGTTTCGAAGAATTCGTTCGTAGTTCGACACTGAGGAACATTGCCAAAAAGCAACAGACTATTCACGACTAGCCCTTTGTGCCATATGGTCAGAATCGCTAGTGACGTGTATTTTGAGAGGCAGAGAGAATGCATTTTGAGTATACAGACCTGACCATAAGCATTGATCATAAGCATACAATGACTTTGCCTCCGTGAAGGCTACCCTGAGCGTGTTGCGTGAGGACCACATCTCTGCCTCCACAATTCGCTTACGCCTCACTGTTTTTAAGTGTTCCACCCTGATAAACGTGCGGAACGCTTAATCGTCACAACTCCACTGTTTGGCGACTGCGTTTGTTTTCTTTCTTCTTGTTGTGTCTTCCGAGCTTAAGTGAGACGCCACTGCAAGGCGGCCGCCGCTCAGGCAGCTCATCTTTGTCGGAGGCGTGCAATCATTTGTCGCTATCGTATGACTTTTCTAGAGACGAAATGCCGCCAAACAGTCACAATCCAACGTCTCCTCTTGCAGCGAAGTTAATAAAATCGCACAAAAGATATTCCAGTAATTCGCTTGGAACTTTTTGGTACCACGGTCTGTGATCGAGGAGCAATAAAATGCGACCATGGCTTCGAAATAGGCGGTGTGCAGCGCCCACAGGGCCGCTGCTTCTCGTTCCCCTGCCGGCGAAATTGCGCAAATGCTTCGGGAGACATTCAGCACTAGCAGGCGACCCTGCGCGAGTTTTCATCCATGTTTCTTTCAGCGCTCTCGCAGGAATGGCAAAAGGGCAAGGATGCGGGCCAGCTGGTACATGGTGAAAAAATTGTGATGAAATGGAACCCGAGAAAGGGACAGAGGAGGGACGACACGACACGTTCTCGAATACAGCAAACCCTTTAATGACAGCATCACCTACGTACCCAACAACTTCCGAATTGGTGGCGAGGGAGCAACTGACGCCACACTTACACAATTTCCCCTCGTGACAATCTCTTTGTACTCCTTTAACAGTCTGGCCACAGGGTCCCGAACAGAATCTAGGACACTTGTCTCGTCGAAGGCCGGGGAACAATTATTACAAAGTCTAAGATGGGCGACAAGTTTGGAATTCCCAGACAACGACTCCGCATTTCTCTTGTGTTCGCTGAGCCGAGTGTTTAGACACCGTCCAGTCTGACCTCTCGCAGGATTCCTTCAGATTAGATATAACGTCAGTAAACTTTATCGCATAACTCACGTGTCGTTGTTGACATTCAGGCAAACCGCCTCAACAGCTTTGCATGCAGCGGGTTGTAGCTCGCCCGATGTCATTTGTCAAAATTCCTGAACCCGTGAAAAATTATTTCTTTTTCAGCAACAATCCTCTGCTTTCGCCAATATCGTGATTGCTGTGTTCATTCTAGTTATTTGCAGATTTGTAGGTACACTCGTTGGGATGTCCAAGATTATTACAAAAGGTAAAAGGCTCATCAACGGCCAGCCGACCAGGGGAGCTATTCTCGATTAAACTAATGCGTGCATTACTTGCACGTCACGAGCTCTTGGGTGGGGTCCACGCGACACGCTCCGCCCATTTCTAGGGACATTTGTCCCTAGCGAGGTCATTTCCAAGTACATTCTTTGCAGTGGCATGCTATGTTGTAAGAGAACGTAACGAGGTGGCGCTACGTACAAGATGTAATAAATGTGGGAGCAAAACGCAATCGAAATCGTAATGCTGCATAGAAACGTTCACGAGAAAGCCGTTCATGAGAACATTTTATTTCCAGCTTTACAGTTTCAGCAAAAACTTGCAGAGAGTCCTTTATGTAGACATGCATGTGAAGATTTCCAAAGCGATACAGTGGCGCCACACCTTACACTTTGACTTTTACAACATTACATCGAGGAGTTGTCCCTAGATTTTCCCTAGCCGGCAGACACAAGCCAACATCGTGTTAGGCCATACGTCATTTTGACGTAAGCAATGACGTACGGCATCACTTTTAATGCAGAAAAGTAAGGCAGCGTAGGGGGTGCATTACTTTGATCAAGGACGGCGGTATGATCGACATAGCATACATGCTTTGGGTTATGGCGTTATATCTTGTTCGGCAACTGTTTTCACGACTCAACGGTGGCGTACACTGCATTTGTTTGGGATAATGAACACCGGTGTATGTTGTTGTTGGTTCGTACTTCACCACATAGCACCGCACGTCCGATGTGCTTCACCACACAACATCTCCATTGAACCGTTTCTCCGATGTAACGTCGTGCAAGCAAAGGGATGGTCTCAGTAGTTTACACAGAATTTCTTCCTCCGGGGGGGGGGGGGAGGGATGTACTTTTACATGCTTTTGACGAAGTATTGTAAAACGTCACAAAATTGTAGGGGGGGGGGTCTCTTCCAGATTTTGGGGGTATTAGGGGGAGGGGGGGCACGGATGTCCTCCCATTCGAAGAGCTTGGCAAACACTGATTCTCAAGGGAAATAAAGAAAGACGTCGGCAATGCGAGCTATGCATGGTCACTTCGATGGTCACTGTCGATGGCCCGAGCTCGCGAGGATGTGGCTGCATCATATGTTCCGTGCACGCGACGATGCCCACACATAGCGAATAACTATTGTGTATTTGTCAAACGAGTAAATTATAGAGGAATGTCCTAAAAAAAAATTGTGAAAACTGCGACGGTGTTCACAAGGCAAGAGCTAGCAATCGCTCCAACGCCCATTACACTTGCACAAATTTTGCTGGCGCTCTTCGCGCCACTCGGTTTGTTCAAAATTGCAGCAAAATTTCATGCGCGAGCGCCATCATAGTGTCAGCAACTTAGTAATGCAATGCGCCCACATTCACATATTTTCTTCTCTTTTGCTCTTACAAGTCCGAACAAATTGTGTCGTCGCAATTAAGTTGCATATTGCTACACTGTTACATATTTCCACAAATCTTTCCTTCGCATTGTGCTCTTCCGTTTCCGGTAACGGAATGCAAGGGCGGTCTCGTGAGGGGGTCGCCTAGTGCAGCAATGCAACTGCATGCTTAATTGTTTTAGCATTGGTTGCGTGCGCGTGAGGTATCTTCACGCCTTCTTCGCTCGGCGACCGATGATAGCTTGCAAACGAAGTAATGCACGCATTACTTCATCGAGAATAGCGCCCCTGGAGTTTTGCTCTGACCGGGCGTGTCCGTCAGGGGTGCCCACTGTCCCCACTTATGTTTGTCCTGTGCATCGACCCCTTTCTAAGGAGGCTCAAACAGTGTGCACAGATAGGAGGACTTCCGGTACCGGGTGGCGCACCCTTTGTGGCGCTGGGCTACGCTGATGACGTTACCCTGTACTTACGACACATAGACAGCTTGCATGCTCCCCGACCACGCGCTGAAGGGATTGGAACCTTCGCGTCATTTCCGTTCCCCTGGTGGCGGCGGGGCTGCCAGCGTCACCACACGGGAGAGATGGCCATCCGATAACCACGCGTCGTCTGCTAGCGCCGAATTTCCATTCCTTTCCGCATTCCGAGGAAAGCGCTGCCCGTCGACACATTTGGAGCTAGCAGGCGACGCGCGGTTATCGGATCGCCATATCTCCCGTGTGGTGGCGCTCGCAGCTCCCCCGCCACCAGGGGAACGGAAGTGACGCGAAGGACAAGTGATAGGAACTGTGGAAAAAGATATCGCGGGTAGCACAGGCTTTCCTTGTGCGTGTTTGGACGAGGGGGAAGGGTGCGGCGAGGTTTCGTTGTTTAGGCTTAGATCGACCACGCGGCCAAGTGACTGGAACTGTGGTAACAGAAAAATGGCGCCTAGCGCAGGGCGTTCACCCTTACCTTGCCACTCCTTCCCGGTATAACAAGGGGAAGAGTGCTGACACGTCATCAGTGACGTTACCTGTGCAACGCGTTCCGACTTGCTTGTCAGTGGGGGTCAGCACCCTCTCCCTTTGCCACGGAAACCAGTTTTCGTCAGTTGCTCCGGAGAATTGGGGATGGAAGGATCGGTCGAGCGAGGAGCAGTGTTTCCCCTGAACCGTTCGGTTACTTCGTGCGGTGTACTGTACATTCAATTTCCGCGGTATTTATGACCCCATTGCGGTGAGTGCATTATGTTCATATTTAATGCGTGTGTTGATGTGTCAGACAGATTGCTATCATTCCAATGCACACCTGAGCCAGAGTAGACAGGAGGAGTAAGCTATGGCGATGAATCCATTCTTGCGGTGCATGTTACTGGCCTGCTGAGCTCTTTCATGTCAAGAAAACAGCGTGTTAAGAATGATGCTACTCTAAGTATGGCGGGAAGTGGATTCCGTTACGACTGATATAGTGCAAGAAAATTTAATTGAATTGTCGAAATCGCCCGTTTAGTGGAATTAGAAGCCGATCCCACCGGCGGCGCTCTCGCTTGACGTGTCCAGTGCAGTTGATCTATAGCGATACGGACAGCATATTTTTTTCTCTCACGTGTGAAAGCCTGGAGGAGCAGCTGGTGAAAATTGACAGTGAGCTAGATCTGTCCACTGGACCACCCGCTTTTCAACGACGAGCACGCGAATCAGATGGGGTACCCGAAAGACGAGACGGCATGTGGAGTTATTCAGGAAGTCCTAGCCATCAGAGCCAAAATGTACAGCATACTTTTGGCTGGTGCACACAAACAGATCGTGAGAGCGAAAAGAGTTAAGAAAGACGTGGTGAGGAAACGTTTATTGCACGAAGTGTACCGAGACTCTGTGTTCAATGAAATGGCAGTCTCTCAGAAGCAGTGCACCATCTGGGTATAAAGCAAACAATGTACACCATTTCGAGACTCAAGAAGAGCTTGGTCCCGTACGACGACAAGCGCTATCTAGTGGATGCCATACACTCCTTCCCTTATGGAAGCTGCGAATACCGTAAGCTTTGCTGGTGTTCTGACGAGTATCGCATTACGATACTACTCCCTCTTTGTGCAGCATCGGAAAGCTCGGAAGAGAGTCCGAGAGCGTCGTCGTCACGCATCGAGTGACCATGGAACAAAGAGCTACACGCGCATATAATCGAGAATAAAAGTTATAGTCGAGTCATGCTCCTCTCTTTCTCTCTCTCAGACAGGAGAAGCACCTGTCGTCGTGACAGTGTGGTAGCGGAATGGGTATATGAAAAGAATGACCATTCCGTCACCGTGGTTGTGTAGTGACCCGCGCAGTGACGACGCTACGATGAAGATTCCCCGTTACTTTTCTGGCACGTCTGATCATCTTGTAATGTTGTGTTCGTGAGATCAGACAAGTCAGGGAGGGTGCAGGCATCTATCGTCCAACTCCTTTGTATGGATTCAATAAGGTCTCGTCAAAGTTATTCTGACAGTTTAATGCGTTCCATTTCGATAACCAAACGGTATTTCAATAAATCGGTGACAAAGTTCACGACGTAGACTGCCTGCAAATGTCGCTGCTTTCGGAGGGCGTACTTCAGAGGCGGAGAGTTTTCATTGTCCCGGAGGGGGCAAGGGCGCACCGCGAAGTAAGTACTCTAGCGGGGGGGGGGGGGTATGTTTATTAAGAAAAAAAAGAGAGTAAAGGTAAGCCACATGGATGTCGGTTTGTTATTCAAAAAAAAGTGAAAGGGGAAGTCAGAAACGGCAAAGAAAATAAGCAAACAAAAAGAAGGAAAGAAAAGGAAAATGAAGAACACAGAACTAAACCTGAAGAATCACACACTCTGGCGGGATCCTATGATGTATGCAGAATCGGTATAAAAGTAAGAGGAAGGAAGAACAGAACAAAACAAAAGAAAAAAAACAGAGAGAACGTAAACAGTGAACATGTGCACAACTGAAGGCATTACGCCTTTGAAAACTGAGTGCAAAAGGAACAAAATGTATTGAATCCCCGGTGTTTGACCCGAAATGCGCGCAATATAATGAATATGGTCAATCAAATGGAGCAGCAGGAGTTGAACCCGCTCCCAGCGAATATGCGTTCCGAAGATCCTACCGTTACACCTCACTGGCAGCTTCTGGTACCTTTTCGAGTGCTTCGTTTCATTGATGTGATTGGTTTTGGCGAAATTCAGGCTATGTGTTGTGTCATCTTCTGTGTTTCTTCGCCTCACCTTCTACTGTGATAATGAGTATGGTGGGCGGATACATATTTTACAAATTGCAAGATGAATTTCTGGGTTGGTGCCCCTTCGCTCTTTTGACCTGGGCGCGCCGAGCCCCAAAGGTTGGTGTCAGTCTCGTGGCGGGACTTCCCGGGGGAGGCGGCGCCCTCCCTAGTTCATGTTCCGGGGATGCAAGGCCCCCCCACAGTGCGGCGCCTATGGCGTACTTAATATAAGCGATGGCACGAGCGAGAAGATCCACGATGTCTGCAGCGATGTAGTTGAATTCTGCGTTGGCCAAGCTCACAAATTTGCTCATCAGTCCCAGGGGTCCGTCCGGAACCGTTATACAGACGTTCTTGTAACGGGCGTAGATGCGACGCACCATCTCCTGCAGCGGACCCGGAGAGACCTCTCCTATACTGCCAAAGCCTACCATGTCTATCACATAGCGAAAAGCACTGATGACGAGCTCGTTGCGGAGACTTTCGCTGTTGATACATTCCTTCACCACTTCGTCCCAAGAAGCGTGGGTGCGGGAACAATTCTGTAACGAGTGGTGCTGAACATCTTCACGTATTGATGACGCGAGCGCAGTATGCGCTGCCGTTATACAAATAAACGCTCGCAAAGAACGAGAGCGAAGCCGAAATGGAGAAGCCACCCGTTGCCGCTAGGAGCGCGCGCAGTGGAAGGAGAGAGCCGAAGCCAAAACCACCTGTGGGAGTGCGGCGCAGAGGGCGCTAGAAGCACGCGCACGTGCGCGCATACGTAGCTGCCGCGGCGCCGGCGCCCCAGTCACTTGCTCGCTGGCTGCCGTGGAGAGCAGACGTGCGCTCGGTTGCTTCCCAGCGCCTGCTCACTTTCTGCCTGGCTGTCGAATGGAGCAGTCGCCGGGGGAGAAAAGGTGAGTGATTTGCCGATGTTTGCGCGTTGTTTTACCGTGCTCCTTTCTTCGCGTGTTTGCCGTACGCGCATGTTTAGACTTGTTTAGCGGTGACCAACGAGTGATTTGCCTATGTTTGCGCGTTGTTTGACCACGCTCGTGTTAAGCCTTTTCTCGCATGTTTGCCATATGTGCATGTTTAGACCTTATTAGCGGTGACCCGTAGCGTGCCAAGCCTGTTGATGTACGTTTAGTATTGTGTGCCCAGTTGTTGTCGCCTTGTGTTAGCTGCATAGTGTTGTGACGCGGTGGTTAGGCCTAACCGGTCGCCTGTTCCCGGATTGTGTATTTTTTTCTCCATGCTGTTGCGCAGTAGCGGTTAGACCTTTTCTCTCGCATACCTAGACGTGTTGAACAGTGTTGCCATTTTTACCTGACGCTAGTATCTTGCTCCTCTCTCTCTCTCTCTTACACGCATATCCACATGGTGGTGGTGCCATCTCGTCTGATGTCTTGCAACTAGATTGCCACCTGCCTCTGCAAGCGTCCTGCCCCAGTCACCTGCACCGGAGTGATTTTTTACAAGATGGCGTCGTTGATTTTCAAATAAATTATTTCTCTCTGTCTGCTCCCTTTCTGTTTAGTTATTTTTTCTACAACCCAATTTTTACACAGAAAATCCACGACAAGGATTGCATTGAGTTAGTATTTGCACTATGTAAAATTTTGAAAATAAAAAATGAAGTATTTTAAAGATAATTTACAGTAATTTGAAAGTAAAAAGTGCAATGCTTGATGTGGATTTTTTGTGTAAAAATTGGCTTGAATACTTACCACTGACAACATCTCCTCTCGCAGAATTCACAAACCTATGCGCTGCGTTACCGGAATTTAGAACCGCACGGACGAACCAGAATCGTCCGACTGGTGGTGCAGCTGACGCTCACGTATTCAGCTTCAGTGGCTTAGGAACAAATATAGATTTTTTTTCACATCGGAAAGTCTTAACGGAAACGATTCGGAAAACATCCTAATTGAATCGTTCGATTCCCTTGAGGTTACTTGCATGACGTTGCGGACCCTTGATATTGCAGCTTCATTTACTGTACCTTTTAAACTGAATGCTGATGCCACAAACACCACATTTGATTTTGCAAACTCAGTCGTCCTTGTCGTCGTCTATCGTTAAGGAGGTGGAGAGGCGACGACTTTGATCGTTGACGTTTCCGCGGCACCAGCAAACTTGTATAGCAGGCACTAATGATACGTCGCAGTCGCCAGAAACCAATTTGCGTTTACGGCGGTGGTGCCAATACACAGTTATCCTTTTCCGATATCCTTCAGTCGCGCGTTTATTTCGAGGCATTGCACACTCTCGAACACCCAGCGTGCGCATTAGTGCAGTACTCTCTGGGATATGCTACCAGGTGGTTCGTTGAGAGCCCTAGGTTTCGGCCTAGGTCCGAAGTCCTGCCTCATCAATACAGTGCTTGTGTTGATGTTGTACGGCGCTTGCGACTCCAGCTTCCGGACGCTGACATCCAGTTATGGGCTGTCAGCGATTTTTGTGCAGCTATCCGGGAGTTAGAGTCTTGTCCCCCAGTTCCTTCGGTGCCGACGAAGCTGTCTTGGCGTCGAATCACTGCGGGCTGGCTAGATGCCCGCCGCGCCTGTCTTCAGTGGAAGTTGGCCCACGACGTTCTTCCTCTTCGCGAGCGACTACACCGTTTTCACATCTCTCGCTCTGACGGTTGCCCGTCTTGCAGGATGTGTGAAACCGCAGAGCACTGTTTCAGGCGTTGTCGTGTTCCTCTTTTGCTGTGGCGCAGAGTAACCCAGATATTTCAGCTGTCGACTGTCGCCTGGCCCACCGTACAGTTCCTCGAACCATTGCCTGTTCCGCGCGTTCAGCATAAAAAATTGGATTTATTAATTGCCGAGATCAACTTTCGAATTTGGATCCGTCGTTGCCGGCTGGCTTTCGGTGGCCCAGTATTTCAGGCTGTCAGGGCAGGGCTTCGTAGCCACATTGTCCGTGAGCAAGCACTGTATGCTCTTGTGGAGTGCTCTCGCCGCTGGCTTACGTCTACTCGTCTTTTCCGCCACGTTCAGGGTGAGTGGCAAATCATGTTCTAGCCAGCTCGCTAGGACCATACTGCACTCTGCAGCGGCTCTCCCGTGTTTGGATTGTTCGCTTGGTATGGTCAGTACGAAAAGCAAACTCTCCTAGAGAGTGTTGTTATCTAGCTTGTAGGACTGTAACGTAAAGTTATTGTCTGTCCAAAGGGGACTACCTCCATAGGTGGCTCTCCTGCTTGATGACAATACACACCTTTTCCGATATCCTTTTGATATGCTCTGGTCTCCTTTCAAATTGAGTGGGCATGGGAATCCTGTGATGGCAATGTGGTCTCATGCGCATGTGGTCTCATACTCGTATTCTCTTATGCCTTCCTATCTTTGCGCCCTTGCGTCCAATTGACACACATCACCAGGACCGTTTCCCGGTGTTATCCGCTAGTCTGGATTCTTCGTGTTACTCGTCGAGCTTCTGTACTCAAACCGGTATCCCTGGTTCCACACAGACTGCGATAAACCCGACGCCGACGATGCTCCCACTTACCAATCATCTGGACTTTATAACCAGCTCGTTTCATCGACGTTGCTTCAGTGGGCATGGGAATCCTGTGATGGCAATGTGGTCTCATGCTCGTATTCTCATATGCCTTCAGGTTGGTAATTCACCTCCCTTATATGCCAAGAAAACCAGTGATCGTTGTTTGGTTGTCGTCCCATGCCCACAAGCGTTGATTTGTATATTCATTGATTGTGTGAATATTGTCACCATCTATTAATGCAGTGTGGAGCAAAATCCTGGACCCCCGACTGATGCTCTTGCAAAACAGATGACCGAAATGTTTGAAATATTAAAAGAGTTAAAGAGTCAGACTACCTCACTCAATAGTCACCAAGAGGGCATCCTAAATGTCGTTCAAACGCTGCAAACTGGTCAAAAAGAAATATCAGACCGGTTGTTGAACCTAAGCTCGCGCCTTTCTGCTGTTGAAAAAATGAGATCCTCCGTTGAACAGATAAACGATGAGCTGGAATCTGTAAAAGTTGAAAACCTGCTCCTTCGCAATCGTCTTGATGACATTGAAAATCGGTCACGGAGAGACAATCTAGTCTTCCGCGGCGTTCCTGACTCACCGGCAGAAACGTGGAATGAAACAGAGGCTAAGATTGTTGAATTTATCTCAGAGAAGCTGGCAGTCCTCGTTAATCGCGATGCATTTGAACGAGTTCATCATATAGGCTCATTTAAACAGGGCAGTTCCCGTCCAATCGTTGCAAAGTTTTCGTCATTCAAAACCCGGATTGCTGTGCTGCAAAACCAATCAAAACTAAAAGGCAGTGCCTTTTTGGTGCAAGAGGACTTTTGTGCCGCAACACGGTTGGCAAGAAAAAGGCTATTTGAGTTTGGTCTCTCACAGAAAAAACAGTTCAAACTTCGGTTTAATAAGCTCTGGATCGATAACATCTGCTATATATATGATTCGACCAGTGCTACTGTCCGCTGTGTTGACCCTAGTTTTAGTGATAATTCTGCTGTTCCCGTAGTTTCTTGTGATAACTTGGTTAGTGAGCAGTCCTCCCTTCAGCCGCAACATAAAAGTTGAATGATCTTGCGCCCCACACGGGATGAAATCCGTAACCAATAACCATTGGCCAGGGCCATGAATAACCCTTCCGCCGTGTCCAGATTATCTGTTCTGTACACTAATATAAGAAGCTTGGTCAAAAACCGTGACGAACTGTCTTCGATTATTGATTCATGTGACGCCGACATCGTGTTTCTCACAGAAACCTGGCTGAACGCCAGAATATCTAACTCCGAGCTATTCACATGTTACAAGGGGTATACTACGTACCGTGCCGACAGGTCAAATAGAACAGGTGGTGGAGTACTGATTGCCGTATCAAATGTCTTGAATAGTTCTTTGGTAAATATTGACACAAACCTAGAAGCTATATGGCTGTCTGCAGTGTGCTCTCGTAAACGAATAATTCTCGGTGTGTGTTACCGTCCCCCCGCTGCAAGCAGTACATTTGTTACAGAACTTTATGACGCATAGAATCTCATTGTCATGCGTTTTCCAAACAATCCAATATTTTTATTAGGTGATTTTAATTATCCGTCTATCGTATGGTCGCCTCGACATGTACCTGAAAGCTATGGTGAGGCTGTTGATTTTGTCAGCGTGTGCAATTAATTCAATTTAGCGCAATTGGTCACAACGCATGACTTCAATTTAACGCAATTGGTCACTACACCTACGAGAGTTGTTGGTGTTACTGCTAACGTTTTGGATCTAGTTTTGACTTCCGATCCCTCTAAAGTATCCGACATTGTATACTTGCCCCCATTAAGTGATCATGTTGTCATGCACTTCTTTATTAACATTCCATCAAATCCTCCATCTAAACTTGTGAAAACGATACGTAACTACAACAGAGCTGATTTTGACGCCATTAATAGCCATTTAGAAAGCTTTTCTCACGTTTTTTATAAGGTTTTCCTAGTCGTACGCTCGAAGAAAACTGGAACATGTTTATTGATAGAATTGCGAAGCTTGTCGATGAATACATTCCGATTGTTAAAATCATCTCTTCACCCGAGTCTCCGTGGTTTGATAAAACTTTACGGCGTTTAAGAAATCGGAAGCGTAGGCTATTCCTAACAGCTCGAAGCACAGCTAGCCCATGCAATTGGCAGAGGTACAAAGAAGCCGTCAATGAATACAAAGTCGCCATTATGGAAGCCAAGCAAAATTTTTTTCTCTACAACACGTCCAAACTTGTTGCAAACTAACCAAAACAATTTTGGCGCACTGTGAACAAGCAAGTCCACCTACCAATAACACTCACTGATAATGATGGCACCGCCATACCGGACTCAGCAGCAGCTGACGCATTCAACAACTATTTCGCTGATATCTTTTCTGCTCCAAATACCGATAACCCTCGTATGCCAAGACCACGAAACTTATTGCCTATGGATGCACTAATAATCGATCCATTCGGTGTGGCCAACGTAATTGAGAGGCTCGAACTGCCGTCAAGCTCGGGTGTTGACAATATCAACACTAAACTCCTAAAAAACACGAAATTATATTCGTCAATCATGCTTACTAAACTCTTTGAACAGTCGCTGGGGGTGGGCGAGCTCCCGGATGCGTGGAAAATCGGAAAGGTCATCCCCACTTATAAATCAGGCAACAAATGCACTGCTGCTCACTACCGTCCCATATCACTAACGACTATACCGTGCAAGATATTGGAACATATCATCTGCAGTCATCTAGTACATCACCTTGAATCAAACTCTTTCTTTTGCCCTTATCAACATGGTTTTCGTAAACATTTTTCTTGTGAGACTCAGTTGGTATCTTTCATTCATGACATCCATCTCCTTTCGGACAGAGGAACTGATGTTGATTGTATATTTCTGGACTTCAGCAAAGCATTCGATAAGGTCCCCCATAATCTGGTGCTTTTAAAATTATCCTTACTAAATATTGACCCTAATGTATTGTCCTGGATTCAGTCTTTCCTTATTGGGCGGTCACAATTTGTCACAGTAAACAATGTCACCTCTGCCCTAACCCCTGTATCATCCGGCGTCCCCCAGGGTTCCGTCTTGGGCCCGCTACTTTTTCTCATATACATTAATGATTTACCTGGGTGCGTCAGGTCTTCCATTCGCCTTTATGCCGACGACTGTGTAATCTATCGAGCCATAACTAACCCCTCTGACCTTCATATTCTGCAGTCAGATCTAGACTCCGTTCTTGACTGGTGCTCAGCTTGGTCCATGGAAATGAATATTAAGAAATGTAAATGTTTAAGAATCTCGCGCTCACGTAGTCAGCCACCCACGTTTTCATATAAAATTAACGATGTCCCTCTCGATCAAGTAACTGAATATAAGTATCTCGGTGTTTATATATCATCAGACATCTCTTGGAAGTCCCATATCACACATATTTGTAATTCAGCTAACTCTTCTCTTGGCTTCATCAGACGCTCTTTCTACATGGCCCCGTCCAAGGTTAAGCTACAGCTATATAGGTCTCTCGTGCGACCAAAATTAGAGTACGCATCATCGGTATGTGATCCTGGAACAGATAACCTCATCAAAATGTTAAAATCGATACAAAACCGAGCCAGCCGTTTTATACTCTCAAACTACCAGCGTGCGTCAAGTGTCAGTATCATGAAAAGATTTCTGGATCTACCCTTGTTAGCGTCTCGTCGCAAGAATGCTCGTTTGTCACTTTTCCATAAGGTATTCTATCATAACGATCCCCCTCTCTCCTCATACATTTCATCTGCCACTTACACTTCGCACCGCATTGACCATTTCCGTAAACTACGCATTCCGCATGCATATACTAGTGCCTTCTCTAACTCCTTCTTTGTTCGCACCGCGTTGGAATGGAACAGGTTGCCCCGTGCTGTTGCTTCCATCCAGGACTCGCCCACCTTCAGAGACAACTTATCTGATTTACTTTGATGACTAACCTTTTTGTGCTATTTTATGTGTCACTATCTCTACAGAGACTGAGACTTGTTCTATGTTGTCCTTTTTTATTTTGTTTCGATTTGTTTCCCAATGTTGTACTGCCCCTCCCCTCTTCAATGCCTCATGGCCCTGAGGGTATGGAAATAAATAAATAAATAAATAAATCCGCGCATTGATCTTTCGCGGTGGAGGAAGGCGAAAGGGAGCCGGTCCTTCATATTTGGAGAATGTCCCCTTGATAACGCGGTACGCCCTTGAGTGGGCCTTCTCTTTGAACGCGCGGCCGATAACAAGGCCGTCGGAGCAGTACGGCTTGCGGTGCTGTTCCGGTAAGATATTTTCTTAGATCCTTTTCCGATATCCTTTTGATATGCTCTGGTCTCCCTTCAAATCCGCGCATTGATCTTTCGGCGCATTGGTCGTCGGGCCAGTACCGCTTGCGGTGCTGTTCCGGGAAGATGTTTTCTTAGATCCTTTTCCGCGTAAGCGGTGGAGGGAGGCAAATGGGAGCCGGTCCCTCATGTACCGAAGAGGGTCCGCGGTCCTAAAATCCTTTTCGTTGAGTTAAAGGGGGCCAGCCAACAGATATGGCTGGTCTTCCACTATGATGCCAATATATATATATATATTTTCCAATCCCGAACGATGCGCAGCTACCCAGGGCCGCAAACACGGCGAAACACGTGTCCTCTGGTGCTGTCGCATCGTTCAATGAGTATCTGTTCCTCTACGTGCAGCCATAGAAGCCATTTTAATCTGTAAGTTTGAATTTCAAACACGTCTAGCATCTTTTACTTATTTTTTTAATGGCTTTCCCCCCCCTCTTTATAATTCACTGGCTTGCACTGTGGCATTGAGGAGTGCTCAGTCACCCTCCCAGGTGTATATCGCTCGCTGAGCGACCCCTGGTTTGCCAATCCCGAACGATGCGCAGCTACCCAGGGCCGACGAGCCGCAAACACTGCGAAACACGTGTCCTCTGGTGCTGTCGCATCGTTCAATGAGATCTGTTCCTCTACGTGCAGCCATAGAAGCCATTTTAATCTGTAAGTTTGAATTTCAAACACGTTTAGCATCTTTTACTTATTTTTTTAATGGCTTTCCCCCCTCTTTATAATTCACTGGCTTGCACTGTGGCATTGAGGAGTGCTCAGTCACCCTCCCAGGTGTATATCGCTCGCTGAGCGACCCCTGGTTTGCCAATCCCGAACGATGCGCAGCTACCCAGGGCCGACGAGCCGCAAACACGGCGAAACACGTGTCCTCTGGTGCTGTCGCATCGTTCAATGAGTATCTGTTCCTCTACGTGCAGCCATAGAAGCCATTTTAATCTGTAAGTTTGAATTTCAAACACGTCTAGCATCTTTTACTTATTTTTTTAATGGCTTTCCCCCCCTCTTTATAATTCACTGGCTTGCACTGTGGCATTGAGGAGTGCTCAGTCACCCTCCCAGGTGTATATCGCTCGCTGAGCGACCCCTGGTTTGCCAATCCCGAACGATGCGCAGCTACCCAGGGCCGACGAGCCGCAAACACGGCGAAACACGTGTCCTCTGGTGCTGTCGCATCGTTCAATGAGTATCTGTTCCTCTACGTGCAGCCATAGAAGCCATTTTAATATGTAAGTTTGAATTTCAAACACGTCTAGCATCTTTTACTTATTTTTTTAATGGCTTTCCCCCCCTCTTTATAATTCACTGGCTTGCACTGTGGCATTGAGGAGTGCTCAGTCACCCTCCCAGGTGTATATCGCTCGCTGAGCGACCCCTGGTTTGCCAATCCCGAACGATGCGCAGCTACCCAGGGCCGACGAGCCGCAAACACGGCGAAACACGTGTCCTCTGGTGCTGTCGCATCGTTCAATGAGTATCTGTTCCTCTACGTGCAGCCATAGAAGCCATTTTAATCTGTAAGTTTGAATTTCAAACACGTCTAGCATCTTTTACTTATTTTTTTAATGGCTTTCCCCCCCTCTTTATAATTCACTGGCTTGCACTGTGGCATTGAGGAGTGCTCAGTCACCCTCCCAGGTGTATATCGCTCGCTGAGCGACCCCTGGTTTGCCAATCCCGAACGATGCGCAGCTACCCAGGGCCGACGAGCCGCAAACACGGCGAAACACGTGTCCTCTGGTGCTGTCGCATCGTTCAATGAGTATCTGTTCCTCTACGTGCAGCCATAGAAGCCATTTTAATCTGTAAGTTTGAATTTCAAACACGTCTAGCATCTTTTACTTATTTTTTTAATGGCTTTCCCCCCCTCTTTATAATTCACTGGCTTGCACTGTGGCATTGAGGAGTGCTCAGTCACCCTCCCAGGTGTATATCGCTCGCTGAGCGACCCCTGGTTTGCCAATCCCGAACGATGCGCAGCTACCCGGGGCCGACGAGCCGCAAACACGGCGAAACACGTGTCCTCTGGTGTTGTCGCATCGTTCAATGAGTATCTGTTCCTCTACGTGCAGCCATAGAAGCCATTTTAATCTGTAAGTTTGAATTTCAAACACGTCTAGCATCTTTTACTTATTTTTTTAATGGCTTTCTCCCTCTTTATATATATATATATATATATATATATTCAATAGCTGCTTGGCGGGGACCTTTTGTGTCCTTTCATGCGCGACAGCGTTAGTATCTTGCTCTGCATAGACGAGTCACGTAGGCACGATCGGAACGCTTATAGGCCCGTGTCTCTATTGAATACTGACTATAAGATTATTTCTAACGTGCTATTGCAGCGAATTTATCCCGTTCTGGGCCTTGTTATTCCTCCTTGGCAGGTCTGCGCTGTCCCCGGACGGTCCCTGCAGCTGCGTTACATGTGCCTGCAGCGGGAGTTAGGTGGCCTACGGGTTCCACATATGAAGACCAAGTGTCCTGCCCTTGGTCTTAAAGGTATTTTTGATGCGCTCATGGAGCCGTGCCACCTTGCCCATGGTCTGTTACTGTTCCTCCTTGGTCCTGATGTCTGGTTTTTTTTTCAGCTTTTTCGCTGAGTAGGCCTCGATCTGACTTTGTCGCACCCCACCTCAGAGAGTATGTCTCCTGAATGCGGCGCCTGCGTGAGTCCTACCCTGTGAACACATTTCAACGTGGACCGTGAAGCGTCTGTACAAATCCCTCTTGGAGCTACTCCCCATGCCTCTGCCGGCTGTGGATATTTTGCGCCCCGGCAAGTTACTTGGCGGCTTGTCACCGCGGGCTGGTTGGACGCACGTCGGGCACACGGCATTTTACCGCTTCGGGACCGTCTGGCTCGGTACGGAGTCGCCACTCCTTTCTGTCCATTCTGTGTTCGACACGAAACTCCAGAACACGCGTTTCATCAGTGCCTTGTGCCCGATACGCTGTGGCACAAAGTCATGTTCGGAGTGTCACGCATTCGGTGGGCTGTTATTCAAACGCTCTTTCAGCCTGCCGTCCGGCATCACGATAGCAAACAGTTCCTCCTTCTGGCAGTTGAGATTAACTATTAGGTGTGGATTTCTCGCTGCATTGCAGCACAAGGTGGCCGCGTCCGTAGTGTAGCTGAAGTGCTATATCTTGTTCGAGCAGGGGTTCGTCGCGCTCTTCGTAGAGAGAGGGCTGTGCTGGGAGCTGTGCACTTTGCAAGACGATGGCAGACTTCTTCGGTCCTCTTTGAAGATGATAGAGGTACCTATGTGCTTCACTTTTAGGGAACCAAGTAGAGTGTGCCGTTGTTACGTACGCAACTTTCGGCTTATTCGTTCTTCTCGCTCTTCTTCGTCTTCGTTCGCTGCATGGTGACGTCCAGCACAGATATTAATCTAGAGATCATATTGCTGTAGAGTTGGCATCTATGTAGCCTTAGTTTAGTCCGTGTGAAACGTTAGAGGGAGCCAGTCTGTGTGATTGGTCTTACGGTCCGGTGCCAATATATATACAGTTAGAGCTTTGGTCTCCCTTCAAATCCGCGTATTGATCATCCGCGATGGAGGCAGGCGAAAGGGAGCCGACCCTTCATATTTGGAGAAGGGTCCGTTGATAACGCGGTACGCCCCTGGGTGGGCCGTGTCTTTGAACGCGCGGCCGATAACAAGGTCGTCGGGGCAGTAGCGCTTGCGGTGCTGTTCCAGGAAGATCTTTTCTTTGAGCTTTATGCTGCAGTTGTTTACTTTTACAATATTACTTTACGCTGCAGTTAGTGTCAGTCCAAAGGGGACTACCACCATAGTCAGCCCGCCTGCTTGATAACAATACACACTTCTCTGTTACGGCCATTTTTATACGGCAGTCAGGGAGTTGCAGTCTGGTGCCGCAGTTCCTTCGGTGCCGACGAAGCTTTCGTGGAGCCGAATCACTGCGGCATGGCAAGACGCTCGCCGCGCCGGTCTTTAGTGGAAGCTTGAGTCGGCTCAAAACCGTTTGTTCAAACGCGCGAACTTATCTGCATGTCAATGAGACCTTCCTGTTCACTACATTGAGACAAATTTAGACGAGTTTCATGATGGATTAGGAAGCCTCACAAGACATCGCGATGGCGTGGTGGTAGAGTGGAGAGCACACTTGCGTAAAGTGAGGTGACGACGGATATTCATTTTGGAGTGTAGATATTTATTTATTTATTTATTTATTTATTGTCAGTGCCCACCAACAGCTGAAGCCTACACGGAGGTGCACTCTAACTGACAAAACACCAATACAGTAAATAGTACAGATAAAACAGAAAAGCGCTAAACAACATTAGACACACAAACCAGAATAGACAGCAGTTCTAAAAACCTTAAAGTCAGAAAAAAATATCAACATCATTATTTTGAAAGTCATTGTAAAAACACTGCATTCGAACAATCGGAGAGCACTATACAAGGGAAACCAGGGTAAAATGTAGAAGGAAACCTAGTTAGCCTTTGAGGGGCGTAAAAGCAAACTTCAGACAAAAGTGCGGGAGCATCCATTGTTCCATGAACAAGCTTGTGAAAAAATATCATATCACGCAGCTGTCGTCTGTTACTTTGGGGCATCATGCTCAGCTTAGATAGAACATTGTTATAGCTGAAGTGCCACGTCCGACTCACAAATCTCTCGTAAACAATTCTGAGAAGTCTCTTTTGTATAGTTTCCAAATGGTCCGACGATGATTTCGATAAGCTGTTCCAAACTACAGAAGAAAACTCCAGTTTGCTTCTCACAAGGCTATAATACAGACTATGAAGTGAATTCATATTCTATTCTTGAATCCCTTAGAGGTACGATAAATAAACCCCAGATATCTCATACGAAACATGGTTATTGAACTTCAATGCACTCTCGAGAAAGACACCAAGATCATGGATAACCACAAGCCTCTATATACTTCGCAAGACAGACTGCCCCTCTTAGCAACTACTGGACTGATTTCTTTCACAAACTGGAGACTTTTTTGTGCGAGCCTCAGAACATCTGTGCACACCGGTATGTCCACAGAGGCTCTCTCGCAAGCAATTACCTGCGATATTCAGGACGCGGTGGTCATGTCTAAAAGGGTAACAGGCCATGTCGGTCATTCCCCAGCAATTAACCACCTTAGAGCATTACGTCGCCGAGCAGAAAGAACGGCTTGTCGGACAGGGCAACTTACGGACATTGTGGAATACCGCCGGCTGAAAGCTAAAGTAACACGAAAACTTGAAATGAAAACATAAATTTTGGTCACTTTCAATGAGAATTGTGAATGAGATATCCACTTAAACCGAACGAGCTCTCCTTCATGTGTATAATACGTCTTGGCAACAAGGTTTTTTACCATATACATGAAAGGAGGCATTGGTTGTTCCCATCCTAAAACCAGGCAAGCCCCCCCCAAATGCCCTATCCTCCTTTCGCCCGGTGAGCCTGACAAGCTGTACGGGGAAACTGATGGAGAGAGTGGTTTTGCATCGCCTCGACTGGTGGCTCGAAAAACAACGTGGGTTTCCTCACGAAATGGGTGGATTTCGTCGCCACCGAAGCTCCATGGATCCAGTTCTTCACCAAGTCTCTACAGTCCCACATGCTCGTGCTCATCGACGGATCGTCGTATTGGTTTTCCTCGACATCAAGCGTGCATATGATACCGTATCGCACATTTGTGTGCTGCACGGCTTGCGCTCCTTTGGGGTATCCGGTCGGCTCTTCATCTGGCTCCAAGACTTCCTTACGGACCGAACTGTCGCTTTCCGTACGTCCCAAGGCCAAAGCCCTCAGTATCCTGTTCCTCAAGGAGTCCCCCAAAGAAGTACTCTCAGCCCGACACTCTTTTAACGTGGTGATGACAGGCCTACAATCAGTAATTCCTCGCAAAGTGTCGTTTTCCGTGTATGCAGACGACGTCGCCCTTTGACAGTAGGAAAATCACGCCCAGCCATATACAGCGCCGTCTGCAGCTTGCTTTAAATAATGTCCATACGTACGTCGCCCACCTTGGGATGGACCTTTCATCCGAAAAGTGTGTCGAGCTCCCTTTCACGCGCAAAGTCAATTTCCGCGCAATTTCCCTCTTTAGGCTGTTGCAAAGAAGCTTGAGCCGGTATGCTTCCACCGCTTCCTTGGCGTAGTAATCGACTCGGACTTGCGCTGGGCTCGGCACATTAAGCACCTTGAAACTAAAGTGCAGCGATGGCTCCCCGCAATTCAACATCTTTCTGGCTCAGGATGGGGCTGTGATCAGCGTTCCCTGCTCGCAGTTCACGCGGCGTTGGTGAGGGCGACTGTGCTTTACAGGCTTCCTGTACTGCACAGGATATCAAGAACATCATTAAAGACCCTTCGGTCCCTGTTTGCTCGAAGCCTTCGTCGCTGCCTCGGAGTTCCAAGGATGGCCGAAACACGGCATGTACTGGCTGAAGCTGGTGAGCTCCTGATTGAAGTTCTACATCAACGTGAAACGGCTTGGTACTTCCTCCGTTTGCGTGCTCACATTTCCCGTCACCCACTCCTCAGGAAAATTCCATACCGCCCTGAAAGCGACTTATATCGAGTAGCGCAGAGGACACGCCAGACTCTGACTGGTTTCATAGCTAAGGAGATTATACCGCCGGAAGCCCCCTGGTCTGTGCCGGTACCGCCCAATTTTGTACGCCTTCCAAACCTTCTCGAGAGAAGAGATCAGGTCCCCCCTCAAGTCCTCGGAGCCCATTTTCATGCTCTGGTAGATGAGAAGTGTTCTACGTTTACGACAGCATATACCGACGGCGCATCTCGAAACAAGTCAACAACATGTCAACAACAAGTCCGCCTCAGCATTCGTCATACCATCCGAAGGCGTAGTGCACGGAGGACTCCTTTCACATCCAACCTCCTCCACAGCTGCGGAACTCTATGCCATCGTTTTCTTTTTACAACACATCACTGATTTTACACTGCGAGAATGGGCAGTCTTCACGGACTCGAAATCTGCACTTCAAGCAATTGAAAATTCCGGCATACGAGGGCCCTCTGCGCCCCTAGTCACATATGTGTGAATGGCTTACCACACTATCTACGCAGCAGGACGCAGGCTAGTTCTCCAGTGGGTACCAGCCGATTGTGGTGACGTGGGGAACGAGCAGGCCGACAGCGCCGCAGAAGCAGCAGTCTCGTATCGGAAACGGACCAGTATTGTTCTGCTCACAGGAGACCGCAGTTCCATTCTGCGACGCCTGGTGACACCCCTCGCGCCTCGATGTGGCCTTTACAGCTCAGTGGCGTTACCGCTTCAGACAAGTTGACTCTCCCTCCTGCTGCCACTGTGGTGCTCTTGAGGATCTGGAGCATATTCTTCTTCATTGCCCCAACTACCAACCTTCCCGAACCGCACTCTCCGAGTTTCTTCGTCAACTGGACTCTCGCCCCTTCTCCCTATCGAAATTGCTTGGTCCCTGGCCCAATCCAGCCCAGCAACGATGTGACATTTCGGGACACCATCGGAGTTCGGTCGTTATTGCGAAGGGGCTCGTTATTTTATTCCCTGCATCCCCACCAGCAATGGGGTAGAGTATCGCCCCTGGCGATGAACCTCCCCACTCTTCAGAGACAAAATAAAGGTGTTGTTGTTCCAACCGCAAAGCATTCAGTGAGATCTTTATAACAAAACCACCACAACAACAACAAAAAAAAAGAACAACGGGAAGTTGCAGTGTACAACGAAGTAAAGCATTCGAAAAATATTTAGCAAATTTAGAACAAAATAACTTGTTCAGTATGCAGTATGTTCAGTATACACAGTAAAGGAGGAGCGCTTGCAGGGGGAGATGTCCACCAAATACAGGAACAAAGGGATGTGAACAAACACCTCGAAGCAACCTGCCCTTGTACAACCTGTACAAGCGCTTGCTTCACTAGATTCCTCTAGGTTGGACAGCTTTATCGCGGGCGAAGGGTAAATTAACTCTGCCACTGCATTGCTGTGTTACCGACTAATGTTCTCGATAGCCTCATCGCCAAGCTGCAGAATGACGTAAGGACAGTCTCTGTACCACCTGGCGTGTTCAAATAATGGGTCGTCCTCATCGCTCCAACTGGAAAGAGAGTTGCCGCACTGAAAGCAGGTTGTGCGATCTTGAGCACCTGCGCGGAGAGAAGAACGTGATCACGGAAAGTATAAGAACCACGTAAGCACCTTTGTAATCAGGTCATGTGGAATCGCTTGCAATGTCAAGATTCCTCCTGTCTGTTTCTCGGTTTGTAAGTTAATAAAATCGCACAAAAGCTATTCCAGTAATTCGCATGGAACTTTTTGGTACCACGGTCTGTCATCGAGGAGCAATAAAATGCGACCATGGCTTCGAAATAGGCGGTGTGCAGCACCCACAGGGCCGCTGCTTCTCGTTCCCCTGCCGGCGAAATTGCGCAAATGCCTCGGGAGACATCCAGCACTAGCAGGCGGCCCTGCGCGCGTTTTCATCCATGTTTCTTGCAACGCTTTCGCAGGAATGGCAAAAGGGCAAGGATGCAGGCCAGCTGGTACATGGTGAAAAAATGGAACCCGAGAAAGGGACAGAGGAGGGACGACACGGCACGTTCTCGACCTCACCTACGTACCCAACAACTTCCGAATTGGTGGCGAGGGAGCAACCGACGCCACACTTACACAATTTCCCCTCGTGACAATCTCTTTGTACTCCTTTAACAGTCTGGCCACAGGGTCCCGAACAGAATCTAGGACACTTGTCTCGTCGAATGCCGGGGAACAATTATTACGAAGTCTAAGATGGGCGACAAGTTCGGAATTCCCAGACAACGACTCCGCATTTCTCTTGTGTTCGCTGAGCCGACTGTTTAGACACCGTACAGTCTGACCTCTCGCAGGATTCCTTCAGATTAGATATAACGTCAGTAATCTTTATCACATAACTCACGTGCCGTTGTTGGCATTCAGGCACACCGCCTGGCATGCAGCGGGTTGTAGCTCCCCTGATGTAATTTGTCAAAATTCCTGAACCCGTGAGAAATTATTTCTTTTTCAGCAACAATCCTCGGCTTTCGGCAATATCGTGATTGCTGTGTTCATTTTAGTTATTTGCAGATTTGTGGGTACACTCGTTGGGATGTCCAAGGCTATTACAAAAGGTAAAAGGCTCTCTCGTTTCTCTTGCGATTCATATTGGTAAAGTAGAAACGATATATTTACAATAAAAATATGATTGGATGGCGCCCGAACTTGATTGGAACTCTCATAAAGGAGGACCGCACTTGTGTCCAGAGGGGGTAGTTTAGCAATTAATAATAGTGTAGACCACACACGAATGTGAGACCGTTGAGTTATGTGCTCAAAACGCCTTTTAGATACACTACGGCAGATTGTTCTAATGTCACGCGTTAATTGAACTAATACGACAAACTGAGCAAGAAAAATAGAAAAAAAAGCAATCCTTCCACGACGCATTCACTTCAGGCGAAAGTGAAGTGCAACGTGCGTGCGACACGAAGAAATGGCTAGGAAGCAAGCGAGCTGGCGAAGATGATGCATGATGTAATACCCCGAGATTAGGGAACACGGTGGGACAGACACAAACACGAAGTCTCAAACACAGCTGAAAATTTTACTTCACATACAAGAAATATATACACAACAGGGGAAGAGAAACAACCACATGAGGACAAAAAGGGGTCAGTTTGGGAGAAAGAGCAGTCTGTTCAAGGCCGGACCGAGGATTACGGATGGGTTGCTGACACAGTTCCCACAAGAGGTTATGCATAGGGTCTCTCTCAAAAGCCTTCTGTCAGGGTCCACTTCGGATGCCTTTACAATTATTCCATCCCATAGAGGGAAGCAATCTGACCATTCTTCCAAATGCTTGGCAATTTCGGAGTTAGTGCGCTTGGAGACTGGGAGGTCCGCGGTTCGAATCCGCGGGCCGGCTGTGCCGTCTGGGGTTTTTCCTGGGTTTCCCTCAGATGTGTAATAGGCGTATGCCGGCACAGTTCCCCTGAAGTCGGCCCATGGACGCAGCTATCCTCCCCCCGAGCGGATTCCGCTCGGTCTTCCACTTCACCCTTTCCTCTCCTCCTCTCCACCACCTTTCCCTTCCCGAGAAACATGCCGCCTAATCAGGCAGGCAGACCTCTCGGGTTCCTCCCAACGACACTCCTCCACCTAGAAGCTTTATTTTTTTTACTTTTAATCAATGCTCTCTCTAGCGATCATTTAAGCAACGTTTTGTCTAGCCAATATATAACAGAAACCACAAGCTAGGGGGATCCGATAAACAACGTTTAAACAACAGGGGACAAATTTGCTCCGGTGATTCTTGCAAAAAACTCCAGGTTTGGCGAAAGGCGTGAGGTGGCCAAGACGGAAGTTGTTCTTGAAAACAAGACTGACTTGAAATTTCTTCGCAACGGCCAACAAGTTGTGAGTCACTTTGTGGAAGTAACGTGTGCTTTTACCTTACTTCCATAAAGTGTTTAATAGGCATCTGAATATGTTGTATGTACTTTCAACTATGCAGGAATTTCGAACCGGGAAATTCTCAAATGGTACATGGAGGCGTCGGTTGACGAAACAAAAAAGGTTGATTACCAGTGTAGAAGAATCCAGCTTTTGACATTTTCTCTGTGTTTCCCTTCGCAGTTGCAGGATAAAGGTCGAACGATGATTTTCTGCTTGCGAACGACGCGTACCTCTCATGTATGGGCCTGGTGTGGAGCACAGCATACTCCTTCACGCGACTTCCATGCGATTCTGGACGTGCGAGGTATGAGTACTTCTTCCCACAGACGTCTTCTGAACGGTGGGCTAGTTCAGGTCCCATCTCAGTGGCAGCATCCACCATGACAGTGCCTGCCCCAAGACGAAAGATATGTGAGTGCATGATACTCGAGAACTACCTCATACAGCTATTTGCATCATCGCCATAACATCGGATCGCTCGATATATTGATGGGGGGGGGGGGGGGTTACGTTGCAGATTGAATATCGACGAAGGCATAAACACGCACCGTTGATAATTGCTCTGCGAAATTTCGCCCATAATTCACCACTCGAGGCTTTAGTCGCGAGCCAACTACGACCGAAACGGCTCAGACGGGAGTTTCACACCCGGGTTTTTTCCGACACCTGTGTTAGGCATATATGTTTCACAGTCGTCAGGCAACGGACATTCCCTTTGTCACGTTACGTTGCAGCAGCATTGCCAAATGTGTTGGCACAGCTCAAATATTTAATGGGCCGTAAACTATCCCGAACACATTGTTAACGGTTTGCTGAACAAATTACACGCCCTTAGGGAATTTTTATACCATAAATTCTTCGGGGTTAAAGTGCGCGATTTTGCAACCACGCACGGTTCAAACCCCCTACTCATTGATCATCCACGTTCCTCCTCTCCTCTCCTCCTCCTCCTGCTCCTTGCTCCTCCCAATTCTTGTCTTCTGTTAACGGTATTGACGCGTGTTATCGGTGCCTCCCTACATTGAGTTTGCAAGCAGCTTTCACCAAGGAGCGTAGGCCAATCCTGGTAGCACTGCGGTTCACGGTGGTGTCATAAGGCCCAAGCGATGGCATGCTCAAGGTTTTCCAGTGATACTCCTTTACGTAGGGGTGAAGGAGCCAGGACGAACAAATGTGCAAGCGTACAATTCTTCAAACAGGGTAGGTGTCACGTTAGACGCTTAGCGCGTATTCTTCTCTTCCGAAAAATTGTGGGTAGTTTGAGAAGCACGCTCTGTGTGTTCAACGTTGGTGGTATACGTGTATGCGGTGAAGGCACCTTGGGAAAATGGTAAATGGGTACTAACACGCCCAACTCCATGTGCAATCGCACACTGTGCATCGTCGCCACATGAACAAGGTCGGTATAGGTTCTGTACGTCGCCTATACTTGGTCACAAGAAAAAAGAGTTCACTTGCGGCATGTAAAACTTCGGTCGTGCTTTCACAAACTTCTTTTCGGTGCAAAAAAGGAAAAGACGAAGCCAGAATAAGTCGTTTGATGGTCCCTTTAGCAGTAGACTATATGCGTCAATCTAAAAATGAGTCAGCAAGCACTCTATACAATGAAAAGAGGAAGTAATTAAAAAGGCTAGCCAGCTGTAGGCCACAGACGCACATCTTCTATATTGACGTGGAGGGCTCCATTGGTTCAGGGCTCTACGAATTGAGCTAAGCTAACACAACTCCCCAAGCCGTTCCAAGGTTGCGTCATTTGCATGGACAAACACATCCACTCACTCACTAACTCACTCACTCATTTCAATTTCACTCTTGCATGTTTTCTCACACACGCACACATTCATACGATACGACGACGCAAGCGGCATCTGTTGAACACGACGGATATTGACATATGAAACGTGGTGATGTAAACCTATGAATGCGTGCGTAAGCGAGAAAACATGTAAGAGTGAAAGTGAAATGAGTGAGCGAGTGGATGTGTTTGTCCCTTCAAATCACACAACTTTGGAAGTCGTGAAGTGTGTTAGCTTTGGTAGCCCAGTTGTAGTTGGTTAGCTCAATTGGTAGAGCCCTCGACCGCTAACACAGAAGGTGTATGTTCGAGTCCTACAGCCGGCTAACCTTTCAGGGTGACTTCACTCTTTGATGGGTCCTAGGCAGTTGATACTTGTATGGGGTGTTGTTGTTTCTTCTGTGTTCCAGGCTCAGAGCATCCATTTTGATCGCACTCTATACAGACAGAACTCCCCAAAGGTACGCTCAGAGGTCCTTCTATCGCCGTCGAAAGTTGATGGCTGTGATTTACGCTTTGCACTGGGTCACTTTACAGCTCACAACCACGCCCTAATGTTCGTGTTATGTTTGTCAGAGTAGGAAAGGTATCTTACTGGATGGGGGGCTTCCAGCAGAATTGCTCGAGGACACAGAGTCCCGGTTGTCTTCTTCAGAAAGAATAAAGGGCAAGTTAGTATATCGTACTCCCAAAGGTTCGCAGGAACAACATATCATGGACTAATGCTCGTCGATTACACACAATATACAGGCTCTATCACGCAAAACGAGCCAAAGTTGTGAAAGAGTGGCACGTCGCACGTCAAAAAGACGGACTGCATTGTGTTACCATCGGTGTGAGGATACTCAAATCATTTCTGTTTTGTAATGAATTAATTAAGTGAAATTAATTAGTCAATTTTTTAATCATAAGGACTAGAGCCAAAGTGTGAATGAGAAAGCTGTAGAAAGACGCGTCTCCGAAGATGCACAATCAGCAAAATCAAGAAGAAAAAGGTGTTTCTTCACGGGCTTTTGCGGACAATCTATCAAACCCATTTTTGTTCAGAAAACGCCTACGGTATCAGGTGACCGAGGGGACCACATGTTCCCATTGGTACAGCTTCGTAGCTCTTGCAGTTAAAATGTTTATTGGAAGTTAATTTGGACATAGCCTCAGGACTTTATTGGAGCTCTCTTAAGGAGCGCCCTTCAGCATATGCCATATTGCAACTGACTTCATCTCGAAAAAAAGTGATATAACTATTTAAAAAAAAATATATATATATATATATATATATGTTCGCATTCAGCTGGGACATCCTGTATGCACAGAAAACATACGCTCTTTCAAAGTTTTCAAATACACATTGCCGTTAACGCTACAGTGCAGGTTGATCGTCAAAAGGGATGGCGCCGCTCAAGCATTAACAAGCATTAAAGTGACTGTTGCATCCGTCGCGGTTAGAGTCACTAAATAAGGGTACAGAATATCGCTTTCCTTTTCTCTGCTGAAGCTGCCGTTCAGTGTCCGCAATTGGGCCGGCCGTGCCACGTGGTTTCTGTTTCTAAGAACGCGTCGCCCATGTTGAGTCCCCTGCATCCAAAACCTGTTTCCTCGGTTGCGAGCTGGCTCGACTGTGCGCAGTTCTACTGCTGAGAAGGGAGAGATAGGCGTCCCATGGCTAGGCGCCGAGTTCGCTCCGGACCCAAGATGGCGGTCTTGCTCGCCGACGTGGCTCAGTGTGGCTACTTTGCTCTCTATTTAGTGACTCTAGTCGCGGTCGATTCCGAAACTGTAGCGCTCTTTTACTCATCGTTCATTACCGACGATAACCCTGAAAGTCTCACGCAAATTTCTGGAGTAGTTCCTGTGCAATTTTATGTGATGCGTAGTAAGAGCAGACGGCAGTTGTTGAGAGTATCCCGGAATTCCCTTTCTGGAAATTGGAGAAAACATCACACGGCCAAAACCAATCAGCCCTTTGGGCGGACGAGCATACACAGTAAACTTTTTACAGTTTTTGGTGTAAATGGCTTGTCCCATGGCGCACACGTTTTTGGTGTTGCCTTTACACCCGAATGAAGGATGTTGTCTGAAGCACACTTTAATTAGGTGTCTTCCTCATAAAACACTCTTATAATGGGTGTTTAACAACAAAAACACCGGTAAAAGGGGAGTATTCTATTGAAAATACCTTTCAGGATGGAATTGTTTTGTGGCAAATACTGCCTCACAAATGGTTAGTGTAATACAAGCTCCAACGACAGCATACCAACACATACGCAGTTCAATGTTCTTGAGTCTACGACAACCACCACCTTGAACACGGCAGACTTCCAGCCGTGGTTTCATCGTACAACCAAGCCAGGAGCGTAATGTGTCACAGGCACGGCTTGTTAGGTACTGTAGGCGTGAGTGCCAAGCTTCAAGAGACTCGGTCACCTTCGGTAGCCTCTATTGACGTATCGGATGGATCATATACGTTCGTTAAGTGTAGTAGCGGAAAACGCCTGTAACGGTGACGGGAATTAGTCTTTGCAATTAAAACGTACGCCTGCAACGAGTCAAGGATACCATTTAAATTCCTGATATCCTTTTCTGCTAAATACTGTGTTTTTAACTCAAGTTATCGTTTGTAATGTCATTAACTGCTGAGTGGAGCTGCGAAACCAGTATAATTTTCCTTTGATCAATTAAAACGCCGTTTTCAAAAACCATATTTCCAGTTCAAATAGGGTGTAAAAAAGCGTATAGGACGTCAACACCTCTTTTGACACCTCGCTTTACACACTAAATGATCGCCATGGGAAAAAAGGTTGTGTATGTCGATATTGCACCCTTAGTAATCTTTAATTACCAAAATTCAAACCGGCTCACAACAATTAAAAACAGTGAATTAAAATTGACGTTTCGGATTGACGTTGGATTCCGAAACGTCAATTTTAATTCACTGTTTTTAATTGTTGTGAGCCGGTGTGAATTTCGGTAATTAAAGATGTATGTTCCCGGCCTTTGGTCCATCTTTAACCTTTAGTAATGCTCTTTTTACACCATTTTTCTACAGTTTGCGGGATAGAAAGGGTGTTTCTATGATAATACGCCTGTATTGAGCGAATACAGGCGTAAAATGGTTTACTCGGTAACCAAGCAGCGGCTTGAGGGGCGTTTGGCCAGTGGCAGGAAGCTCAGTGGAAAGCGCCGCTCGCAGAACAACGCCGCCACTGGCAGAAATACGCGGAAGAGCTGCTCCATATTCCTTGCTCCTGATTCGCCTTAAGAATATTGATGTAAGTGTTTTTCATGCTGATTGGGTGATAATCATTGGATTGCTGAGAGAGGTGACCAGTCGTGCAAGTACGCGCCTCTTTCCTTTTGCTCGTGTCGTCTCTAAGGTCCTAAGGTCTGCCCTCGCAGACGCTGGAGAGTACTTGGTGTGGTTTTGAATGCTTCCCATTTAAGGCTGATTCACAATCCTGCGGTTACGGCTGCGCTTGCCTGTTACGGCCGCTGACAGCGAATCATGGCAACCGAACATCATTCTGTATAAAACTAGGGTACACGTAAGACGCTGTACGCAGCCGTAAATGTAGTTATCTGAGTCAGCCTTCAGATTGTGGCGAACTACAATGAACGGCCAATGTGAGCACGGAATGGCTGATGCAGCTGGTCATCGCAACAATGGAAAGGAGGAGGACATCGCAAGAAATTTCTTGCGCGTCCATAGGTTCTTGAACTCACCGTATATATACTCACAGTATATATACTTACAGTATAGTTCACATACACATGTTTTCATATGGAATAGTCCCTCTAAAACTTTGTCAATGGTATATTGTGTTTGCGGGCTATGAAGAACTATGTGATGTTAACGATGGCTTTTCTAGCAACAGCGGGGTCTTACCTACACAAAACACATCCGTAGGGCATTACAATAGGGCATTAAAATTCATATCACTGCATGGTGTAGTAAAGATCTTCGTGCAATAAACAAAGGCGTTCGTAAGTAACTGGTGGCGGACCAGCATCTCATCTACATCAAACAGCATGTTTTTTCTATCTTTTTCTTTTGTAAGGGATCTTGTTACGCGCAATATTTGAACACACAGCTTCCATTATGGTCTATAGTTGGCCTACCTTGTCGGGATTAGAAGGATACCACGTTACCTTGAGACGTTTCCTCCATGGTCTCTCTTCTATCCATGGGTTGAGCTGAAGAAAAGCGTGCAGTCTTTCGCCTTAAAGGGTGAAATGAGCTGTTCGGTTAAGTCGTACGAAAATCTAAAACTCTGTAGTTCTTTAGCAGTCAAGTACAGAAATTTGCTGAAGTACATAACTTTAAATGCACCGTAAAACAGCTGAGAAACATTTAAGTTGACAAGCGTAGTTTAGTAGGCTCTTGAACACTTGACTGGCGGAACCAACACAGTAAGCTGCAAGTGTGTCAGAGAATGCTTAATATTGTTAATTTGATAGTAATATTGATGGAAAACAGCTTGGTTGCGATATCGTGCGGCAAATTATTCCCAATTTATCAAGCAACAGTGATATATGTCTTCGAGTGACTTCTTGCTAGTGATGGTTACGCAGCATCTTTGATCGACCCGGAAATAACGTTGGCGCTCTCAAAAGGGATCTGACGCAAGATGAACATGGTCAAGAATTGAAAGGTGAGTAGGTAATGACGCAGCACAGCCCGCTCCTAGGCTGCGATAGTCTGCTATTTATGGGTGATTCATTGTTACGTGGCATATATATATATATATATATATATATATATATATATATATAGTTGAAATAAATGGGAGACAGAAGACGAAAGTACGGGAAGTAACAAAAAAGGAGTTTATTAAAACTTAAAAAATATAAAAGTTAGGGAGGATGTCTACGTTACGGCGGAAGCTTCGCCTTCTTCGGGACGAAAGAGCTAAATGTGGCCACGAGGCTGAGAAGGGGCTTGAGAATGACGTGTTCGGTTGGGGGAAATTCCCGCCACCTGGCTGTTCTCAATTGGGGAAATTCCAGAGCGCTTTTGTGTCAGGTCCAGGAGTGGGGTCATCGTCCTTGTGGGTCAGTGGGGATTTTGATCCGGCTGTAACCAGAAAAGGCAACAGGGTCTTATCTAGGTTGTTAAACTTCTTATTATTGACAGCATGCCAGGGTCCTCGTTAATGGCCGATCGGAATTTGTAAATTAGGTAGGATTCCCGTAGTTCCCGGGAGCGGTCGGAGATTAAGTTCGACTGGAGAATAAAAACTGAGGCTTCGTTGATGGAATGTTCTGCTTGTTTGAAATGGCGTGACACTGGAAGATTGGGTTTCTTGGTAACATCCGTTTTACAAAATAAGTTCTTGGGTCAGGGACGTGGGTCAGACAAATAAGTTTTTGTCTGACCCACGTATTGGGCCCGCATGTGTTGCATTGGATTACATAGATAACGTTGCATGAGTTACAGTCTACGTCTGCGTTGATCTTGACGATAAAGTTGGAACTCGTACTTCTGACCGTTTGTGCGGTCTGCATTAACTAGCAAATCTGGCATCTCCTGCCATTACATGGATGACAGCCCGCCGGAGGGCTAGTCGGTTCGCCTACTTTAGAGCGGACCAAGCTATCTTGTAAGTTACGTGTAGGGAGTACGTCTGTAAGCGACACGTGTTGGATTAGGAAATATGTTTTTCGTGCGTTCTGACTGGAGAAGGATACTGTGGTGGCGGCTAAGTATGTTGTTAATGTTTGGGATATTTCCGGCGAATGTTACAGTTAAGTTCACAGCATTACTTTCTGATTTGTTTTGTCTTTTCTCGAGTAAGCTTAGACGGTTTGCCTTGCGAGCTCTGTTGAGAGCATCTTGAACTAGATCGGGTGGATACTGACGACCGACAAATGTTTGTTGCAGCTGTTCTAAATTTCTGTCCAGATCAACAACCGTGTTTTAGACACCAGACGTGTTTTCCGCCAATTCCGAACGATGCGCAGCTACCCAGAGCTGACGAGCCGCAAACACGAAGAAACACGTGTCCTCTGGTGCTGTCGCATCGTTCCATGGGTATCTGTTTCTCTGCGTGCAGCCATGAAGCCATCTTAATCTGTACTTTTGAATTTCGAACACGTCAAGTGTCAATTACGTGTCTTTTTAATGGTTTTTTTCCCCTTATTACAATTCACTGGCTTGCACTGTGGCATTGAGGAGTGCTCAGTCACCCTCCCAGGTGTATATCGCTCGCTGAGTGACCTCTGGTTTGCCAATTACGAACGATGCGCAGCTACCCAGAGCTGACGAGCCGCTAACACGGCGAAAAAACATGTCCTCTAGTGATGTCGCGTCCTTCCATGTGTATCTGTTTCTCTACGTGCAGCCATGAAGCCATCTTAATCTGTAATTTTGAATTTCAAACACGTCTAGTGTCATTTACTTGTCTCTTTAATGGATTTTTCCCCCTTATTACAATTCACTGGCTTGCACTGTGGCATTGAGGAGTGCTCAGTCACCCTCCCAGGTGTATATCGCTCGCTGAGTGACCTCTGGTTTGCCAATTACGAACGATGCGCAGCTACCCAGAGCTGACGAGCCGCTAACACGGCGAAAAAACATGTCCTCTAGTGATGTCGCGTCCTTCCATGTGTATCTGTTTCTCTACGTGCAGCCACGAAGCCATCTTAATCTGTAATTTTGAATTTCAAACACGTCTAGTGTCATTTACTTGTCTCTTTAATGGATTTTTTCCCCTTATTACAATTCACTGGCTTGCACTGTGGCATTGAGGAGTGCTCAGTCACCTTCCCAGGTGTATATCGCTCGCTGAGTGACCTCTGGTTTGCCAATTCCGAACGATGCGCCGCTACCCAGAGCTCACGAGCCGCTAACACGGCGAAACAACATGTCCTCTAGTGCTGTCGCGTCGTTCCATGCGTATCCGTTTCTCTACGTGCAGCCATGAAGCCATCTTAATCTGTAATTTTGAATTTCAAACACGTCTAGTGTCATTTACTTGTGTCTTTAATGGCTTTTTTCCCTCATTATAATTCACTGGCTTGCACTGTGGCATTGAGCAGTGCTCAGTCATCCTCCCAGGTGTATAGCGCTCGCTGGGTGACCCCTGGTTTGCCAATTCCAAACGATGCGCCGCTACCCAGAGCTCACGAGCCGCTAACACGGCGAAACAACATGTCCTCTAGTGCTGTCGCGTCGTTCCATGCGTATCCGTTTCTCTACGTGCAGCCATGAAGCCACCTTAATCTGTAATTTTGAATTTGAAACACGTCTAGTGTCATTTACTTGTGTCTTTAATGGCTTTTTCCCTCATTATAATTCACTGGCTTGCACTGTGGCATTGAGCAGTGCTCAGTCATCCTCCCAGGTGTATAGCGCTCGCTGGGTGACCCCTGGTTTGCCAATTCCAAACGATGCGCAGCTGCCCAGAGCTGACGAGCCGCAAACACGGCGAAACACGTGTCCTGTGGTGCTGTCGCATCGTTCCATGGGTATCTGTTTCTCTGCGTGCAGCCACGAAGCCATCTTAACCTGTAATTTTGAATTACAAACACGTCTAGTGTCATTAAACTTCTCTCTTTGATGGCTTTTCCCCCTCATTATAATTCACTGGCTTGCACTGTGGCATTGGGGAGTGCTCAGTCACCCTCCCAGGTGTATATCGCTCGCTGAGTGACCTCTGGTTTGCCAATTCCGAACGATGCGCCGCTACCCAGAGCTCACGAGCCGCTAACACGGCGAAACAACATGTCCTCTAGTGCTGTCGCGTCGTTCCATGCGTATCCGTTTCTCTACGTGCAGCCATGAAGCCATCTTCATCTGTAATTTTGAATTTGAAACACGTCTAGTGTCATTTACTTGTGTCTTTAATAGCTTTTTCCCTCATTATAATTCACTGGCTTGCACTGTGGCATTGAGCAGTGCTCAGTCATCCTCCCAGGTGTATAGCGCTCGCTGGGTGACCCCTGGTTTGCCAATTCCAAACGATGCGCAGCTACCCAGAGCTGACGAGCCGCAAACACGGCGAAACACGTGTCCTCTGGTGCTGTCGCATCGTTCCATGGGTACCTGTTTCTCTGCGTGCAGCCACGAAGCCATCTTAATCTGTAATTTTGAATTACAAACACGTCTAGTGTCATTAAACTTCTCTCTTTAATGGCTTTCCCCCCTCATTATAATTCACTGGCTTGCACTGTGGCATTGAGCAGTGCTCAGTCAACCTCCCATGTGTATATCGCTCGCTGAGTGACCCCTGGTTTGCCAATTCCGAACGATGCGCAGCTACCCAGAGCTGACGAGCCGCAAACACGGCGAAATACGTGTCCTCTGGTGCTGGCGCATCGTTCCATGGGTATCTGTTTCTCTGCGTACAGCCATGAAGCCATCTTAATCTGGCCCGTGCAGTACTCTACTCTGACGCCATCGGCTCAGACGTTACCTGTCTGCGTACTGCTGATCAGGCCCAATAAGGCCAAAACAGCTGTCCAGTGCTGGCATGGCGACGTTTGAGTCACAAACATATATATATACACATATGCCATACGTGCAGCCAAAGAGCTCCTGCTAATTTTTTTCTTCCTTATACACTTGACTGGCTTTGCACGGGGCTTTCAGAGGTGTCTTATGACAACCTGACGGGAGGCATTGCGTGCCACGTGACCTTCTCACACCATCCACTCAAACGTTGCCTGCCTGTGTTCTGCTGATGAGGCCCAAGAAGGCCGAAACAGCTGTCCATTACTTGCATAGCTACGTTTGACTTACAAACATATGCTATACGTGCAGCCAAAGAGGTACTGCTAATTTTTTCTTCCTTATATATATATATATATATATATATATATATAATGCAGGAAAAAAAAAATTAAATAAACAAGTAGATGTCACTAGACGTGCTTGTTATGACAAACACGTCTAGTGTCATCTACTTGTTTATTTAATGGCTTTTTTTCCTGCATTGTAATTCACTGGCTTGCACTGTGGCATTGAGGAGTGTTCAGTCACCCTCCCAGGTGTAGATCACTCGCTGAGTGACCCCTGGTTTGCCAATTCCGAACGATGCGCAGCTACCCAGAGCTGACGAGCCGCAAACACGGCGAAACACGTGTCCTGTGGTGCTGTCGCATCGTTCTATGAGTATATATATATATAATATGTTTATAAGTCCCAAACGTCGCCACACCAGCACTGGACAGCTGTTTAGGCAGAAATGAATACATAAATGACAAAGGGTCTACTTTTCGACAGTGCCACTGTCGAAACGTCGACCGTTTTTCACTCAACCTTTTATTGATGCCTTTTATATATACTCTCGAACGAAGGCTAGACCGTGATTCCATTTTTCATTTTGCGGATATTGCAGTCTCAGTACGTAATTTGAATTCATTGGTTGTATTGTTGTCATCGTTCGGTTGTATTGTTATTGAACAATACCCGACTGATATATCGTTATACAGGTGTCCCAGAAGACGTGTCATTGAATTATAATAAAAAAACAACAACTACGCCCCCTAGAACCATGCGGTCAACGGCAATTGTCCTTACTAGATTTTTGCCACATCCTGATGTGAATGTCACCTATCGTAAGCTTAATTATGTAAATATTTGCGAACTGAACTCCAAAAATTTGCCATGTAAGGTTACTTTTTACCCCACCAATATAAAGAGCGTGCTGAATTCACTCAAATTCATGATAGTTGACGGCGATATTCACGAGCTTTGCCATCGGAAAAAATAGGCGAACATCATGCTTTTCGGAGCAGCGGACCATAACGCGCGATGACTTTTTGAGCGCAACCGCTTGCAGTCCGACGGAAGGAGATTGAAAAGCCAGCCCACAGAGTGATAGTAGAAAAAGTAACGGTTCCTAAAATTGGGAGCGGGAAAGCATTATCCCAGCGAAAGTCAGGCTGCGTTCCAATACCCCGGTTAGTCGACTGCCTAGCGGTCTAACCGGAAGTGTCGCCATGTTAAGTCTCGTTCCAAATCTCGCCAAGTCCGCTACTCAGTCGGCTGCCGACTAGTGCGCATCGATGCAGTCTAGTTATACGCCTGACCATCTGACAGCCGGGATGGCCGGCAGCGGGAAACGCTAGTACCTGCTGCGCTTACGCCGTACGCATTTCTTGCGTGAGCAACAAGTTGGCGCCATAGGCGCCTCGGCTACTCAAGCCTGTTCCAATAGTGACAAGCAAAGGGGTCTACCCAGCTGCCTAGTCAGGCGGCTTCGCGGTATTGGATTGGATAGGTATTGGAACGCAGCCTCAGACGCTATGAGCCATACCTGTGTTCTCTCTTTCAGCGATGCCATGGTCTTTCGTCGGACTGACAAAGATTGCGCTGAAAAATTCATCGCGCGCTATCTTGTGGGAGCCCTGTAGAGCATGATGTTCGGCTATTTCTTCTGATGGGATAGCTATTGAATATACTTATCAATTCTCATTAATTTGAGCAAATTAGACACGCTCTTCAGAATGGTGGGGTAAAAGAGTGACTTTACTTGGTAAATTTCCGACTTACGCTCTCAAAAAGTTACATAATTAAACTTACGTTATACGACATTCACGACAAGATGTGGCAAAAACCTAGTAAGAGCAAATGCTGTTGACCGTATGACTCTCCAGGTGGTGTGGTTTTTTTATTATAATTCAATCACACGTTTTTTGGGACACGAAAATCCCCCGGATGAATAATTCGTGAACAGGGGGCGCCATCGAAGAAATTTCGTTTGGTAGAGATCCCTGGCACATCGACCATGAACTCAGTAGCGAGCGGCTCATTTGCATACGCTCATGCTAACTTTTAACTTTTACTTCGCATGCTTAGGGAACTTCTGTTTTACTTTTTTCTCACGACCGTTTTTTTTTCGGAGGAAACGATGGCCACGAGAGTACAATGCAGTAAAATATTTTTTCCTCAAGAATTAAGTACGAATGTGTTCAGGCGCGATAGAACAACTGGGAGGGGTGGTGGAGTCATGATAGGCATAACGAACTCTGTTCCGTCGTCATTGTTGGTTAGCTGTGACAGCCATGAGATATTATTTATCCGGACAATGTTTGGCCACCTAACAGTTGTGCTGGGTGTGTGTTATCGCCCTCCTAGACCTTCGTGCACCTTCGTAGCCGCGTTGCATGATATTCTGCCATCCTTGACCGGCAGGCTTCCTAATGCTGTGTTTGTTATCTGCGGAGATTTTAACTATCCTGATATTGTTTGGTCTCGTTTGCCCGACTATGCTGTATGTTCACCGGAATCATGGGAATTTGTTAACACCTGCAATACATTCAACTTATCGCAACTTGTCCATAGGCCGACACGGGTATGCGGCCCATCCAGCTCCGTACTTGATCTTATCCTTACCAATAATGTTGACTTCGTGTCGGAATTACATGTGCTGGATAGCTTCAGCGACCACAAAGTCATCTGTGGGTCTCTTCGTATTGACTCGCCTCGCCTGCTTCCGAAGTAGAAAATAATTTCTGATTATGCTAAAGCAGCCTTTGAGACATTTAATCGTGAATTAGAAGGGTATTTAGATAACTATGTCTTGAATTTCAATAGCCGAGACGTGGACAAGAACTGGAATCTGTTCAAATATAAGATGTGTCAGCTTGCTGATCTTTGCATACCAAAAATTCGTATCAAGAGTTTTGCTGGCTCTCCTTGGTATGACAGACAACTAAAAAGGCTGTCGAACAATGCTAAACGTCTGTTCAGATCCGCTAGCTCACAAAACTCTGTTGAAGCGTGGGATCGTTACAGACACTGTTCTCGGCTGTACAGAGCAAATCTGAAGACAGCAAGACACAAATACTTTAATGAGACGCTATCCTCATTATTATGCCGGGACCCTCGGAAATTTTGGAAATCAATCTCCCCTAAAAATGGCAACACTGGTATGCAATTACTTACTGCTGAAGGTAAAATTATGAGTAATGATCAGATGGCTACCGCTTTCAATTCCTATTGTTCTTCTGTCTTTTCACGTGAACCATCTATTTGCGCACACATTGACTCATTCACTTCGTTCATGCCAATGAATTCCATCGTTATCGACCCTATTGGCGTCGTAAAAATAATAGAAAAACAACGGTTATCATCATCTTGTGGCACCGATAACATTAATTCGAAGATTCTGAAAATTACCAAACTTATCTCTGGTATTTTTCTCACGTTAATATTTAATCAGTCCCTAGACACTGGTTGTCTGCCTGCAGATTGGAAAGTGGGTAAGGTCGTACCAGTTTTCAAATCCGGGGATCGGAACGTGTTGTCAAATTATCGACCTATCTCTATCACCAGTATTTGCTGTAAGATATTAAAACATATCCTGTATTCGAAATTGAGCGCACACCTTGAGGAACATATTTTTTTCTTTAAATTCCAACACGGTTTTCGTAAAGGTTATTCGTGTGAATGTCAGTTACTTGGTTTCACTTATGATTTGCATCGCCCTCTTGAGGAAAATAAACTAGTAGACGCTGTATTTATTGATTTTTCAAAGGCTCTTGATCGCGTCCCCCATAGACTGTTACTTTATAAACTCTCTTTGTGTAATATTGATCCGAAGGTCTTAATGTGGATAGAGCAATTTTTAAATAACTGTGTTCAGTTTACCACTGCTAATGACTCGAATTCTGATCGGTCCAGTGTACGCTCGGGCGTCCCTCAGGGCAGTGTTCTTGGACCACATTTATTTTTAATCTGCATAATCTACATAAATCTACGACCTCCCGTGTCATTTGTCTTCTTCAGTTAGGTTGTATGCAGATGACCGCGTCATTTACAAAAAAAAAAAAAAAATAGTGGAGTCCGTTGACCAGGTCGCTTTGCAGGCAGACGTTGACAATCTCCAAGTTTGGTGCAATACCTGGTTGATGCAGCTTAATCACTCAAAGTGCATGCATGTGTGTTTTTCCCGAAAACGCACCCCACAGCGTCATTTGTACCAGATTGGCGACATCGCCCTCAGCACTGGTTTTGGATACAAGTACCTTGGAGTACATTTTACAAGCGACCTTAACTGGAAATTTCATGTCCATCACATAGCATACGGAGCAAATAGGGCCCTTGGTTACCGTGTGCGCCACCTAAGGTCGGCACCTAGTAACGTCAAACGAATGGCTTACGAGGCATCTGTAAGACCGAAATTAGAATTTGCAGCAGCTGTCTGGAGCCCCTATCAGTCGACTCTTATCACCAAGCTCGAAGCTATTCAAAGCAGAGCCGTCAGGTTCATAACATCAAATTACTCTCGATTCACAAGTGTCACCGCTCTCAAAAAAGATAATGGTATCCAAACATTAGAAATCCGGAGGAAAATAGCCCGGCTGTGTCTCTTACATAATCTTTATTATTCTCCATATTTCGAAATTGACTTGAGTTTGCTTCCTCCACCTCATCGACTTGCGCGTATTCATCATGCATGTTATATTACCTGCCCTAGGGTTCGAACCACTACATTTATTAAATCACCCGTCCCATTGGCCATCTCAGAATGAAACACATTACCATCTTCCATAGTCACAATTAAAGATGCAGCACTTTTTAAGACTGCTTTGTCTGATTTCTTTATCTAATTAACACTTATATTATATCTTTATGTTATCTATGTAAGATTATTCTATTGTTGTTGTTCAATTTTGGATGTATCACTTGTACCCCCCCCCCTTATGTAATGCCCCTTCGGGCTCTAAGGTAAATAAATAAATAATATGTAAGTAATCAATGCGTTTATTACTTGTCTTGTCTCACACTCTTACAACCGTGTGCGGGGAGGGTATGCTCCCTTTCATGGAGCAAAATTACTGCCGAAGTACCCGTTAAACCAGGACCGATAAAAGTAACGGTTCTAATCCCTGTAAACGTCCCTACAGCCGACCGCGTTTCTTTTTTTCTTTTTGGAGAGGGGCTCTAAAAAATAGCGGTTCCGATCCCTGGTTGTTTGGACAACGAAATCCGGAAAGCGGCAGCTCGCGCAATTTGCGTGCTTTCATAGTTAGATGCGCTGGTGGTGAAGTACCGTTGCCATTTTGCGCCGATTCGGAGGAGGCAAAGAGGAACCTCCAAACCGGCACCTTTATTCATGTTGTAATTACAAACGGCGCAACGGATGAATCTGGTTTCTTCGTGTTTTTATTAGTCTGAGGATGAAAGAATCTTTCATATCGCGAAGAGATGATAGAATCCGTATGGACCCCGATAAGTAATTTTAAATTGTTTCAACGGCTCTGCATGCCTCTGTGCCTATTTACCACATAAACGTTAGTATCCCCAGCATTTACACCATCTTTAAACAGATAAGCATATGCAAAGCCGAAGCGAAGATATATTGTCTTGCAAGATTGGAGACGAAATAATTCACTTATAGCATGCTCCGAATGACTCACCTCTGAAAGTCCACTTCCTGTCAGGACAACAGTAAGTTGACGTAACCCAACGACTCCACAAGTGCCGTTGGGTGCTACCCGCTTTTATACGAATAAGTCACAAAGGCTCACAACGCTTCACGTTGTTGTGTGATAGCGAGCTGCTTCAAGTGGCGGGTAGATTGCTGAACGGTTTCGAAGCTCCTCACGACGTACACCTTTATCAGGATCCCGATAGTGCTGTCGACTAGGAAGTAACAGTTCACCCTTAAATTGGTGATATCTAATAAGAGGCACTTTATTGCATCATTTTGCCACCTGCACTAAACAGCAGGACATTCCGCGCAATTTAAGGGATACACTGTAGCGTACTTAGTGGCGTAGCCCCGGGGGGGGGGGGGGGGGGCTCGAGCCCCCCCTACCTGCCACGACCCGACCCACGCGAATCGTGCAAATCCGAGGAGAAAATAATATAGGGGGGGGGGCAGTGTGACGTTCGCGAAAGTTCTTGCAGTTTATGGCGGCTATCTAAGCAGCAGTCGTGAATGGTTTTCGAAGTATGAGCTTTTCAAAGTACTTACAAGCTCGTGACAGCACCTCATTGGACATGGCAGTCAATATATGTAATCGTATTGTGAACGTCCAAATAAATTATTTTCGTTCTTTTGTTCGTTTTTTTCAGCCGCATTTTGCGGTGTAGACAAGTATATGTGTGTTGTCGCACCCAGGATCAGTGGGGGGGGGGGAGTTTTGGTGTCGAGCCCCCCCCCTACCTTGGAGGTCTGGCTACGCCACTGAGCGTACTCTAGCCCTTAGAATGTGCCCCACGCAGTTGCATGCAGCAGCACGATAAATGATCAATATGCGAGTTTGCGTACCCATGTGACAGGTTGTGTGCCCTGTGTGAGAGCTTATAGGGAATTTTAATTAATCGTTTTCGGCCAAGCGTTTCGCGAACGGCATCGTTTGTGACCACTGGGTAGACGGTTGATCTTCTGGTTGATCCCTGACGAAAGGGTTAACACAACATTTGATTGACGATAATTCGCTAAAACTCCCTAGTACTGCAAAACTCGTTAATTTCGCAGTCACAAGGATTCACGAATAGACGAGTTCTGAAAACCCAGAGTGCTTAGCGTCGCCTTGTGGGAATTTACTAATACCAAAGAAACGGGTGACCTCCAAATTGTTCCAATTTCTCCCCTACCGGTCCATTGTCCACGACGTGTGAAGGTCAGCGAAAGCGAAATGTGAAGGATTATTCTTCGTTTCCCTGCTCAGCAAGGGCCCAGGATGCAATGCGTTTGCAAAGAGCACTGGGAGCAAAAAGCACTTTTCTGAACTCGTCTATTCGTGCGGGAGTGAGTTTCTGGAATAGTTCGCTAGATGGTAACTTCGCGAATTTCTGTGGAAGCGGACGGAAGCGGAAATCGCGGGTTCTGGGCTTCATGACACTCGCGGCAGTGTAATCAAGCATCTACATGCAGCCAGGTTTATGTAGGCTTGCACTGAACTCCACTCCCGCGAGAATGAGATTAATGGGGGTTAAGCGGTCGCCTCCGAAGTGAATATCATAATCATGCAGTGGATTTCCCCCTCTCGCTCTTTATTCGCTTCAACCTCCTCCCCCCAAGCCAGCAATCCCAAGCGATACAATATGCGAATAAACTATTGATGTTGAAGTGGGTGTTTCAATTATTGAAATATTTGACAAGAAAGAATGTCTGTGAATGAAGACCGTTAATAAGTAGCTCTGTATTTGTGGGGCTCATATCTTCGCGAGTTTCAGTGGTGATTCCTTTACATTCCCACTACTACATTACGCGGTACCTTCAAACCTTAGACCTTGTTTCGCGAAAAAAAATTTCGATCGCGAATTTCTTTAAAATTAAGTCCTCGCGAAAATTACCAGTTTTACGGTATTAGTAGCACGCCCTATATAGTGTTCTTTACCGGGAGCACATACAGGCGGAACGGCAACGAGTAACATCTTCAATAAGTCAAAGAAATGTGTTTTTCGTATGATTTTAAGAATAATCATTGGTCGTCTTTTTTTTGGAAGTTAGCGCGCTTTTGTGTAATCGTGAGCACGGTTTTAGGCGAGGATCTTCAACTGCTATGCAGTTGATTGCGTTTTTGTTCAGCCTTGCATCTCGCATTAATGCTAATAACGAAAATTATTTTATCTTTATAGACATGCGTAAGGCGTTTGATAAAGTTTGGCATAAGAAGCTTCTTTTGAAACTAAACAGTTTGATAAATAGTACTAACATAACTAGGTGGATTGTTACTTATCCGGTTATATACAGAGAGTTTTGTTCAATCATTGTTTGTCTACAGAAGTTCCTGTAACGTCGGGGGTACCCCAGGGATCAATGATGGGTCCACTGTTGTTTATACTGTTTATTGATGATATTTTAAAGCAAGTACCAACCAAGATACTTTTATATGCCCACGTCTGGGAAATTTATAGCGAGCCCATATCGGCAAATGACCAGGTCCTTCTCCGAGAATAATTAAATACGATAATTAATTGGTGCCGCAACTTGGACATGGAAATTAATATTGACACATGTCTTACCATTACGTTCTCCAACCGCAATACTCCGATGGTATTTGGCTAGACAATGTTTGGGCAAAATGTGAAACTAGTGCGTTCGTTAAAATATCAAGGAGCTAGATTTAAATATAAGCTGACGTCCCAGGCGATACAATGTACTGAAAGTCCAGTCCAACGGGGGCAGACGGGTACGTAGAAGGCCTTGAACACTTTCGTGAAACTGAAGTACTTTGATAAGGCACATACCACCCACCCCCATTGCACTCGACTTTTAGCACATTGTGGCGTCTCGGGTGGCCAGATCACATTGAGTCAATTACCTCCAAATTCTTAGATAAGTTAAGGGTATCTAAAGCGATCCTTAAAAACGTATCCGATGGAGACCAAACTACTAGCCTATGAAACCTTAGTACGACGGATTTTATTCGTGTTCTGTAAAACAGGGACGCTTTCTATTTTATGTGAATAACGTGCGTGTGGAAGACAATCGAATGCCGTCGCAATCCGAATACTGTCCGGAGATCCGGGCTGTCGCTTTAAGGCATACATATAACCGTGTTTGATTGATGTAGTACTGCCTCTTATCATTGGCAAAGCAACTGAAATGAATGTATGATAATCACGTTCGAAGCAATCTTTAATGCGCGCCCATTGCTCTTAAACTGACACTTCCTCGCTAATACAACGAACGATTTGTGCACGCGATCGCGTTATCATCGACAATAGCGTTTTCCTGATGCCCAGTGCGGTCTGCTAGTCTTAGTTCAGCAAGGAAGAGCGAAAGGAAGGACAGAAGAAACGGGATGCACATTCGATTAAAGTGGTCCTGTGACACGATCTTCCACGAGCCTGCTTGACGATGGTGTTTTCTTTTCTTTTTTTTCGGTTGTGTGTGGAACCGTGCCCGAAATGCGAAAAAAGACGGCTACAAGAGTTCGACATGAACTCCCACGTCCTCCTCGCAAGGTTCCGCGTGTTCCTCGTCGGCGTTCCGATGTGTTGGCTAATGAAGCATTCCTTTGACAAGACAGCATGCGCAAGCTTTGCTCATGAAGCTGCCTTGGTGGGAGGATGAATGGTCTTGATATCATGATCAACTATCGCGATGCTGACGATAAGGGGGAAATGAAAGTGCAAGTTCAGCGAATTCTCCGCGACATTCTCCATTCATATTCGTGCAAGTATAGGATACAGTAAAGATAACACAATAGCGAGTTTTAGTAATTCGTACGATATCGCCTTTGCGTACGTTAGGGATAGCGTTGATGGTTCTGCGCACGCCCATAACAGAAAGAGAGCTTCGCGCAGTGCGCAGAACCACCAACGCTATCTGTAGCGTACGCTATCGCCTTTGCGTGCGATGTACTAAAACTCTCTATTGTAGTCAAAGGATATCATGTGCGCGCTCGGTAGTACGAAAACTACGAACCGTGGGGACGGTTAAACTCGACGTTTCCGAAGAAAGAGAAAAGAGAGAAGGCACCATGGGGGTAAAACTAATCGTGCCCGCATCTATATCGTTCTAGCTATTGCGCAGATAAACACATTGCCCAAGTTACCACACAAGGTGTAAATAAACAGGAAAATGATAGAGATTAAAATATAAACAACAATAGTAGCCATGGTGTATTGCGAATTGAAATGTATTTGATTTACTGACTGACAGCCCCCTCATGTCGCGGCCCGCATCCTCTAGTGGTTACCCTAGAAGTCAGCCCAGGACTCATGCTAACCATCTTGTCCTCCACTACTTCCTGCGGTCGTCTTCTCCCATATTTCCATGTCTGCATGCATTTCATAGCCACAGCTGCGGCAGTACCACAGAATGACAAACGCAGCACGTGCTCCACGTGGGACTCAGTCAAGGTTGAGCAAGTGCTGGACATGTATTCATGCGCGAGGGTAAACGATCATTCAACTTATTTCGCACTAATAATTCTATACTGTTTATTATATTGTACTGTTCAGTGGGTCATTATGTACCTCGATCATAAACTTGTAAAATGGGAATGTCTATTAATTTGAAATATCCGAAATATTTGAAGTTTCGACGCGGCAGCACACAGTATAGCACCAGTCAAGGTTACCAGCGGCAAAATGATCTCCTTGGAGCTCTTTATAATAGAAATAGCTCATCTAAAGCGTCATAAAGTTGCACGATAAAGGTTAGTGCATGGGTCCGTGTTGCCTAATGTGGTACGTTGGAAAGAGAAACAGCTGCGCTTAACGAATCCTTTGCTGTCATCCTGTTTGCTTTCTTATCTGATAGGTCGGACAAGAGTGCTTTTCAGACTGCAGTGTGCCTCGAACAACAAGGAAGCCGCACGCCTATTGCAGTTAGAAACAAGTCCTTGCTTTATCTAGCCGATATGCATGAGAGCAGCCGACTAAGGGTAGGAGAGCGTTATCTGAAAGAAAAAAAAAAACAAGTAGTGTTCGAGTAGTGTGTAACAACACAGAAAAAAAAGTCACACTGATAAGAGCAACAGATTCGTTAAGTGAGTTGTTTGTCTCTTCAACGTACAAGTCACGTGAGGAAACATCGGGTCATGCGCTCACCTTCGCCTCATCCTGTTTTAAATAAGCTGTTTCCGCATAACACGTAATTTTGTTGCCACAAGCAGGGATCATTGAACTGCCTAACTGACCTGCATAGTCCTCACCAGAGGTGAGCTAGGACACTGCAAGATGAACAAATCCTCGGTGCCGTTCAAGTGTTCTGTGGTCAGTCTTATAGCAAAAACAGGTCATAGCCCACTAATCATTCTTCAAGAGAATCATTCCACATGAACGTAAAAGAAGGCTCTTTGTACCAAGGTGTGCGTTGCAACCAACGTGGGAACAATAGTGTATAAAATAGTACCGTGAATATCGGAACTCCTGAAGCTCTAATGTCACAGACCGGCTTCCAATGGGATTGGTTGTAGCTATGAGGTATGTGGCATCTGTACTTTAGTCGGTTATCTGTTCGAGGGTTCTTATCTTGCGAGCTAAAACGTGTAAAATAATCATGTTTTTATCAGTGTCATGGTGTGGAAAACATGCACCCATGATGTAACAAACCACATCTATGAAAGCGTCCCAACCCCTTTAATCTTTCCCAGGCACTTCATATAGTTCCGTTTACCGTGTGCACAGAAAACTTGTTTTTGTTTCCCCCATCCCTACGCATCTCACAAAGCACAGATTAATGGTGAACGAGATGCCGAAAACCAAAATTCCTAGGTATGAGACTGTTTGTACACGTTCACTGAAGCCCTTCTGTTGTCCACTTGCAGCCAATGCTTTGCAGTGTTCTCAGTATTTTAGTGACTCATTCAATGTATTTCTTGTGGTGAGCTTGTGTAGCATCTTGCTTATGGTCAGTGTCTCATGAGAAGCCACCCCACACATAGATTAAGCACAGCTCCAGTAAGCTCCTGGGCATAGCCTAACATGAATATTAGCATTATTAGAATGGCAAATGCAGACAGAACCGTTCTGCGCAGTAAAGGAACAATGCTTTTTGGTATTCCAGTAGTTTTTCCGCATGCGTTCTTCATGTGTAACCACAACATGTGGCCACAGATAAAGTAGAAGTGGTGCTCTGATATCTTGGTACCTGACGGAGAAACAGCATTGAGGCAAGGAAACGTGTAGTGCACACAATGACGAGAGAAGAGGAGGTACATCCACCATACCCTCCAATTATTCGACCGCTTAGTCCCTCTAAGTGAGGAACGCAGGACAATTGCTTAGTAATCCCTGCAGGCTTCAAATATTGTAAATCACCTTCAGGCAGCCAAAGCTGCCAATGTCTACAGCTTTTTCCGCCGTTATTAATCCTCTTGTCCTACATTTTAATCCTCTTGTCCTACATTTTAATCCTTATGCCATGACAGTTAATCCTTTTGGCATTGCAATTAATCCTCCTCTTATTATTTTTAATCCTCATTTCACATAATTTAATCCGTTTCTCATCCAATTTAATCCTAGTGACTATGTGCGGGCTACATGACTTTTTTTTGCGTATTTTGGAACAATTCCCATGTGTACGCATATTGCAATTGCTTTTCACTAATTGCTGTGGATTTCTGCACCATAATGGGGTACTGTGGGACTGTCAATCTGGATTACGGTGTTGTGGGACTATTCCCATGTCTACGAGTATTACCCATCGTTTTCATTGAAAACGTGGGTTTCTGTATCGCAATGGGATCTTGTGTTACTCTGTATATGGATTACGATATTGTGGGACTATTCCCATGTGTACGGATGCTTTTCATTAGATATGCGGGTTTCTGCGCTGTAATGGGATAATGTGAGACTGTCTAGCTTCATTACGATATTGTGGGACAATTTCCATGTCTATGGGTATTACCCATGCTTTTTATTCAAATGCAGGTTCCTGGAGTATAACGGAACAGTGTGGGAATGTCTCTCTGGTTTAGGATATTGTGGAACTATTCTCATGTGTGCGGGTATTACCCATGCTTTTTGTTAAATATGTGAGATTCTGCACTGTGATGGGATACTGTGGGACTATTCCCAAATAGCGGGTATTACCCACGCTTTTCGTTAAATATTTGGGTTTCTGCACTGTAATGGGATAATGCGGGACTATTCCCATGTGTGCGGGTATTACCCATGCTTTTCATTAAATATGTGGGTTTCTGCACTGTAATGGGATTGTTAAGGAAGATGTGGACAAACAGCTGGGCTCGTGCAAATCCCCGAGCTAAGAGGGCGTGCATTATTATTCTTTTTGGGGTTTTGTTCAGTAAACGTTTTGCTCTGGCTCCGATCGTCTGGCTCTTCCTCTACACAATTTGGTGCCGAAACCCGGGAACCCCTGCTAGGGACTTGAGAGTGGAGGACATTCACAGGCCAGCACGATGACGGAGGCGTCACAGGAATCGACTTCGAGGGTTTTTCTCCTGCAAAAGAGGAAGTCGTTTCGGCAGAGATTGACCACTGTACTGAATGAAACCGAGCAAGCTTGGTCGGCAAGCTTGGGCAAGGTCGTTGAAAGCTCTCAGGATCACAGCACTCGTTGGGAGGTACTGCTTGAGCGCATCGTCAAATTCTCCGCCAGCCTGGATGACGTGGACAGAAAGTTGGAGCCTATGTTTACAGTCGAAGAGGTTGAAGCGGAACTGGAGAGAATGATCGACTATCAAGACCGCGTAACCACCATCACCTGCTTAATGAAGAAACATATCGTCGCACAGTCTTTGAGAGCTGCTTCCATACTGGAGTCCAGAAATCCTGGTGAGCTGGCGCTTCCCATTGGAGAACGTAGTCGAACTGTAGGAGATAGCCGTCACAGGCCGCAGATACCGAAGTTGGAACTCCTCAAATATAATGGCAGTCAAGAGCACTGGCAGGAATTTTGGATAAGGTTCGAATCACTGGTAGACAGCAATGCTTCCTTGTCGAACAACGAGAAGATGTCCTACCTGACAGCGGTTCTTACTGGCGATGCTGCAGCTTCAATAAAGGGCCTCCAGCTGACGGGAGATATGTACGGCACTGCGGTCAAGATGATTAAGGAAAGATTTGGAAATGCAAACATGCTGGTACAGTTTCATCTGAAGCGGTTGCTAGGTCTTCAGCCAGTACGATTCTCCCGCAATGTTCTCGAACTGAGACGTCTCCACGACACAGTGAAGGCTCATATGAGGAGTTTAGAAGCGCTGGGTACTACCTCAAAGTCGTTTTGCTCTCTACTGTTTCCTGTTCTACAACAAGCGCTTCCGCAAGATATGATTCTCAGCTTCCAGGGGAAGGTTCACGGCGACGAACAATCGCTTGGAACTACATCGGCAGAAGATCGGTATGAGATACTTCTCACGAAGTTGCTAGACTTTATCAAGATGGAAGCTGAGTGCAGGGAGCAACTGCCACTGGCTACAGCAGACAGTGTCTTCGACACGAGGAGGCATATTCCGACGACCCAGAGGAAGTTACGGCAAACTTCTTCTGAAAGACTGTCGTCCGCCTCCGCTCTTGGCGTCGAAGCCAGGAAACCGACTCCCGCTCGTCACAAGACGGAGCCCTGCTTCTTTTGCGGAAATGATCACGAGATGCTGAATTGCAACTTACAAGCAAATTGTGGTATCGTAGCCCTTTATTCCAGAGCCTATACAAATGACCCTTCTTCGTCGTTGCCCGAACTAGAATGTTCTTGCCACGTCGCGCTCGAGGCTAGCCAGCAAATCGTCTTCCTTCACTTCACTCATACAACACAACACAACACAACATATGTCCCCCCCTTGAAAATATGTACAATGGGTAACGCTCGGGTGGACGACGATTTCGTTGAGAGCGCCGAGGTGGAGGACTGGCAGCGTGACTGTCTTCGTTCCTGGGATACACCGTGGGTGTGAGCTGACCTGATGAACCGGCTGGATCCGTTGAACCGGACGGAGTCGGCCGGGAGGCGGACAACCGTGAAGCATTCCACGTTCGTCCATCGCTCGTCCTGTATGTCGCCGGGCCCACTTTCTCCTGAATGCGCAGTGGAGAACTAAATGACGATGAACCTTTGGGCTGGCTTCCCGGGAGTCTAACCCTGACGAAATCGCCACCTTCGAACGCCGGCTGCTTAACCCTGTTTCCTGAGTCGAAGTTCTGCTTCATACGCTTTTGATAGTCTTTGACTCTTGTCCCCAGCTTGGTCATTTCTTCAATGATGTTACCCTCAAGGCAAGGAAATCCCACGACGTCCAGCCGCGTCCTCATACGTCTTCCATGTAACAATTCTGCAGGCGAAAGCTGTGTAGCAGCATGCGGTGTGCTCCTATAAATGCCGAGAAACTCCGGCAAGTCACGAAGTATGGTGCCTTGTTCTGATGCGCTAAGAAGTATGAAGTCCTTCAGCACCCTGTTGAAGCGTTCTATTTGTCCATTGGACTGAAGTAAACCGAAGACTGGCGATGCTGGATGCCTCTGTCTTGTAGAAAAGACTTAAATGCATGTGATTGGAATTGACTGCCGTGATCAGAGACGATGATGTCTGGGTACCCTTCCCTTGCGAAAAGTGTGCGGAGAAATGCGATTACTGTATCCGTCGTGACTTTTGGCGTCATTTTGACCTCAGGCCATTTGCTGTAATAGTCTACGGCAGTGATGGCGAAACGGCATCCTGACGGTAAGTTGCTGAAGGGTCCAACCAGGTCGATTCCAACTTGTTTCCAGGGTCCGGAAGGAAACGGTACGGGTTGCAGCGGCGCATGTCTTGTAACGGCTGTTTTATCCGCCGTGCTGCAAATATGGCAAGCTCGAACGTATTCTTCTATCTCCAAGTCCATCTTTGGCCACCAGTAACGCATGCGAATCCGTTGCTTCGTACGTACTATTCCTGGGTGTGATTCATGACCCAGAATGATGATTCGCTTCCGGAGTGCTGTAGGAGGTACTACTTTTTCTCCTCTGGTGACGATACCCTGGATAGTAGAAAGCTCTTCCCGGACGCAATAGTAAGGTGCAAGGTCTTTGTCCTCCCTTGCCGCCGACGGCCAAGAAGTAGTGCAGAGTTTCAGGAGGTTAGTCATTACGGGGTCGTTAACCGTGCTATCCTGTAGCTCAGATAGTGTCAGTGGAGACAGTTGGAGTTGCTGAACGTAACAAACCAACTCTGATTCGTCGGGTGAGGCGCACGGTGCTTTCTCGGTGTTGCTCAGTGGCATGCGCGATAGTGCGTCGGCCACCGTGTTGTCCTGCCCCTTCTTGTACTGAATTTCGTAATTGTATTGCAACAACCGTGCAGCCCATCTGGCAATCCTCATTGGTTGACGTCCGTAGCCCTGAGTCGACAGCAATGTAACAAGCGCTTGATGGTCGGTCCGCAGAAGGAACTGCCTTCCAAATAAGTAGATGTGCCATTTCCCGCAGGCCCAGAGGCATGCGAGAGCTTCTTTTTCGCCTGTAGAGTAGGCCTCTTCCGTAGAAGACAAGGATCTTGATGCGAAGCATACTGTTCTGAGCCCTTCAGGATGTTGCTGTTGAAGAACGGCGCCAAGCCCGCAATTGGAGGCGTCAGTCGTAACGACCGTGGGCAAGGACGAATCAAAAAGCGCTAACGGGATGCAGTCCCTCATAAGTAACTTGATACTTTTGAAAGCATCTTGCTGCTCAGAAGTCCAAGTGAACGGGACACCGTTCCGAAGGAGTCGTCGTAGCGGCTCTGTCACAGAAGAAAAATGCGGAATAAACTTCAAGTAATAACTTGCAAGGCCCAGAAACGAACGAAGTGCAGATACGTTCTGCGGACTTGGTGCCTCAATAATGGCTTCCAACCTATCCTGCGATGGCTTCAACGTGCCGTTAACTATCCTGTGGCCCAAGAACTGTACTTCCTGAACGCCAAATATGCATTTCTTCTTGTTGAGACGTAACAGTGCGCTGTCTAGCCGCTGGAGAACCATGCGGGGATTGTTGTCATGATCCCTGCGGTTTTTCCCAAAGACAAGAATGTCGTCCAGGTAGTGAATTGTTCCTTCACAACCCTTTAAGACAGTAGATAACATTTTCTGGAAAGCTGCTGCCGCCGAGGCCAGGCCAAAGCAAACCCTCTTGTAGCGGAAAAGACCCTCGTGAGTGATGAAAGCGGTAAGGTTCCTGCTTTCTTCGGCCAACTGCAGTTGATGATACGCAGACGAAAGGTCCAATTTCGAGTAGAAATGAGCACCAGCTAACTTGTGAAACAGATCGTCTACGTGCGGAAGTGGATGGCTGTCCACAATGATTGCTTCGTTTGGTTTCCGTAGATCGACGCATAAGCGCAGTTCTCCGGTCCTTTTCCAGACGACGACGATGGGAGACACCCATTCGGACGCGTCAACCCGCTCGATGATGTCCGCTTGCTCTAACTTTTGCAGTTCCTCGGATACCTTCTGTCGGACTTCTAATGGCAGCCGTCGCAGTTTCTGCTGCACAGGAATGACTGAAGTCTTGACAGTAACTTTATTAGAGAACCCTCTTGCAAGTCCTAACCCGTCGGCAAATAGACGTGGAAACTGATCTGGGACAGTACATTCCATGCTGTCGTCTGACTCAGCTTGTACGCGAGAGCATCTCAGCTGTGCGACATCCAACTTGATATCCAGCGCACGAAGGGCGTCAATACCCAAGATTGGAGTTCCAGACTTTACGACGTAGAAAGTGCAGGCTTTCGAACGTTTGGCGAAGCTCACCAAAGCTGTGAACGTTCCGTGGACAGGAATAACTTCATGCGAATAGGACTTGAGCTTAACTGCAGAATGTTCGAGCGGCAGGTGCTTGAAATACTGCTTGTATAAAGTAATGGGCAGCAAGGAGACTGACGATCCTGTGTCGACTAACATCCTCAGCAGAATATGGTCGACCTCAACTTGACAGAAGATTGCTGAAGGTGTTGCAGATGTGACGGCAAATACTGAGGTGTCGAGCTCGCGCACCATCTTCCGTTGCTTCGTACTTGAGCGGCAGACGGATTCGAAGTGGCCCTTCTTGCGGCACTTGCGGCATATTTTGTCCTTGGCAGGGCAAGAGGGATTGTTTGCCTTGTGTTTCGCCGCTCCACATCTGAAGCACTTGGTCTTCACTGGAGTGGAATCATTCTTTCGTATTGCTGCTACTTGCGTAGAATGAACTGGACTCGACAGCAAAGCCGATTCTCGTATGGCCTGTTCCACTTGCCTTCCAATTACCAAGGCAGAGTCCAAGGTCAGGGAAGGCTCCAAAAGGAGACGATCCCGTATCTCCCTTCGATCAGTTTTCTCAACAAATTGATCGCAGATCATTTCTTCGGTGAGGCGCCCAAAGCTACTGGTGGAAGCGAGTTCCGTGAGAGCAGAGACATATTCGTCCACAGTTTCTTCAGGAAACTGAGCCCGCGAACGAAATTTGTAGCGTTCGGCAGTTCTGTTGACGCTCGTCGTGAAACGAGTCCTTAGCTTTATGACCGCAACGACGTAAGGATCCTGAGGAGGAGCAGTATCTCCAGCAGACGCGGCATCAGGCTGAGGCGAAGTTGTAGCCGATCCCGTGCTCCTCTGAATAGAAATATCCGGCAAGTGACGATACTGCTTTTGGCCTTCCGCGCCAAGACAGTTTAGCAGGATAGAAACTTTGCGTTCACTGGGGAAAGAGTCACCGCCGCAAGCCGTAAGGTAAGTTTCGAAGAGTAAGTACCATTCCTCCCATGGTATTGACGGCTTACCAGGAACTGGTAGCAACTGTGGTGGAGGATGCAAGTTCATCGCAGCGGTTCAGCGTTGAGCTTCGACTGCGCCAATATGTGGTATCGTAGCCCTTTATTCCAGAGCCTATACAAATGATCCTTCTTCGTCGTTGCCCGAACTAGAATGTTCTTGCCACGTCGCGCTCGAGCCTAGCCAGCAAATCGTCTTCCTTCACTTCACTCATACAACACAACACAACACAACACAAATGTGGCAGAGTTCGAAGAAAGGCTTCGTAGCAGCCACAGATGCTTCCGATGCGGCAAGCAGTATCATACAGCAAAGGTCTGCCGATCATTTCGTAGCCTCAAATGCAGAAAATGCAATGGACGACACTTAACGGTGCTGTGCAAGCAGAAGAGTACAGTACCAAGGTCTGGAGGGACGATACTCGCAAGTGGCACGTGGCAACGTACAGGTTTGCGACAGGACATAGTCCTGCTGCAGACTGCGCAAGTAGTCGTTTGCGCAGCCGGAGGAAAAGAGAAGTGCGTCCGTATCCTCATAGATGGGGGAAGTCAAAGAAGTTTCGTTAAGCGAGCACTGTCCAAGAAGTTGCAATTACCGACTGTTGGGAAAGAGCATTTGGTAATCAATACGGTAGGTAAGGCTGGAACCGAATCGTTGCTTCGTAGGGTGAAAGTCAGGCTTCGGTCGCAGTATACTTCCGAGGAAGTTTGCATTGAAGCTCTTGAGATATCAGAAATATGCATCGGCAATCTTCCTAATATTGACCGGAAATCTCTTGCTCAGTTGAAGTCTGAGGGAATGTCTTTAGCAGATGAAGCTACGTTCGCTGACGCGTCACCTGAAATACTGATACTTGTACGAGCGGATTTCTATGGGTCCGTTGTCGCAGGGAGACAAGTACGAGTTCGTGACAATCTCATCGGCAGGGAAACCATTTTCGGATGGACTCTACAAGGCCCTACGGGAAAGCAATCAGGTTACGAGTCTAACGTCCTACATGTGCAAGTGTCCAGCGTTAACCACGACGAGGTCTCCAATGCGTGCAGTCTTTGTGGGAGTTAGAGCACCTTGGTATTGTTGACAGTGAAGAGTCGGAGGGCAAGAAGCATGAAGTTTTCCAGAGGTTTCAGGACACAACCAGATTTGAAGATGGTCGTTATACAGTGCGCCTGCCGTGGAATGAAGACCTCGTCTCACGACTGAGAAACAACAAGGCTGTAGCGGAGCAGCGTTTACGCAGCGCCACCCGTACTCTTTTGAGAGATCAAGAGGTCATGAACGAATACGATCAGGTAATACGACAGTATCTCATTAACGGTCATGCTGAGCGTATTGATGTAGCATCACCATCACCTGTTGCTGCCCGGGAATATTACATACTACATCATGCAGTTATCAGACGCGAGAGGGAGACTATGAAGGTTAGAATTGTATTCGACGCCTCATCGAGTGCTCCGGGTTTTCTATCCCTGAACCAAGTTCTGCACGCCGGTCCAAACTTGAACTCTGCCATCCTTTCTCTGCTCTTAAGGTTTCGAATGCATCGCATAGGCATGGTGGCAGGCATCGAGAAAGCTTTCTTGCAGATTGCACTTCACAAACAGGATACAGACGCTCTGCGCTTCCTATGGTACACTTCGACGCCGATCGCAGGACAGCCTACACCGTCTATTGAGACATGGCGCATGACACGAGTGCCCTTCGGAGCACGATCTAGTCCGTTCCTGCTGTCCGCGACCATTCAGCAAGCAGAGAAGGATTACTTGCAGGCTGCTACGCTCTTGGAGCAATCCTTTTACGTGGACGATTTAGTGGTCAGTGTCAGCACATCAGGAAATCCCAGGACACTTCATGAGGAAACTCTGAGCATATTCGAAGCGGCCGGCATGAAGATAAAGAAGTGGGTCACTAACGACGAGGCACTTCTACGAGAGATGTTTAAAAAGGGGAACTCTACAACGGAGACTACACAGAATCAGACTAAGAAGGTTTTGGGGGTCATATGGGATCTTCAACATGATCAGTTACGATGTTCAGTTGCGTCTGTCTTGGACTCCATGACGGAAAAGGAGAGTGTCAAGAGACATGTACTGCAGACCATTTCCAGGATTTATGAGCCATTTGGCCTGTTAGGACCCTTCACTATTTCGGGCAAGATCATGCTTCAGAAGATTTGGGAGGCAGGATTGCAATGGAATGATCAGTTACCTTCAGACGTCGATGCAGAGTGGAGAGAGTGGTGCAAAGGAGTCGCGGAACTGCAACATATATCTGTTCCTAGGGTGATAGCGAGCAACTCATTCGCCGACAGGCTGCGCAAGTTGCATATTTTCGCAGACGCCAGCCCAAGGGCATATGGTGCGGTAGTCTACCTCGAGCATTTGTCCGACGACGGTTCTCGTGGCATGGCATTTCTACTTAGCAAAAGCAGAGTCTCACCTCTCAAGCGCCAGACACTTCCGAGGCTTGAACTCACAGCAGCTCTTCTTGCTGCCAGATTATATCGCTTTGTATCCACTGCTTTGCAGACAGAGTTCGATTATGTATGTTGGACAGATTCCTTAATCACCTTGCATTGGATCAAGGGATCGGCATCCAGATAGAAGACCTACGTGGGAAAAGAGGTGCGCCAGATACATGAGCTGACTTCTCCTGAAAGATGGCGTCATTGTCCTGGTGAAGAGAATCCGGCAGACTTTCTCACGAGAGGGATTAAGAGGCATGAACTGCGTGACTGTGAAGTTTGGTGGAAAGGCCCACGATGGCTGGCTCAGCCAGATTTATGGCCGCACACAGCATTTCTAGATCATACTGAAGGAGACGAGGAATGCTTGGACGCTCAGGTGGCATTGGTCAGCTGCACGACACATTTGCTTTCACTCGAACGTTTCAGTAGTGCCAATCGACGTATTAGAGTCACCGCATGGATACTGCGCTACGTACACAACTCGAAGCGGTCAAACGTCAAGAAAACAGGTCCTCTCTCTACTGAAGAAATGGCGTCATCAGAGCTGTACTGGATCAAGGCTACTCAGACAAAGCTACTTACAGAAAGGTCCTCTCATCTCGAGAACTTTCGCCATTATCAGGATAACGATGGACTACTGCGACTAGAGGGTCGTCTGCAGTGCTCTCAGCAGTCACAAGCAGCCAAGCATCCCATACTGTTGCCGCCAGCGTCAGAGGCTTGGTTCACGTTGCTTATCATACTCAGAGAGCACCTAAGGATGTCCCACGCCGGTGTACAGGAAACTCTGCACCAGTTAAGAGAAGAATTCTGGGTAATCAAAGGTCGTCAGACAGTGAAGTATGCTCTTTATCAATGTCTTTTTTGTCGACGACTGACGACACGCCCCTGCACAGAGCAGGAGGCACCCTTACCTGCCGATAGGGTCACTCAGCAACTTGCGTTTGAAGTCGTTGGCGTAGATTTTGCGGGGCCACTTTATTACAGAACGGCCGAAGGGCAACGGAAAGCGTACGTCGCTCTTTTTACTTGCACAGTCACCAGGGCAATTCATCTTGAGCTCGTCTCTGACCAATCCTTCGGGACCTTCCTTCGGCACGACGAGGTTTGCAAAGGAAGGTCTATTCAAATAACTTCTTAACTTTTAAGAAAGCCGCTCGAGAGATTCCGGCCTTGCTTGCGAATCAGTTCCAAGCGGTACGGAGGTATGCGACACAAGCACGAATAACATGGGAGTTTATTGCCGAACGTGCCGCCTTGTGGGGAGGCTTCTGGGAGCGTATGGTACGCTCAGTTAAAGATGCTCTCAGAAGAACACTACGTCGGAGTCAGCTAGACTTTCAACAGTTGCTGACCGTGTTAACAGAAGTCGAAGCGATCGTCAACTCATGGCCATTGACACAAATGTCAGAAGATCCTGGCGATACCCAAGCTTTGTCTCCGTCGCATCTGATATTGGGGAAGCGACTCACGGCGTTGCCGCCAATTAAGAGACGTTAGACAGCGTGCGTAGACGCCGAACCGTTAGAGGTGCTGCAAGCAAAGGAAAGGCTCCTCACTGCATACTGGAGGCAGTGGAACAAGGATTACTTGCTACAGCTTAGATCTGCAAACCTGAGTCGACATGCAACCTCCAACAGCGTTCAACCGCATAAACTCGTACTACTGGCGGATCAGCGACAGCCAAGGATGTTTTGGAAGCTAGCAAGGGTGCAGGAGCTTCATACTTGACGTGATGGACTTGTACGATCGTGCACGCTCAAGACAGTCACTGGTTCCTTCATCAGAAGACCAATTCAGCTACTTCATCCTCTTGAGGTCTAGCTTTTGAGACGCATCGGGCGGGGGAGTGTTAAAGGTCAGCTATGCCGATATCCCAAATAGTCGAAACTGTTGTGATATTCTGAAAGCCCACATCCAGGTCTCCCCAAAATACACCTTCATTCTCTCAGTTCGGTACAGTACCATGTCAAAAAAATAGGTAATTCATTCCGAAACACACATGGGCGCAGCCATTTTTATGACGTAGATGCATCCGAACGGGCATTGCGACGTGTACGCGCCTTCGTACTTGTCAGTGGATTTCAGCTACGGCTTCTCGCGTCTTCACGTCTCTGTGCTTGAAGATGGCGGACAGCCGGGTTCCACCGTTCCGCGATAAGTAAACAGTGCAGCAGCTGCGAACTCATTCGGGAACCAACCTCTGTGCGATGTTGTGACTGGAATTCGTCGTTTGTGTTTTGTGAGCACGTGCAATTTGTATCAAGTCGCGTCTGCGTGAGCCCCTTTACAGCACTTGCCCATTGTAGAGGCTGACGTTTCGACAGCCGTGTCAGCAAGAAAATGCCGACAGCGTTTTATTATTGCAGGAAAATTGTGCTATGTATTTGAGAAACCGCATACTGCTATGGGACAAGTTTTACGTACGATTTATCAATGTGCAACAGCGTCGACGATGGTATGTAACGACGAAAGACGTAAAACGAAATATAAATCACATTTTAAACTTTTTGTGGGATTCTGTGCATTTTCCAGAAGCTTTCTTTGAATCACACACTCCCATGTCACGCTGTGTTGTGTGGTACGCTGCAAACTACTGCATTTTATGTCTAACATCTCGATATTGTTTGTAATGAACACCGTCGCACAAAAACATGCACACGAAAGCTCCAGTAGCCATGTGGTTGCACACTATGCAGACGCAAAAGAAGTACCAGAGCACATATTGCCACTTAGAAATGTGGTGTCTGAAGAGTTAGGGCATAGCATAGATCCTAGAAATCAGGTGCACCTTATCCTTCTGTAGAGTGCTCTTTCAATTCACAACTCAGCACATGGGGTGTAAAAGTGTTAAAGGCAATTATGTGACTTGTCGTCCTGGGTGACATCACTGGCCAGCCTCGGGATTAATTCCGTGCTCAGGAATTATTGTACAAATCACTTTGTATGTAGGACGTGATAAGCTATATGTAAGTTGCAACCTTCTCTGCAGCATTCTCGATTGCCTCTTACCTTTACAGTTCGAGACACGTTACCAAACCATTTGCAAAGGGCACTCTTACTGGGGCGTGTAACTTGAGTTTTTAGTTTATAAAATTTATAAAAATATAAGTATACAATATGTAATATGAAATTTATATAAAATAAAAAATAACATTTATAAAAAGAATTTATAAAAATAAATAAAAAGGCTTCATAGAAGCAATCCGTTAGCATACCCATTGCACATGAAGCACAATTATATATGCTTGGACATCATCTAATTAATCTTCTGAACCATATGTGTGGCTGCATACGAAATTTTTTATGCACATCCTCTACCTTCCTATTCCTACATGTGTACATGAATAACAGTGCATATATGTGAAGTGGCAAAAAGCAACGCTAGACTCTACCATCATTGTGCCCCTTTAACTTTTCCACATTGATGTCTGGTGAACAGGGAATATCTCACTAGAAAAGAAGACATTTGTGCATTGTTTGGCAAGCAAATAAATATATTTATTTACATTTTGCATAAATCAACAATGTTGTGACCTGGTGCAAATATTAATGTCAACAAGTAAAGTACTTACAAATTATTCCTATGTGCTCAAATGCAGATATGACAATTCTGTTTTTGTACCTCAGCACAGTACAATTTCAAAATTAACAAACTGCACAGCATCAGCAATCTTAAAGTATCTGAAGAGAGGAATCACATAAAGCTCCAATAATAGCAAGCATGGCCATAGTGAATCACAAGCAACCAAGGACAGGATGAGACATCTACAATGCGAGTGCTAGCTCTAAACTGATATATTTATTAGCAGACTCTGGAATATACACACATATGCTGCTAAGAAAATGACAATTTAACCAATAGAATAACAGACAAGAAAAAGGGTTATATATCTTCCCCTCTCCTCATTCTATTTCACAGGCAGCCCTAGTATCATTCTGAGTGTGTCCGTGCGTTCCCTTTGAGATAACTTATCTCTGACAGAAGCAAATCCAACAGCGGACTGCTTACGGATGCAACCATCTTGGATTTCTCTAACCACTTGTTATTTAACCGCTGCCTTGAGCTGTGTGTTCTGGAAATTTAGGCAGCATCCAGAGTCCCTGCAATGTGTTGCCATGTTTCTCGAGGGCCTGTGTTTCACTATGGCTCTCAGATACAAACTACCCCATTTCAACACGGTAGAAAACACAGATTTGTAAATAGCATCTGTTGATTGCACTGTACATACCCCCACATAAAGGATCATAGTGGATACTTCATCTTGTGCGGTAATGTCAGGAACACAAAAAAGCTAGATTTGAAACCACTCTTACGTCGTAGTAGTAGTATTTGTGTGAAGCTGCGCAATTCCTGTCCTGCAAATAATTTAAACCATATGTTTCATCTGCCAGCGTGATGATCCCCTGAAAAGCAATTCACACTTGGCGGGAACTACCGATCCTGAAACCTATCCCTGACATGTGTAGCCATCAGGGAGGAAACCCAAGGGCTGCGGTGGAAAAGACAAACACACACGGGCTATGTTCTCTTTGTGTATCAGCTGCTCTGGCTACTAAGAAGAACATGTTCCAAATTAATATAACATGGCTTGACATGATACGCCAGCAAAGCTAACCAATAAAATTAGTAGTTAAATGTACAATACGTAAACACTTGCCATAACATGACAGTTTCCTTCCTGCATTCATGCGCTACCATTCAAACCACACAAACAGTGTACTGAATTTTTTTATAGCATTACAGGTTGTTTGACAGAACTTGAACAAGATTATATAGCACACGATAAAAGTAGAGTGAACATAATGTGCAGAAAAAATGGCTGCAAGCAAGCGAGCTGGTGAAGATGATGCATATGTAAAACCCCCGAGACTAGGGAACACAAAGGGACATGTTTGTGTCTGTCCCTTCGTGTTCCCTAGTCTTGGGGTTTTACATCATGGATAATGTGCAGGTTTCTATTCACGCTTAATGGCCGTAGCAGTAATGCATGAAGACCACTGCTAAGTTGTGTTGAAAAACACCACTTTATGTTTGCCATGTCTAAATGAAACGTACCTGACCTGATCCAAATTAACCGTTCTGAGTCTGGAACACACAAAGAGAAAAACGCAACACACGCCACAACATTAACAGATAGCAAATGAGCTGTAGCAAGCTCCACCTTGGGACAAAGCCAACAAGTAATTCACCAAAAGTCAATGAGCGCCTGAAATGTAACATCTCCAGTGGCGCAGCCAGAGCTCAGAGGTAGGGGGGCTTGATACGAAAACTCGCCGCCCCCCCCCCTTCGCTGATCCTGTGTCGACAACACACACATACTTGTGCACACTGCAAACTGAGGATTAAAAAAGGGAACGAAAATAGTTGATTTAGACGTTCACAGTACGATTACATGTATAGGCTGTCATGACCAATGAAGTGGTGTCACGAGATTGGAAGTATTTTGAAAAGCTCATACTTTGAAAACCATTCAAGAGTGCTTTTTAGATAGACGCCATGAACTGCAAGCACTTTCGCGATAGTCACACTGGTCCCCCCCCCCCCCCCATATATTATGTTCTCGGATTTGCACGATTTGTGTGGGTCGGTCCGTGGCAGGTAGGGGGGCTCGAGTCCCCCCTAGCCCCCCCGTGGCTACGCCACTGAACATCTCTGACTGGTAGCAGGACGGTCCACGTTCAATTCCTGGTGCTAGCACTGACTGGCTTTTTCATGAATTATTTGTTGGAAGTTTCGACGTGCTTGAGAACCATTCGTCAACCATTGTATCCTCATGAGGTGATGAGGGTTTGTCATCCCAAAGAGACTCCCTTTCTGGCATATGTCTTTATGGATGCTCATCACTGCAGAAAAAAAGAAAGAAAGAAAGGAAAAGCATTTAATGACAAGAAATGGATAGTCGCATTTACTGTATAATGATTGTGCACAACAAAAAGAATACTTTTGCACAGAAGGCTGTCTTCTTCTTGATGTCTAACATCAAGTTACAAAATTCCAGAATATATGACATGGTGTAAGGTACAGAATAAGTAGAGTTATTGAGTTGTCGAGTTGAGTTGAGGGGGGAGTTGTACCCCCTTTTTATTTTATTATATATGATTATATAATTATCTTTTTGCTGTGCCACCCCTCGCTCTCTACATTACAACATGTTTTATATATTCTGGGATTTTGTAACTTCATGTTAGACATTAACAAGAGCAGCCCTGTGCACGAAAGTCTCGTCTCATTAAAATTTAGATGCTCTCAACAGTCTTCTTTCTGTTGTGAATCTCTAACGCAGCATACCTGCACATTGCTGTTCTACGTACTGTGATTTTGCAGTAAGAGTATGGACTTTGGGTAAAAAGACTACACAGCACTGCTCAGGTATTTTTGCCTATCGAACAGTATGTATGTATGCAGTATGCACACAGTATTTGTCCACCGGACCCACTAAAAATGTAGTGAATGTGGCATTGCCCACTGTAATGCACCAAGTTGAACACAATTATTGTAGAATCCAGGTATTTTAGCTTACATGTCAAGCCAGTACCACACCAGTATCCAGTGTGAAGTTGTGACAAATAAATAGTAGTTTCTTAGCTCTCAGAAAATAGTGAATTAATAAGAGTAGACAATGTTAACATGAATTCTGGGCTATTCTTCAGTTAAAGAATCACAGATAGTAAAGGCACCTTCCTCAATGGACGTTGATGACACTGAAAATTCTAAAACGTTATCAGAGGCGACATCAGCTTCGGTGTGTCAAAGGATTGTATGTCCAACAGTAATCCAGCTAACAGTAACAAAAATGTGCAAAAGACAAATTAACTGAACTAATGTAACGTACCTTCTATATCAGACAGTGAAGCTTGTCACACTCCATCCACAGGAACCAGTGTCCAGACACAAAAGTGCTTGAACTGGGAGATAGCAGCTAATCGGAATGGCGACCTTTGTTTTCCACCCTGAAAGCACAGGTTGTAACTTTGAGGGCAGATTTAAAAGTGGTGTCAAGATGTCTGCATGCGAGTGCACACGAAAAGTTGAACATAGATGAATACTCAAATTATAACATCACATTGTCATACCTGTTGGTGGAGGTGGACTGCAACTAGCGTGTCAGCAATTTCTTCATGACCAGATGCAAGCCAGATCATGCTTCATTTTCGCCTTCAGCGTGCACCTGTGATAATTCAGAAGTTAGATTATCAATGGTACTATTGTGTTGTTAATCGTAGTTATATCAGAGTAAGTGCAGTAGGACAGCTGCACAATCGATTCATTAAGCTTGCTATTTTTTATATCTGAACCGCGACTTACCTTTTTGCTCTCGTTTTTTGCCTTGATCCTCCGTGGCACGTTCAAAACGTTATGCGTCGGGCACCTCAGATTTTCTTCAGACGATTTCGTGCCGAGATTCCAAATTGCCTCTGGAGGCGCGCGTAACCTATGATAACATTCGTGGACGAAATCCTTGCAGTGGAAATTAGCAGGCACCACTGTCAGCCAAGAGCTTCGCACTGCTTGGTCTTTTGGCAGCTTATAATAGGTAACACTTGAATGATCCGATGAATTGTTCTAACAGCGCAGCACTGTCGCATCTTCGACAACTTCGCCGTGACATATTCACGAATCATATCGCTCCAGCCCATCAAAGGCAAGGTCAGAACAAGGAAGTGCACTTTCCAAACGACGCTGTGCCAAAAAAAAAACATTCACATGCTTTGTTTCCGGCTTAGCAACAACATAACAGCTGTTCGCTTATGTACGATGCACAGAGGAGGAAACGAAAGAAGCCAGGCAGCCAAGCCAAGAGTCCATGCCAAGCCAAAGACAGATAAACCGAGAGCAGTGACGTCGGTGCGCCCGTGCGCAGGGTTTGCCGACGGTCTGACGGCCGGGCGTGGGAACTAAAAAAACTGTTTTCTAAAAAACTACGAACAGTTGGAGCAAGCTATTTCGCACACATATTCAGTGTTCGGTAATGAACACACAGCGCGAGTATCGCTCCGTTCTGCGGCACTTCAAAATCGGCATATCTGACCTTTAAGGAAGATGTGGACAAACAGCTGGGCTCGTGCAAATCCCCGAGCTAAGAGGGCGTGCATTATTATTCTTTTTTGGGTTTTGTTCAGTAAACGTTTTGCTCTGGCTCCGATTGTCTGGCTCTTCCTCTACAGGGATACTGTGGTAATATTCCCATGTGTGTGGGTATTACCCATGCATTTTGTTAAGTATGTGGGTTTCCGCACTGTCATGGGGTACTTTGGGACTATTCTCATGTGTGCGGGTATTACCCATGCATTTTGTTAAATATGTGAGATCCTGCACTGTGACGGGATACTCTGGGACTATTCCCATGTGTGCGGGTATTACCCACGCATATGTTAAATATGTGGGTTTCCGCACTATGACGGGATACTGTGGGACTATTCCCATGTATGCGCGTATTACCCATGATTTTTGTTATATATGTGGGATTCTGCACTGTCATGGGATACTGTGGGACTATTCCCAAGTAGGGAGTATTACCCATGATTTTCGTTAAATATGTGGGATCCTGCACTATGATGGGATACTGTGGGACTATTCCCATGTGGACTGAGACGTGATCCGCAGGGTACATGGCAGGGAAGGGTAACGTTAATGGTAACGGTAACAGAAACGATATATTACCGAAATTGGAGGTGGTAACGATAACGGAAACGGAAACGCATACCACGGCCCTCCATTACCGTAAACAGAAACGGAAACGAATTTATCGTCCGTTATTGAATTCAGGTAATGGCTATTCCTGTTGTGCGATGACATTTGAGCTACTTTACATTTTTTTGTTTGTGTATTTTGATGACTCCATTCCCTGTACCGCTCTAAATACTACCCGAGATCATGGAAAGAAAGCGCAAATTGGATCTCGAGGGTGCATCCCTCACTTACCTCGCGCCAGTCCTCATAACTCCATGACATCAACATATGACTATACTCCACCAGGTTTCCTCAGCCTGTAGTACTTAGAACTCTACTGTACTTATATCATTGCAATCCATGTATCCGCACTGTGTTCTCTCAAAATGTTGCTACTACGTGTGAAATATCATAAATTTGATTTCTGTGTTTTGAGAAGGGCACCGTCATAGTTTGTGCGATGTGCCACACGTCTGGCCACATTGCTCTACTAAGTTCGCAAGAGGTTGACACAATGTTAGCATTTTTTTAGCCACCCGCAAGAGTTCGCTTGTGTCGATACCGCTGTCGTGTGCTGGACCCACGTCATACGAATCGTCACCTTCAAGTCATGGGACCTTGTTTATGTTCCGTTTTCGACTCGGTCATAAAATATGATATATGATACTTCGATCACAAAATAAGGAACATGACGAGGAACTTTTATAAAAATACTGTCGCTCTAGTGCATCATTGTAGAACTCGTACACACCAATACGTTAGGCGCGTGACGACAAAAACGCGCTCTCCCAAATATCAACCTGGGAAACTCGTACTTATACTATTATTCCCGTGGGCATTTAGTCTTTGTAAATATACGTGGATGTTTACGCCGTATCTATATCTGTGGGTCGAATCGGCTTCTCTTCAGTTTAAAGTGGGTCAGGAAGAATACCATGATGTCACAAACTGACGTACGATACCCGAACGTATAAGTCTAGCGGACATGTTGCTATGCTGTTGTAGTGCAGCAAGTAAGAAAATATGTGTCATTTTAGAGCGCCGCTCTTAGGCGCCCGTTCCTGCGTTGAGCAGCATCGGCGTTGTAAAAGGTGGGTTACCGTGTATTCACACGAGTGTGTTTTCTGACGGCGCAGCGACAGAAGGAGCGAGAGGGTAAATGATAAGGCGCTGAGGCTGCGCTCCTTTGGAATGCCTACACAGATGGTGTTCGAATGTGCTGTCAGCTCAGATGCCGGGGATAACGTTCGCACTGCGGTTGAAGGTTGCAGCATTAATTTTATGTGGATGGCGCTTGGTACGCGCGAAAATTGGTGGCTTTTGCTGTTCTCATTGGCGATAGTGAATGCTGCCGCTTTTGAATACGTTCTGCTCCGCCTAGCAAAGCGCATAAGGAGAGTATACAGATGAATATGCGGGACATTATACTAGCCAGTGATCGTTTTTCCGTAACCCATCTGCAACAGTTTCCTTCGAATTATGTGCGCTTAAACATGCCTCTAAATGCATAAAGCGTTTGTAAATAAGACTGAGCGGGAAAGAGTGTAGGAGAGAGTGCTAAACGAAGGCTGTGTGTCTTCGTTTTCTACCGTAACGCCGCAGCAGTGTGACGGTGATGAGTGTGATGTAAAGCAGAGACGGCTGTGGCGTAAAGGTCGCACCTTTAGAACGCAGTAAAAACAGCTTCATCACATAGCACACTCTGCGCAAACCATTGCCGCGAATAATAGCCCTCGCTCACTTTGGAAGACGTGCGTGCAGTGTGCGTGCAGTGTGTGTGTGTGTGTGTGTGTGTGTGTGTGTGTGTGTGTGTGTGTGTGTGTGTGTGTGTGTGTGTGCGTGTGTGCGTGTGTGCGTGCGTGCGTGCGTGCGTGCGTGCGTGCGTGCGTGCGTGCGTGCGTGCGTGCGTGCGTGCGTGCGTGCGTGCGTGCGTGCGTGCGTGCGTGCGTGCGTGCGTGTGCGCGCGCGCGCGCTCCCCAACTGGATCCCCCCGGCTCGTGGATTCAATTATGAGCCCCTTTGGCTTACCTGGCGTGACTGCTCACAACATTTTTTTCATTTTTAAACGAAACTACCACCATCCTGAGCCGATACGCTTTGGTTTGTAATGCGAGCATGCAGCCAACTCTTTATTAATAATTAACGCGTTCTTAGCTGATACAACCACTACGCCGTAAATATGGGGACCCAAAAAGTGCTTTGGTGTACATACATGCCGTTCCTTCGACATCCAGTGTTCGTTTTTAACTTCAAAAACGATCTGTTCTCACATGGCATGTTTCCATGGTACATTTCGGTATTGCTCATCGGCAAGTTTCCACAAAATCGAGTTCTGCTCTACCAGGTGTATTAGATAAAAACAAAAGAGCTTGTCTCATTGCCAACAGAAGGTGGCTTTTTTTTCTTTTTTTTTCGTTCTCCCGGGAGGCTCTGCGCGTCAGTCGTCAAATTCTGTGCCCCTTTCATATCTCGCCAAAACTAAGATAACAACGTGTGCGCTTCCTAGATTCTGCTGTACAATAAGCCCCGCCTGCGACCGAATGGTTGGATGATTGGGTGATTACGCTGATACCTCCTTCAGTCGCTGCGCAGTCAGAAAAGGCGCTCGTGTGAATACACGGTGTCTCGTAGTGCACGATCTCGCACCGATGACACTTTATCTGGAGACCGTTGGAAGATGCAAGGAACACTACGAGACCCTTGTCCAGTCACAGACAAAGCGCTTTCACAAAATACCTGCATTGCCTAACACTACACATGTACACAGATCCTTGTGTTGTCGCAGGTAAACACACACCCCTCCAGTCAAGATCAATCCATCCAATATCCAACAGAACACAGCACTGTGGAGAATGGTAAGGCAGGCCATAGAAGCCGATGAGATCGGAGGCGACACATGTACCTTATCATGTAGGTAGTGCAAACTGGTCCAGAGCCGGTCTGGTCATCATGAAAGATGTTAGCCACATTGGGAAATGGGAACCCTTCGAATGTTCATCGTTGTGGTCAGCATATATATGTATAGAGAACATGCCTCAGAATATCTATACATAAAGATGTTGGAATAGATTGCTTAAATACAGCTAGCAGGGATTAAACAGGCATGTAAGAGACTGTAATGAATTGTATTAGATCGTGGTTTGTTCTGATACCCTGTGATTAATTTTGTTTCTTTCATGTCTTTGTCTACCCGTAAATAACGTTGGCGATGCCCAAAGGGTTCTGACGCAGGATTAACATTGTGGAGAATGGGAAAGTGAATAATTAATGACGCAGCACAGTTCACCCCTGGTCTGCGATAATCTGCATGTTATGGGCGCTAGTGTCATTGTAAAAATAGATCGGACGCGTCCTTCAAATAGTAGTCTCATACCTGATAACTACAGACCTTGTCGCGTTACTCTCAAACCACTACTCTCCGTGCGCTTCTTAGCCTCGTTCCCAGTGACAAGACAACAGGGGAGGGCTGTCACAATCGTTTTTTTTTTTTTTTTTTTCAGTGGGATGAATACTGGAGACCGCCCTCTTTAGTGAGTATGGTTGACGATAACGTAACATTGCATATAACTAGTCATCCGGCAAACATCCGAGTAGTGTATCCACGTTCGAAACATAAAAGAAAAAGAAGATTGCTTGTTTCCGCGTGCAATATGCAGAGTTCTTCACGTGAGGAGTGTTAGCCGATGCGATATCTTTTCAATACCGGTTCCCGAGCGGGAGAAAAGGGACCGGCACGATATTAGCACGAACTGACATGGAAATGAAGGAAGACGCACACGGAAAATGAAGGAACTCGGCAAGCAGCAGTCCACACGTGCACATTTTCTGTGACGACCACGGGGTGGCAGCAATAATGGCGACGCCCATTGTTTGAATCGCGTTTTTGTGTATACTCCACTTCTTCTCTTCAGATGATAAGTGTTGAGCAATATGAAGTTATCCTCCAAGTTAAAGAAGGGGCAGTTCGCGCAATTTGTGTGGTTTGATAATTAGATACGCTTGTGGTGACGTACCCTTTGCATTTTGCGTCGATTCGGAGGAAGCACAGAGGAACCTCCAAATTGGCACCTTTATTCGTGTTTTAATTACAAACGCCGTAACGGATGAATCTCGTTCCTTTTGCATTATTCTCATCATCACAGAATCTTTTATATCGCGAAGAGATGATGAAATGGATGGACTCCTAAGAGTAATTTTAAATTGTTTAAACTGTTGTGCATGCCTCTGTGCCTATTTATCGCATAAAGATGACTGTTCCCTGCTTTTGGACCATTTTTAAACGTATAAGCATATATGCAAAGCGAGTGCCCAGCACATATCTTGCAAGACTGGAGACGGAATAATTCACTTACAACCTGCTCCGCATGACTCACTTCTGAAAGTCCACTTTCCGCCAGGACAACGGTAAGTTGACGTAACCCAACGACTGCAGAAGTGACCGTTGGGTACTATCCGCTTTTGTACGAATAAGTAACAAAGGCTCACACCACGTCCTCAAATTGTGCGATAGCGAGCTCTTGACAGCGATATATACTTCAAGTGGCGAGCAAATTGTCGAATGACTTGATAAGATACGCATTGTGTGACAGGCCGACAGTGTAATGGACGATAGCAAAGAAATCGCCCCCACCCCACCCCAAACCGACGGTCTGGATTCATTTTACTTAATGCAAATCAATTAGAAAGGGACGCACACAAAGAACAACCATTTCAATACGGAACAGGACGGAGATGAGAATGTTGCCAACACTTCGTAAAGCACATACCCCACCAAGATAAAGGCCACGACCAAGGACCTAGCCGTATAGATTGTAAGTTTATTATTTTGCAAGATGTTAGGTAATTGCCCTTATATTTTTGGATATGTGGAGCACCTTATCATCCCAATGTATAGGAACCTCCTCGTCATTGTAATGTTCCTTATGAAGGCTAGGAACTCTGTTCCCTTCGGTGAGCTGATACCGTTTTTAGAAAAAAAGAAAAGAAAAATGAAGATAAACGATGAAGCGTCTACAACACATACATAACAGAGACGGCCTCTACACTCTTTCGAAAACCTAATCTTTTCTCTTATTCGGTCGTTCGGTGACGTCACATCTATCTCTAGACAAAACCCAAGCAGCACAATGTACTGAAAGTCGAGTGCAATAGGGGTGGACGGGTAGGTGGAAGGCCTTGAACAAACTCGTGAAACGAAAGAACATTGATAAGACACATACGGTCCACCCCTATTGCACTCGACTTTCAGTAGATTGTGCTGCTTGGGAAGCCACATCAGGTTGCTTCAACTTAAGGTAATGCCTGCGAGTCCGCACGTGGTCTCAGAGTCTGCTTCAATAATTATATGTTTTTTGTCCGATATCTCTAGGTGACGAAGCCGTTTCGTTCAAAGCTCTACGTCCATTCTTTACCGAGATAGACATTCGTTTGCGCAGACGCGACGTCATGAAGAAACCTTTTCCACATAGAGGACAGTGAACGGGAATGTACAAAAATGCTTTAGTAAGTCCCGCCTTTATATAAAAAAATGTCAAACGTGGCCGGCCGTTCACGTTATTATTGTATTCAGGGCTCTTGCGCGTAGCGTCTGCCGAGTACTTTGTGATTAGCAATATATAATTTTGTTCATCATGACATGTGCTTTCCGATGATATATGCTTAGTATTTGTTGGCGCCGTGTGCACGCACTGCGTCCTCGCAAAAACTGAAGAAAAAAATTGGAAGGTAGGTCATACATTCGAGTCAACTTCTAAAAGGCACATCCTTTATCACCTTAATGCTTTTCTCGTGAAAGGGTAAAGATGTGCGGTTGCCGAACATGCAAAAACGCGTTTAATTATTTGCGTCATGTCGGCACTACAGGGCTCTGACGTGAGCTGTTTTCAGCCAAACCGAGGTATCGTTCCGATGCCAGTTGAGGGAAAACAATTCTCTAAAACTTCCTATTACTGGTCTCGTGTGGTCTCGGCTTAACCAGTACCGGAAGTAGCGCGCGCTGCATCGCTTGCGGTGCTGCTGTATAGGAACGTGCATGCAGCACATTCTGATAGCTAGGTTTGTAAGGACACACTGCGAGAGACACACTGAATAGGCCTCTACCTGACAAACGTCATGAGACGTTGGTAGACACATTGAAACCGAAACAAATCGGAAGGGGAGGGCTAACTGAGCTAAGCCAATACACCTTCCCAGCGACTCCCAAGCGGGCGTCATCTGAAGTGACCAATCAACGACACTTTCTCACTCATCCCCCTTTCACTTTTACATTTTTCTTACTCATTCACACATTCATACGACGGGATCGCCGCAAGCGGCAACTGTTGAATATGAGAAAACAGATGTTCTCAGGCTGGAACACAAATAAAAAGGACAAACACAGGTTAGCTTAGCTCAATTGTTAGAGCCCTGAACCTGTAATATAGAAGATGTGGGTTCGAGTCCTACAGCTGGATAAGCTTTTCAGTGACTTCCATGAGTTTCAGTGACTTAGGCATTTCACGCCTTGTATGAGTTTGTCCCTTCTATGTTGTTCCAGCCTCAGAACATCTGTTCTCTCATGTTCAACAGTTGCCGTTGAGTCGACCCCGTCGTGTGATTGTGTGTATGAGCGAGAAAAATGTAGGTGTGAAAGGAGGATGAGTGAGAGAGAGTGGCCGGTTTGTCCCTTCAGATGACGCGCCCTTGGAAATCGCTGGGCAGGTGTTGTTAGATTAGCTCAATTAGTAGAGCCCTGAACCGGTAATCTCGAAAGTGTGGGTTCGAGTCCTACAGCTGGCTAACCTTTCAGTGACTCCCATATTTCATGCTTGATGTCTTAGGCATTTGAGGTTTTGTATGTGTTTTTTTTTTCTTCTTTTTTTTTCTGTATGTGTTCCATCCTCAGCACATGAATTGTCTCCTGCAGTGATAGTTGCTGAGTTGAGACAAGTGGATAACTACGTATGAATATGGTTTCTGACAGCCATCTTTATACAGGTGTTTAACTTAAAGTGATAGCTAAAACTCTAGCCGTGGACAAACTCGCTGGAGGGATATGGGGCTTTAGGCAATCATCTTCTGGAAAGTTTTCCCACCATTTAGGAAGGCTTCGGAAAACGCTTAATTGAAATATTTTTAAATTGAAGTGTGAAGGGTACAAGTTGCATTTATACGCTGTCTTCCGTGAGGTACGTCAAATGACGGTCCGCAAAATACCGTCTCGCACAGTGTGGGCGAGCTTTGTTCGCACGTTAAAGAACGCTCAGGTGAGGAAAAGCAATCCACAGACCGACCGCTGTGGCGTCGCTCATGATCTCAGTTGTCTCGCGATGTGAACCCTCAGTTATTACCTTTCGGTGTCACAAATGCCGCAAGGCAGGCACAACGAATTCTGCGCTGCACCGGCAAATGGCACACGGAAGCTTGGGCCGCCCCTGGTGTTCACTGAACGAACCGTGTTGTGGAAATGCACCCAGGCGGTGTCCGCACGTTCAATTGCGTATCGAGGCATTAAGGCCTGCCCGCTTGGGCGTTTCTCTCGCGTAAAAGCTGAGCACTTTCTCGCGTAAAACCCAGCGCGAAATTTCGTACGGCGCAGCAAGTCGTTTTTTATTCAGGTCCAGCATTTTACTTCCCTTTTAGCAATGGCAGCTCTTACGAAAAGGCTGCAGAAGGTGCCACCTAGTACAGGGGCAGACCCAAAGAGGGGTGCGGTTGGGCGATCGCCCCCCGGAACGTCACTTTATACATTGAATTCCCCTCTCCCTCCTCCCCCACTACGTGCTCCGACAAAGAACCCCCCCCCCCCCCCCCAACGAAGGTCTGGATCCGAATGGATCTGGATCCATTTTACCAAATGCAAATCAAATAGAAAAGAACGCATATAAAAACAACAAGTTCAGGACGGAACTGGACGGAGAGGAGAATGTTGCCAACACTTTGTAAAACACACACCAAGGTATATATAGACATGTAGCGAAATTCCTACAGGGCCTTGCGTCTTTAGATGACACCATGATAGCGACTGTCAGCGCCATCCATTCGTTGCGCGGACTACTATGTAAATAAATATCATCGTCAGATATGACGTCAGCAGCATGGATAATAAATAGTGCATAAGTGGCCATGGCGCGTTTGCATTCGCGTACTTCGTTTGCGTTATATACCCTTCCCTTTTTCCTTACCAAGCCATACTAGTCACCCAGGGCAGCAATACCAAACGAGAACAAAGAAAAGTAAATCATGTTTAACGACACATATCAGCTCGAAATACGTACAATTATCACAGGTTTTGATAGGGGGCACGTGATAACCACAAATAAACCGGAAGTTTTACTTAATGTCCATCTCTCACCTAGACCCAAACGTACACCTAGTGAATAGCCGTTTGTATTTCTTCACTCAGTGGTCACAATGGGTTCGTTGCCAAAAAAAAATATGAAATAAATGAAAAAACAATGGCATTGTTCGCGCACAGCTGATTCAGTAGCGCTCACGCTATCATGGCCGGTCTTGCCTTGTCATGGCGAAACCTATTTTTCGCGGCATCAGCAACACGGGATGCATAGCCCTCATACGTTCACACGTGTTAAACTTGGTCTACAGCTTCGAGATGTGAACGTTGCTTCCTGTTTAATCCGAAAAGTATACGAACTCCGCATTACAATGCACGGACACACGGTACGGATAGAAAAATGCACGGACAAACGACCCTAGTGCTACACATGCGCAGTGGAGCAGGATACGGAAATGTACTCAGGTGGTAGATGATTCCGTATGTGTATTATACGTAAATTATGAGTGAACTATTAGTTTATACAAGACCGATGCGCGCATCATAAATATTGCTTGTTTACGACTGTACCTGTGTTATCAACATCCAGGATCGCTCTAGACACGGAGATGAGAGTGTTGCCGGGTCATTTTTTTTTTTCTCCTTCGCTACCTGGCTAAATATACCTTGCACGTACGCCAAACCCGCTGTGCACGCAGCAGCGGGATTTGCGCCCCTTGCGGTTGAACAGGCGCATTTGTTCAGGTGCGTGGCCATCCAGAGTTTAACGCAGCGCGATATTCACAGGAACGCGCACCATGCAGGACGGCCTTTCCACGTGTAAGAGGCTGATAGCTCCTGGTAATGCGTTACGAAGACGATGTATGCGTTCCAGCGTTTATTTATTTATTTATTTATTTATTGGTATTTTTATGGTGCCCACGAACAACGGTTGCCTAGGTAATGGTGCATCCCAGCCTCAAACACAATCAACACCAACAATCAACACCATAGTAGAAACTAGTAAAGGTAAATATGACAGTTTGGAATGTAACTAGCAGGAAAGAAAACCAAAACCGAAACGCAAATCCCTACCAAGAGGCGGCACAGGGAGGGTCCCTCGTGAGGGTCTCATCGCCAAAAGCCGGAAAGCGGTCTACAGCACCATTACAAAATGCTGTGTACTTAAGGGCTGAGGTTCATGACGTGATTTATCCCTTTCGTGCGTTACTGTGGCGGTGTCTGAGATTGAAAGAATTGGTAGAATACGGGGATGAATGACGTCGCGACCGAATTTCTGAAAGTTGGTTCGGTGTTCAAGTGTTATGAAGAACAGGCCTCTAATCGGAAAGCGGAGAACCTTAAGTACCGGTGAGAGAATAATGCAACAAACTGCCACCTATTGGGTTTCAGCCAACTTTCTAAGAGTGGGTCGCCGCGTCCAATTACACTATCGCTCTTCTGTGAATGGCGTTTTCCAAGAAAGACGGCGGGAATAGACGAGAACGGTGTGCGTCTTATCGATGTGTTCGAGTTGCACGAATCTTGTCATGGCCTTCGTCCACCATCCGTCCACTCCTATTGCATTCGATTATACATTGCGCTGCTTGGGAAGGTGCCATCGTTTCGCAATCATTCCGCCGGCCTATAAGGACTGTCAACAATCTGTCGCATACGGAGTAAGATAACGATATGTGAGCATATCCGAAATCCCAGACATTGCAGCGGCAGTGCGAAAGAGCCATCTGTGCCTTGTTGAGCTCGTGCGGCAGTGAGAGGAGACCACCACCAAGGATCTAGCCGTATAGATTGTAAGTTTACTATTTTGCAAGATGTTAGGCAATTGCCCTTATATTGTTGGCTATGTGGCGCACATTATCATCCCAATGTATAGGAACCTCCTCGTCACTGTACTGTTCCTTATGAAGGCTAGGTATTCGGTTCCCTTCAGTGAGCTGATACCGTTTTTAGAAAAAAGAAAAAGAAAAATGAAGAAAAACGATGAAGCGTTTACAACACCTTCTACATAACAGAGAAGGCCTCTGCACTCTTTCGAAAACCTAACCTTTTCTCTTCTTCGGTCCTTCGGTGACGTCACATTTATCTCTAGACAAAAGGCGCATCAGGTTGCTTCAACATCAGATGATGCCTGCGAGTCCGCACGTGATCTCAGAGTTTGCTTGAAGAATTATGTTTTCGTTGGATATCTCTAGGTGACGAAACCGTTTCTCTCAATTCTCTACGTCCATTCTTTACCGAGATAGACATTCGTTTGCGCAGACGCGACGTCAGGATGAAACCTTTGTGATTTTTTCTTTTGTTTTCCACATAGAGGACATGAACAAAATACAGAAGCCGACACTGAAGATTTTTGCTTAAGTTTAATTTGTACAAGCTTTCGTGTGGAGGTCCACGCTTTCTCAGGTACAAAGGGAAGTGGTGACACACATAAGTGTATATAGTATACACATATACACGACTAAACACACTGCTGTACAAAGAAAGGGAAGGGGAAAGGAGATATGGTGCCACACGTCTGTGTACAATGAATAGCTGGGCAGACGGATAAGTGACCTCTAACCGTTTAAGAACAGTAAAAGGTGATATAGTGAACAAAAAGGCCCGCCAACCCAGTTTCGCTGAAGGGGGTCAGGAGTATGGGAAACGAGTGGCCCAGAATGGACAAAAGTGAAGGTTATACGGATTATCTAACGGAGTGCCAGACGATGACTGAAGCGAAGATTCAAGAATTGTGCACAAACAAATATAGATATATAACTATTAAATTATATAAGGGGATATAGCGAGCCAGGACAGATTCAGACGATTTGATGTGAGACACTTGAATAGCGAAATTAAGTAGGTCTCTCTATTCTTACGTTTAATGTCGGTGCGGAACCCAGATTCTAGCAATATAATTTTCAAATCAGTTTCAAAATCGTGATTAGGTTGATTGAAATGAATGGCGACAGGAGTTTGGCGAACATTTAGGATATCAAATTTGTGGCCATAAAATCTTTTTCTCTTTGTGTTGGAGGTTTCACCGATGTATTGTGAATTGCACTTGCAGCAGAATATCAAGTAACAAATATTGGGTGAATTACAGTGGAGTGAATGACGAATTTTCAAACAGAAGACACCCAAAGTGCTACCGGCAATGGTGGACGGCGCGATAAATTTGCTAGTCTGGCACCGTGTACTACCACAGGGATAACAACCCGGCGAGCGCTTCATCATGCATGATGACGTGAGGATGTCGCGCAAATTTTTGGGTCTACGGAATGCTACTAATGGGGGAGTCGGAAAAATTTGCTTTAATTGCTCGTCAGCATGTAATATATTGAGGTGGCGTCTGAGAATGGAATTGGTATTGACAAGTGACTTATGATATGTGGTGGATAAAACTACATTACTTATGTCTTCTTTGCGTTTCGGAGTGAATAAGGACTCCCTGGATAGGCTAGATGATTTGGCAAACGAGTCATGGATGAGTTCGAATGGGTAATTTGTTTTTTCGAAATCAGATAACATTTGCTGATCATGTTTTACAAAATCAGTCTGATCTGAGCAGATTCGTTTCAGGCGCTAAAACTGACCATATGGAATACTCCTTTTCTGGTGATTGGGATGATAGCTTTCATAGTGGAGATATTGGCGCTTGTCCGTTGGTTTCTTGTATAGTTCAGTGTTCAGCCTACCAGATTTACATGACACTGTCACATCAAGGAAGTTGATGAATGAGCTTGAATAGTTACAGGTAAATTTAATTTCGCTATGCAGAGAATTGAAGTGGTCAAAAAATGACTGTGGAGATGCCTCATCACCAGACGAGAGGACAAAAATGTCGTCGATGAACCTGAGATATATAAGTGGCTTAAGAGGGAAAGAATTAAGGGCTGAGTTTTCATAAAGACCCACAATTCTTGCGGGAGAAGTACCGCAATAATTAATGCGGAAGAAGCACCGCATAGTTTACGCTTCCGAAATGCGTTCGTATCTTGGCTGTATAACGACGGAAATATGTCGTTAGGAGGCAAAACGACATGTAAACAAAGTCACATGACCTCAAAATTACGAGTGCGACTAGGTCAGGATGGCAGTTTTTGCAAGAACACCCCCCCCCCCCCCCGAGGGTAGTTACAACAATGACGAATTTGTGTCACCCCTGTGCTCCATGTGGACTGCCAATTCAATACAGGGTCACGTGGGGCAAGATGGAGACACGGGACAAGACGTGACATTTTTTGCCCGACGCCACTTGTCTCGGGCACACGTTGCTGCATGCGCTGGAAACTTCATTCATAGGTGGCGCCGCATGTCCGCTTTATGGCACGTGAGAATTGCCCGTATTGGTGTATTCGTTGAAAAGAGAGTGAGAGAGAGTAAAAAGAAAACACCATTTAGTTCTGGCATTTACTTCTTAAGCACGTCGTGTCGTCTTACGAAGTAGTGGAGCATTTTCCATGATTTTTCTTCTTTGGAGAACGTGAATTTCGAGATCGGGCAATATCATGGAGGAAGGACATACAGGATGTGCTCTTCCGACCGTTTCCCGTCGTCACGAGCGTAGCCGCCTTCGCATTGCATTCTGGAGTGCTGCTGTGTACCACGTGACTGCTCACGTGACCCAAAGACAGTACGGCACCCTTTCATACCCTCTGTCTGCCTGCACACAAGACGAGGGGAAGAGTTACTTCACTTCACTCTTTGATCAACCGCTTAAGCAGTGAAAGCGCCTGCACTCTTAAAAATGAACATCACCGCATAACTTGCTCCTAGCCAACCATTATCTCGAATGATTTCGATATCTCTCCAGATTCGTTCAAAACGTGAGGCGTACGCCTCGTTTGCGACACTTATGCTCTTCATAATTGTCGCAAAAAAGGCGTACTCCCCTCGCTTTCAAGAAATCACGGAATATAAGGGTATCATTCGGGATGATGTCTAGCTAGGAGCATATTACGCGTTGAAGTTCGTTTACCTTAGAGTGTGGGTCATACAAAGCCTTTGATATATTTTGGTACAGTGAAAACCCCCCTTTTACTCTGTGCAGCTTTCGTCTTCATTTTTTTACACAATGTACGAGAGTCATTTTAGTGTTCCCTTAACCTTCCTAGCGCAGTAGCAAACACATCCTTCTTGTGCGAGATTCATACAACGCAGATCCGTACAACGCATGTGCTTAGGTTCGTTTTAAGAACACATGCACTTCCCGAAGCATCGCTCAAGTACAAGTGAAACCTTGCGAATTGCATCCAATGCAAATAGTGTACTCAGACGTTGAAAGAACAAATCACGATTCACGCGTACAACATCTACGAGCGAGAGAGAAGTTAGTGTCGAGCTGGGTATCCAGTCAGGTCACCTCTTCACTAATGAGGGAGTTCAGACGACACTCCACTTTCAGTACATCAAGTTAGGTGTAATCACCTCTAAGATATTTCAATTCCCAAGGTTCCCTTTGTTCCGAGTGTCCCTTTGGTTTGAGTCACTTCTTTCTGAAAGTGAAGATCAGGGATGTTTCGGAGTGACCCTGTTCCTGGAATGAGGCTTCATATGCCTTTTTTTTCATATCCCCGCAGTTCCCTTACTACCGGAACGAAAATGTCTGACCACATCATCTCTGCCACGAAGGGAAGGGTAAGTACACAATACCAATTAGTATTAGCTATACGGAAGGTATACTTGCTATACGAGACGCAGTGTATCGTGACAAGCATGACTTTTTTTCTGGGTGGTAGCAGTAGCGGGGAGTGAACATTGCATCCAGAATCGGGTGTCGGCCATTTCATACGCACTTCAAAAGGATCTGGCATATGCAAGATGCAATGAGGAATCGAAGTTTTGTCTCGCAGTTTGTTTTTGGCACATACAGAAGAGCTCTTAGGAGTTTATTATGTTCCGGGAATTCGGAGTCCTGCGCCGTTTATGTTTTGTAGCTAATCTAATATCCGGCAATTCGCTCCGAGATTGGAAGGTGTCGGCGCGCTTCGCAAAAACGGAACACTACCGTGGTGTGAACGCGTCTTCCACTTTTACGCGTTTACTCCGCGTTCAATGCTGTAGGTGGAGCATTGGAGAGCCGAACAATATCGAGACAGCGCGGTACAAGTGATCTTCCGTTGAATACACGCAAAAATTACGAAAACAACCGACATCTCAGGTCGATCACTTGCATCCTTGTTGTTATTTCCTGGATTTTCCGAAGACTTTCCAGTCGGCCCAGGACGCATACTAACCCCCTTGTCCCCCACTCCTTCCTGCTGTCCTCTCTACCTGCTCATAGCCACCGTTGCTTCGCGGCTCTAATACGGAGTTTAAAAAAAAGAAAACTTGGGTACGTAATACATATTACCCACTTCAAAAGATAGGTACTTCCTGCTTAAACTGGGAAAAGTTGGTCAATAATCTCAGGTATACCGGCGAACAATTGCATATTTTGGAGTCGGCATAAGACACTGAATACCAGAGTTCGATCTGGGAGGAGGCGATTGTAACAGGGCAATTTGACAACGTAGGGGGTAAGGTGTTTGAAAATGATTCATTCAGATCAAATGACCTGAAACCATACTATGATACAGCTGGTACACTGGAAGCGTAACCTTATATCTCAGAAGGATGTGAATATCTTGGAGAGAGACAATGTAAAAGGAAAGATTTAGAATCATGGAGGGGCGTAGACAAGATAATCCGCAGGGCTGACCTCTGGACAATTAAAAGGGGATAGAGATTAGCAGAATAAGTAAGACCGCATACCTTCAGGGCATGCGAAATATGTGAATGAATGAAGGCATAGTACACAATAAGAAGAATATGATTGGGAAGAAGTTGTCTAAGCCTTGAGAGTGCGTATAAACCTGGGAGAACCTTGGATCGAAGAAAACATCATCCCAACATAAATTTTCATGGAGAATGACTTCTAGAAATATGACTGAAGGAACCCTTTCAAGAGTACAGCTAGAAAAATATAATGTCACTTGCTCGAAGTCAAGAAACGTCTGGCGTGGGTGGAAAATTACGTATGAGGTTTCCTAAATATTGGGTACTTTATACTTGGGTAATTTATTAAGTGACAGCCAAAGGGGGGTTGATGATTGGGCTAGTTGGTAATGAGACATCTGAACTGAGCGCAAGATACACGGACAAAGAACGGAGAAATAGACAGGACGGGCGCTAACTTCCAACTAAGTTTATTGAAGCAAATGAGCAAAAAAGCAGAAACCCCCCTCACGACACACGTGTCACTTTCTGGGCGCACAGGTTCTGAGCACACCGGTTCTGAGGAAGATCAGTTCTTTTCGGTTAGAGATACAGAAGGTGTGCTAACGCATACATCTTGATGGTTATTTATCTTTTCTGCTTCTTTTATTTCCCTTGTTACCCAAGCAGCACAATGTACCGAAAGTCGAGTGCAATAGGGGTGGACGGTATGCGTCTTATCAATGTTCTTTAGTTTCACTAGTCTGTTCAAGGCCTTCCACCTACCCGTCCACCCCTATTGCACTCGACTTTCAGTACATTGTGCTGCTTGGGAGTTTAGTCTTGTTTCTTGCGATGATATGGCAATCTCGATAGATACGTTCACATCCATGAGTGTTACAATGATAAGCCAACTACCCTCTTTTTTCTTGTTGTTCACATAGAACCGGTGCGCCCAGAAACTGACACGTGTGTTCTGAGGGGGTTTCTGCTTTTTTGCTCATTTTCTTCAATAAATTTAGTTGGAAGTTAGCGCCCGTCCTGTCTATTTCTCCGTTCTTTGTCCGTGTATCTTGCGCTCTCAGTTCAAAAGCCAAAGGGGGAACTTACTTAAAACATTATTATAGCTTTAGCAAAGAGAACAGAATAGCTGACGGCACCCACAAAAACGTTGGTGTCGTCAGCGTATAAAGAAAGCAATTTTTGTGACATACAGTCAGGCAGATCATTAATGTAAACAACAAATGAAAATAGGTCCCAGAATAGAACCATCGATACAACAGTTGTCGAGTCTTTAACACTGGAGCTGTATCCGAATACCGACACAAATTTCTTTCCATCATGCAAATAACTTCGTAATAATATAAGTGGTACGCCGCGGATTCCATAACTCTCTAATTTCCCGAGGAGGGTTTCGCGACTTATTAAATCGAATGCCTTGGTCAAGTCTACTAAAATGCTCATAATTAAGAAGTTTAGATTCCATATTCTTTTTATTATATTTTATTTTTTATTTTTTATGTGCTGCGGTGACCAACGCTAAACATGTTGACACACCCCGGGGGAATCCAAACTGAGAGCAATTTAATAAGTTAAACCTTTCAAAGAATTTTTCTAATCGGTTGAGTACGACTTTATCGACCACCTTACTAATAGAAGGAGATGTCGATATAGGACGATAATTCCCAACTGCAGTCCTTTTTTGTAGATAGGGACAACCTTAGCAACAAGAAAACACCGTGAGAAAATATGCCACTTGATATCTCCGACAATGGCTTAGTCAGCAAATGCCCAAACCGTTTAAGGAACGTTGTGGATATGCCATCATGTCCAAAGGACATTGAAGGATTTAAGATACTTTATAGCTGATAGTACCTCATCAGGTGTAGTCAGCTCTAGGAAAAAAACTGTTTTGAATTTGACTGAGGCAGCGGGACTATCTGAATAGCGCTATTTAATAAATGCACATGGTTCACTACGTCACTAAAATAATTACGAAATTGACGATGAAAGATGAAAGTCACTGAAAACGCTAGCCAGCTGTAGGAGCCAGGCTAGCGTTTTCAGTGACCTTCATCTTTCATCGTTAATTTCTTAGGCAACTTGAGGCCTTGTTTGTGTTTGTGACTTCTATGTTGTTCAGTTGTGTTCCATTGTGTGAACTTCCAGAGAACACAGTTCTCTCATGTTAATTACGAAATTGATTTAAAACTACTTGTTCAGGGTCCGTTAACAACTTGTCATTACCTACAGTTGATATACCGCTGTGTGTTTTAGCACCTTCGCTCGATAAGGCACTGTCCGCTTTGCGTGTCCCAACAAATATGTCTTGTTTTTTTTTTCTTGTTTTTTTTTTTTTCAAGAAATCGTAGATGTCCAAGTTCCACCGGTGGTCGAACTTCGGTGGAATTAGCCTCCTGCAAAAGTATGGGGGCAGAAAAGTGACTTCTACTATATTTCGAGTGCCCATTTGTTCCACTTTTGTTTCCTTTAGCGGTGTCCACTTTTACCCTAAACATGACACAGGCTACCAATCTACAGGGTGACAATATAAACGATGTACTAATGATCTGTGTTCTGCACGCAGGGTTCTGTTTTATGCAGTGCCGGCAAGGTGGTGGGAGCTTCCGCACTGAGCGCAGTGGCCACGTCGGTAAGCGCATCACAACATTTTGCCATCGCAGTATTCTTTTAGGTATCCGAGCTATCCGTTTAGCACAAGAACAATAAGTCATGGAAAAGTGGTTATGGCATGGGATATTTGCTCGTGGTAGCCACAGGACACTGTCCGTGGTGAGCGGGAACTGATGACATTACTTTCAGAGAGAGAAGTAAGAGAAGGGAGAGAGAGACCCAGACCCGCACCGACAGGTGCGGGTCTGGGTCTCAGTTTTCGTCCTGTCATCAGGGAACTGATGACAGGACGAAGTTTTGTTTAGAGATTTTCGAGGAGGCCAGCAGCTTGGAACGAAACCAAAAAGGGAGACCAGAGCCCGGCACTGATGCCCCGAGAGCTCAATGACGAAGGACATGTCTCAATGGCCAAGCGACCAAGAATGGTGACGCGAGCGATGACGCAATGAGCAGTCGTCTACTTTGGGACATTCAGCAAATTTGCCGCCCACGACAATGGGTCTGATGGTGGGTGATATGATGGTGGTTGCGCTCCCTGGTCTGGACCTTGTACAGACGCTGAATCCGTCTTCTGAGAAGACCCTTATTGGACGTTCTCAGAGTGCAAGCCCGGACGTTCCCATGTGAACTTGGAAGTGCGCTTTCAATATCCCCCAGATTCCATTGGAGCATGCTTCTGCTGGGATCTTGAATGAGGACGACCGGTCATGAGGTCGGACCCTCCGAGGTGCTGCGAATGATACGCTGAGCGCAGTTCTGCGAGGCATTCCTTGCGCCATCGGATCCACAGCAACCGAAGATCTTCTTGGCGTCTGTTCTATATGCGCGTCAAGTGGTCTACCGATAGGGCAGTGGCACGAAGAATGTCCACAGGGTGAAGTGCTAACGAGTTGGGGTGTGCTATCAGACGTCTGCCGGTTATCTTAGCCGCTGGCGTAAGTGGAATAGACTCATTAGGTTCGCTGTAAACGAAGATCATTGGCCTCCAGTTGATCACCTCTTCCACTTCAGCGAGCAAGGTCTCCATTACCACGAAACATATTACCTGCGTTGAGAGGGTCTTCCTGATGGCTGAGTTGGCCGAACGCAAAAGCCACCCCGCCTGGGAGCTCGACCTGCAATGAATTTCCAGCGTCTTCCACTGGCAGAGTAGTTGTCCTGAACTAACGAGTCTCTCACGGGTCGCAATACGTCATGAGGTTTCTTAGAAACAATCTTAGACGGTTTTCTGTTGTCACTGCACACGGTGTGGCAGAGTCGCCTGGATGATGAGAATCATCGGAATACCTGGAAAAATGCGGCAGCGAACACATCCTCGCACAGTTCCAGATGTACCGCTCGCGTTACGGCGCACGTGAACACGGCGATGTATGCCCTTGCGTAAGGCTTCTTGCATTGTTTTATGGTGATTGGCCCAGCAAAACCGACACCTATTACTTGAAACGGATGACATATGGAGGAACGATCAGCTTGAAGTTGTCCTTCGCTTTGATGTTAATGTTTGGCGTTGCTTTTCTTGCATTCTACACAATCCTTTAAAACCTGTTTAACTTGTTGGCTCGCACGAATGACCCAAAACATCTCTCGTAATTGCACAAGGGTGTGACGTACACCACTGTGCAGCACTTGACGATGTGCAGCCAAGGTCAGCAGTTTGACGTAGCATAATTTAGCCGGAAACAATATCGGGTGGCTCGCCCCTTAAGATCGTTCACTTGCGCGCATTCCTCCGCCGACCCTTAACCTACTGTCGTCATCCAGGAACGGAGTCACTCCCGAATCTTAGAGGGTTTAGGCATTGGCTCAGGGTGTCTCAAGCAAGTGATCTCGAGTCCGAAAGACGTGTGCTGCACTTGCCTAATCCAGTAGTGACGGTATCCTTAATTTCTTGAGCAGCTAATGGCCCTGTTATCTTTGAATGTAGCCTGGTGTTGCTGATGAAACGCAGAAGCCATGCTGTGACTCGAGGTACGGTGCTTGCGCTTCTGTATATTTCCCCGTCGAGTATTGCTCCCGACGGCGTAGCGGACGTGTGCAAGACCGTGGGACCCGTTTCATCTTTTCCGAAGTGACTTGGTATTTAGGGACGAACTGGGACAGGCCACTAGTTGAGGAGTGTCTTGCAGCCAAGATGGCTCTTTCCAGCACATATCAGAAGCGAACAGCTCCTCGTGGTATATGCTCCTAGCTAAAAGATCCGAGGGGTTCGGGTCATTAGACCTCAGTTTATGGCGCATTATGATCTTTGTTGTCAATGCGCCATTAAACTCCCAATCATCATCATCATCATCACCGGGTCTTTAGGCACATATTGCCAGTGATCTTTGCCTACGTTCCGGTGTATTTCGGCAGCTCGGTTTCGAATGATCGTGGGCCTACCGTGTTGGGTCCTCCCTGATCTAGAACAACATAACGCCTGATGATTTTTTCTTTCTAATCGGTTGAGTACTACTTTTTCGAGCGGCTTACTAATAAAAGTAAGTATCGATATAGGACGGTAATTCCCAACTGCAGTACTACATCATTTTTGATAGATCGGGACAACCACAGCAATATTAGGTGTGTCGAGGAAAACACCGTGAGAAAATATGTCAAGTGATATCTCCGACAGTGGGTTAGCCAGCAAATGCCCAAACCGTTTAAGGAACGTTGTGGATATGCCATCATGTCCAAAGGATTTTAAAGGGTTTAAGGTACTTTATAGCAGAAAGCACCTCATCAGATGTAGTCAGCTCGAGGATAAAACTGTTTTGAATTTGACTGAAGCAGCGGGGCTGTTTGAATAGGGCTATTTAATGAAGGCACATGGTTCACTAAGTCACTAAAATATTTATTAAATTGATTTAAAACTTCTTCAGCGTCTGTTAACAACATATCATTAACTACAATTGATATACCGCTATATGTTTAGCACTTTCGCTTGATAAGACACTGTCCGTTTTGTGCGTCCCAACGAACATCTTTTTTTTTTTTTTCAAGAAACCGCAGATGTTCAATTTCCAGCGGTGGTCGAATTTCGGTGGAATTAGCCTCCTAGAACAATACAGGGACAGAAAACTTACTTGTACAATATTTCGAGTGCCCATTTGTTCCACTTTTGTTTCCTTCAACAATGTCCACTTTCACCATACACATGACAAAAAAGCAACCGACGGTGTGGTAATATAAACGATGTGCCAATGATCTGTGTGTTCTGCTCGCAGGGTTCTGCTGTATACAGTGTCGGCAAGGTGGCGGCGGCTTCTGGACTGGGCGTAGTGTCCACATCGGTAAGCGCATCACAATATTTTGGCATCGCAATATTCATTTAGGTGTCCGGGCTATCACTTCAGCACAACAACAACAAGAAGAAGAACAATAAATGATTGAAAAGTGGTTATGGCATGGGATGCCTCTTCGTGTTAGCCACAGGACACTGTCCGTGGTGAGCCCGAACTGATGACAGGACGAAGTTTTGTTTAGGGCTTTTCGAGGAGGCCGGCAGCTTGAACGAAAGCAAAAAGGGAGACCAGACCCCGGCACTGATGCACGGGGAGCTCTATGGCCAAGGACTTTGGACAAGCTGAATTATGTGTGGAAAAGGAGTGCAAGTTGGCGTTGAAGCGTTCGCCGTTCACAGGTGTCTGGGTCGTAGACCTCGCCGACGTGAGGAATTGTAGTTGAGACGTGGCAAGCTGGGCACAGCGTCGTGTAACTGTTACACTGCTTAACCCGGAGCACAGGGGTAAAGGCATCGTTGAGTCGGAGACGGCGCAGACGTGACTTCAAGCCGCGATTTGACGCCACCTGATCTCTTAAATGATAATGACGAGTGAAATGACGAGTGATGTCATGGCACGAATGCCGCGCGAAGGGTGACACCAACGTGGGGAAGCAGAAGAGTCTATCTTCGGTGAACAGTTTGATGGACACTTGATTACAGTCCCGTCGTGCATCGTAGAAAAGGAGAGACGTTTATTTCTGCGAACTACTAGCCCAGCGTTGAATCACTCCGGTCTTCTCTTGTTCACAACTACTCGCATGCGTTCTCGGTTCAATGTCAATGAAGGATGGCCCCTTCGACACAGAAGATTTCTAGAACAGAGAACAGATCATAGAGCGTGTCGGTCTACTTTGTCGGGTTAGAGAACTTCTACGGTATTTTACTTGAGTGGAATGCTGCACGTAAGGTTACATTCACTGCATTGAACATTGTTAAATAAAAAAAGAAAAAAAAAACGACTGTGTAGGTGTGATGGACAGCATAGATGATCATAACATCTGCCCCCTGCTTCTCACGCTGCCATCTAAGGTTCGCTGTTGATATTGAGTCAAGCACATGATGCGTGTGCTTCCTGTGCAGTGTCATCCACGTTATGCGATGGATGATGAACAGGTCGGACTAAGTTTGTTTGTAGTTTTAGCTCTGGGAACTTCATCGGATCACTGTTCTATGTGACATGCGCATTCGAGTTGTCTCAAACGTTAATTGAATGCGCTGCGATGGTTATCTTCAAAGACTTAACTGAACTGTGAAAAATCTGACATGTTCGTTGCCTGAAGTGACGGGCGAGCAACGGGGCGAATTAAAAAAAAATATGAAGGTTCTTATGACGTGTGTGGTTGGGGAAATTGTCGCTAGTTGGGGGGGACAAGGTATATAGCTTGTGAAGACAAGACAGTAATCAGGAATGTCGACACGACGTTTGTTCACGGAGAACAGGTGAAGGGCTGAGCAAGCTATTACCGCGCGGTAGCGACCAAGAACGGTGACGCGAGCGATGACGTAATGAGCTGCAGTCTATTTTGGGACATTCAGCAAACTTGCCGCCAGCGACGATGAGTCTGTTGCGTGATATGACGGTGGTTTCACTGCCTGGACTGGATCTTATATAGACGCTGAATCCGTCTTCTGAGAAGAGCCTTACTGGGCGTTCTCAGAGTGCAAGCCCGGACGTTCCCATGTGAACTTGGAAGTGCGCTATCGATATCCCCCCAGATTTCATTGGAGCATGCTGCGGCTGGGATCTTCAGTGAGGACGACCGGTATTGAGATCTGACCCTCCGAGATGCTGTCAATAATACGCTGAGCGCAGTTCTGCGAGACGTTCCTTGCGCCATCGGATCCATAGCAACCGAAGATGTTCTTGGCGTCTGTTTTTTATGCGCGTCAAGTGGTCTACCGATAGGGGAGTGGAACGAAGAATGTCCACAGGGGGAAGTGCTAACGAGTTAGGATGTGCTATCAGACGTCTGACGGTTATCTTCGCCCCTGGCGTAAGTGGAATAGACTCACTAGCTTCGCTGTAAACGACGATCCTTGGCCTCCAGTTGATCACCTCTTCCACTTCAGCGAGCAAGGTCTCCATTACCACGCAACCTATTACCTGCGTTGAGAGGGTCTTCCTGGTCAGCCCGACACTCTTTAACGTTGTGATGGCCGGCCTACAATCAGTAATTCCTCGCAAAGTGTCGTTTTCCGTGTATGCAGCTGACGTCGCCATTTTGACAGTAGGAAAATCACGCACAGCTCTCCAGCGCCGCCTGCAGCTCGCTTTAAACAATATTCATACGTACCTCACGCACCTTGGGATGGACGTTTCACCCGAAAAGTGTGTCGAGCTCCCTTTCACGCGCAAAGCTATGGCCAATTTCGCCCTTTTGCTTGGTACAAAGAAGCTTCAACCGGTACGCTTTCACCGCTTCCTTGGCGTGGTAATCGACTCGGACTTGCGCTGAGCTCGGCACATTACACACCTTGAAACTAAATTGCAGCGATGGCTCCCCGCAATTCAACATATTTCTGGCTCAGGATGGGGCTGTGATCAGCGTTCCCTGCTCCTGGTTCACGCGGCATTGGTGAGGGCGACTGTGCTTTACAGCCTTCCTATTCTGCACAGGATATCAACAACTTCATTAAATACACTTCGGTCCCTGTTTGCTCGAGACCTTCGTCGATGCCTCGGAGTTCCAAGAATGGCTGAAACACGGCAAGTACTGGCTGAAGCTGGTGAGCTCCCGATTGAGGTTCTCCGTGAACGGGAAGTGGCTCGGCACTACCTCCGCTTGCGTGCTCACATTCCCCGCCACCCGCTCCTCAGGAAAATTCGATACCGCCCTGAAAGCGACTTCTATCGAGTAGCACAGAGGACACGCCAGACTCTCACTGGCTTCATAACTAAGGACATTATACCGCCGGAAGCCCCCTGGTCTCTACCGGTACCGCCCATTTTTGCACGCCTCCCAAACCTTCTGGAAAGAAGAGATCAGGTCCCCCCTCAAGTCCTCCGAGCCCATTTTCATGCTCTGGTAGAGGAGCAGTTTTCTATGTTTACGGCGGCATATACCGATGGCGCATCCCGAAACAACAAGTCCGCCTCAGCATTCGTCATACCATCCGAAGGCGTAGTGCACGGGAGACGCCTTTCACATCCAACCTCCTCCACAGCTGCGGAACTCCATGCCATCCTTCACTTTCTACAACACATCGCTGATTTTACTCCCCGGGAATGGGCAGTCTTTACAGACTCCAAATCTGCACTTCAAGCAATAGAAAATTCCGGCATACGAGGCCCATCCGCACCCCTAGTCATAGATGTGTTAATGGCTTACCACACTATCTACGCAGCAGGCCACAGGCTAGTTCTCCAGTGGGTTCCAGCTCATTGTGGTGTCGTGGGGAACGAGCAGGCCGACAGCTCCGCAGAAGCAGCACTCTCGTATCGGAAACGGACCAGTGTTGTTCTGCTGAGAGGAGACCGTCGTTCAATTCTGCGACGCCTAGTGACACCCCTGGCTTCCCGCCAACGGAAAACCGACATTCTTCCCCCTCTATGTTGAGCCGAATTGATCCAAAGCTCGCTTTCCGCATGCCACGAAACACATCTCGTCAAGATGCTGCATTAATCCACCGAACGCGCCTCGATGTGGCCTTTACAGCTGAGTGCTGTTACCGCTTGAGACAAGTTGACTCTCGCACCTGCTGCCACTATGGTGCTCTTGAGGATCTGGAGCATATTCTTCTTCATTGATCCCACTACCAACCGTCCCGAATCACACTCTCCGAGTCTCTTCGTCAGCTGGACTCTCGCCCCATCTCCCTATCGAAATTGCTTGGTCCCTGGTCCAATCCAGCCCAGCAACGCTCTGCGCTCAAAGCTCTTCTGACATTTCTGGACACCATCGGACTTCGGTAGTTATTGTGAAGGGGCTCGTTATTTTATTCCCTGCATCCCCACCAGCAATGGGGTAGAGTATCGCCTCTGGCGATGAGCTCCCCACTCTTCAGAGACAAAATAAAGTTGTTGTTGTTGTTGTCTTCCTGTAGCTGAGTTGACCGAACGCGAAAGCCACCCCGCCAGGGAGCTCGTCCTTCAATGAATTTCCAGCGTCTTCCCCTGGCAGAGTAGTTGTCTTGAACTAACGAGTCTCTCACGGGTCGCAATATGTCATGAAGTTTCTTAGAAACAAGCTTAGACGGTTTTCTGTTGTCACTGCACACGGTGTGGCAGAATCGCCTGCGTGATGAGAATCATCGGAATACCTGGAAAAATGCGGCAGCGAACATATCCTCGCACAGTTCCAGCTGTACCGCTCGCGTTACGGGGCACGTGAACAAGGCGATGTATGCCCTTGCGTAAGGCTTCTTGCGTTGTTTTATGGTGATTGGCCCAGCAAAACCGACACCTATTACTTGAAACGGATGACATATGGAGGAACGATCAGCTTGAAGTTGTCCTTCCCTTTGATGTTGATGTTTGGCGTTGCTTTTCTTGCATTACACAAAATCCTTTAAAACGTGTTTAACTTGTTGGCTCGCACGAATGACCCAAAACATCTCTCGTAATTGCACAAGGGTGTGACGTACACCACTGTGCAGCACTTGACGATGTGCAGCCAAGGTCAGCAGTTTGACGTAGCATAATTTAGCCGGAAACAATATCGGGTGGCTCGCCCCTTAAGATCGTTCACTTGCGCGCATTCCTCCGCCGACCATTAATCTACTGTCGTCATCCAGGAACGGAGTCAGCTCCCGAATCTTAGAGGGTTTAAGCATCGGCTCACGGTGTCTCAAGCAAGTGATCTCGAGTCCGAAAGACGTGTGCTGCACTTGCCTAATCCAGTAGTGTACGGTATCCTTAATTTCTTGATAAGCTAATGGCCCTGTTATCTTTGAATGTAGCCTGGTGTTGCTGATGAAACGCAGAAGCCATGCTGTGAGTCGATGTACGGTGCTTGCGCTTCTGTATATTTCCCCGTCGAGTATTGCTCCCGACGGCGTAGCGGACGTGTGCAAGACCGTGGGACCCGTTTCATCTTTTCCGAAGTGACTTGGTATTTAGGGACGATCTGGGACAGGCCACTAGTTGAGGAGTGTCTTGCAGCCAAGATGGCTCTTTCCACCACATATCTGAAGCGAACAGCTCCTCGGGGTATATGCCCCTAGCTGAAAGATCTGAGGGGTTCGGGTCTTTAGACCTCAGTTTATGGCGCATTATGATCTTTGTTGTCAATGCGCCATTAAACTCCCAATCATCATCATCATCGGGTCTTTAGGCACATATTGCCAGTGATCTTTGCCTACGTTCCGGTGTATTTCGGCAGCTCGGTTTCGAATGATCGTGGGCCTACCGTGTTGGGTCCTCCCTGATCTAGAACAACGTAACGCCTGATGATTTTTTTTTCTAATCGGTTGAGTACTACTTTTTCGAACAGCTTACTAATAAAAGTAAGTATCGATATAGGACGGTAATTCCCAACTGCATTACTACATCATTTTTTATAGATCGGGACAACCACAGCAATATTAGGAGTGTCGAGGAAAACACCGTGAGAAAATATGTCAAGTGATATCTCCGACAGTGGCTTAGCCAGCAAATGCCCAAACCGTTTAAGGAACGTTCTGGATATGCCATCATGCCCAAAGGACTTTGAAGGGTTTAAGGTACTTTATAGCAGAACGCACCTCATCAGATGTAGGCAGCTCGAGGATAAAACTGTTTTGAATTTGACGGAAGCAGCGGGGCTGTTTGAATAGGGCTATTTAATGAAGGCACATGGTTCACTAAGTCACTAAAATATTTATTAAATTGATTTAAAACTTCTTCAGCGTCTGTTAACAACTTATCATTAACTACAATTGATATACCGCTATATGTTTAGCACTTTCGCTTGATAAGACACTGTCCGTTTTGTGCGTCCCAACAAACATTTTTTTTTTCTTTCAAGAAACCGCAGATGTCCAAGTTCCAGCGGTGGTCGAATTTCGGTGGAATTAGCCTCCCACAACAATACAGGGACAGAAAACTTACTTGTACAATATTTCGAGTGCCCATTTGTTCCACTTTTGTTTCCTTCAACAATGTCCACTTTCACCATACACATGACAAAAAGCAATCGACGGTGTGGCAATATAAACGATGTACCAATGATCTGTGTGTTCTGCTCGCAGGGTTCTGCTGTATGCAGTGTCGGCAAGTTGGCGGCGGCTTCTGGACTGAGCGTAGTGTCCACATCGGTAAGCGCATCACAATATTTTGGCATCGCAATATTCATTTAGGTGTCGGGGCTATCACTTCAGCACAACAACAACAAGAAGAAGAACAATAAATGATTGAAAAGTGGTTATGGCATGGGATGCTTCTTCGTGGGAGCCACAGGACACTCCCACGTGCTGAACTGAGCCCGAACTGATGACAGGACGAAGTTTTGTTTAGGGCTTTTCGAGGAGGCCAGCAGCTTGAACGAAAGCAAAAAGGGAGACCAGACCCCGGCACTGATGCGCGGGGAGCTCCATGGCCAAGGACATTGGACAAGCTGAATTATGTGTGGAAAAGGAGTGCTAGTTGGCGTTGAAGCGTTCGCCGTTCTCAGGTGTCTGGGTCGTAGACCTCGCCGACGTGAGGAATTGTAGTTGAGACGTGGCAAGCTGGGCACAGCGTCGTGTAACTGTTACACTGCTTGACCCGGAGCACAGGGGTAAAGGCATCGTTGAGTCGGAGACGGCGCAGACGTGACTTCAAGCCGCGATTTGACGCCACCTGATCTCTTAAATGATAATGACGAGTGAAATGACGAGTGATGTGATGGCACGAATGCGGCGCGAAGGGTGACACCAACGCGGAGAAGTAGAAGCGTGTATCTTCGGTGGAGAGTTTGATGGACACTTAATTCCAGTCCCGTCGTGCATCGTAGAAAAGAAGAGACGTTTATTTCTGCGAACTACTAGCCCAGCGTTGAATCACTCCGGTCTTCTCCTGTTCACAACTACTCGCATGCGTTCTCGGTTCAATGTCAATGAAGGATGGCCCCTTCGACATAGAAGATTTCTAGAACAGAGAACAGATCCTAGAGCGTGTCGGTCTACTTTGTCGGGTTAGAGAACTTCTACGGTATTTTACTTGAGTGGAATGCTGCACGTAAGGTTACATTCACTGCATTGAAAAAAGCAAAAGAACGGCTGTATAGGTTTGATGGACAGCATAGATGCCCATAACATCTGCCCCCTGCTTCTCACGCTGCCATCTAAGGTTCGCTGTTGATATTGAGTCAAGCACATGATGCGTGTGCTTCCTGTGCAGTGTCATCCACGCCATGCGATGGATGATGAACAGGTCGGACTAAGTTTGTTTGTAGTTTTAGCTCTGGGAACTTCATCGGATCACTGTTCTATGTGACATGTGCATTCGAGTTGTCTCAAACGTTAATTGAATGCGCTGCGATGGTTATCTTCAAAGACTTGAATGAACTATGAAAAATCTGACATGTTCGTTGCCTGAAGTGACGGGCGAGCAACGGGGCGACTTAAAAAAATATAAAGGTCCTTACGATGTGTGTGGTTGGGGAACTTGTCGCTAGTTGGACAAGTTATATAGCTTGTGAGACAAGACAGCAATCAGGGATGTCGACACGACGTTTGTTCACGGAGAACAGGTGAAGGGAAGAGCAAGCTATTGCCAGGCGGTAGCGACCAAGAACGGTGACGCGAATGATGACGTAATGAGCTGCCGTCTATTTTGGGACATTCAGCAAACCTGCCGCCAGCGACGATGAGTCTGTTGCGTGATATGACGGTAGTTTCACTGCCTGGACTGGATCTTCTACAGACGCTGAATCCGTCTTCTGAGAAGAGCCTTACTGGACGCTCTCAGAGTGCAAGCCCAGACGTTCTCATGTGAAGTTGAAAGTGCGCTATCGATGGCAATCCGCGGGTGGCATTGTCGGATTGCCCGTGCCATCCGTTGTTCCTCTGGAGCGGTGGAGTCTGCTCACTTGTACAGTTCTTGTAAGGCCCGAACTAATTCCAATAGGCTCTCATTAGGGTGTTGAGTTCGCCTATGTAATTCCCCTAGGATACGGTACTCGTAATCCGGTGGAAGGAATTCGTTCTTTAACCGCTGCTGGAAGTCCCGCAGGGACTTAAACGTCGACTGCAGCCGAAGCCAGCGCGAGGCATCTCCGATTAGGGCAACCTGCAGGACGCGTTCTAGCAGAGCTTCCTCCGAGATTCCGGTGCCAGTCTGATAGGCTGTCAGTTCATCTAGGAAGTCCGCTACCGACTTTTTATCTGAGTACCCAGAAAAGTTGGGGACGGGTACAGAGAGTCGTAATGGCACTTGAGCCTGTGGCTCCGAAACAAACCCGGCTGCAAGGCGTTGCGTCGTCAACGAACAGAGCTCTGTTATGCGTGTCAGTAGCTCTGTCGTTACTGCAGGGTTTGGCTTTTGCATTGCAGATACCTCAGCCAACGTACCTTGCGGCGGTGCCCCTCGAATCATTTCCATCTCCGACCGGTCCTGTCGGCTCGACTTCTGCCGGGAGTCCGTGGCGGGCACCGCTACGTAGAAGGTGTCCGAGCGGCGGGGAATGCTCAATTTCCAAGCACTGACAGCAACTGAGAAGCACTCAAAAGACGGCGCAATAACCAAGCCACTAATGTGCAATGACACTCCCATGCCGATGAAAACTAGGCACCAAGAAAGCCTGGGCTGCGTGCCCCCCGCCACCTAATGACGACCCGGTTCCGAAAAACCTTGGGCGCCAAGTGTGGGAACCAAAGGTTCCCACTCTCGGGGCGTCGGCCCGTCCGTTCAGCGACCAAGGAAAACGTAGCACAGTCAAATGAAGAAGGAACAGAAAAGGTTTATTACCAACAGAAGAAGACGTGAACCCCATCCTGTACCACAGTCGAAAACACAACTCTCCCGGAGAGTTTTTTTTTTTTTTTTTTGCCCTCGAATCGAATGCAGTAGCAGTATCCCCGTTATCGTGATGAGCAGGACGGATCTTAAGGGATCCTAAATTTGCACAGAAAGACGCAAGATATGTCGTTTCGTCGTGGGACCCTTTATGCCGTCGCGATCTTTAATAGGGAGAAGCATGACATCGGTTTATTGGTTCCAAGACGTACCCAGAACATTTGTAATGGCTCCGATGACCACTGCGTCCTTCTCACACCAGAATCTGGAGCGCATTTCGGGACAACGTGATGCCTGTTTTATGGAGCTTCCTAAAAGCCTTGTGGAAGACCTGGTGAACCTGTAGGTACACCTGTTCTGCCTCCTCAGGGCTTGCGGCTCCCAAAATAACGTCCTCGACGTAGATCGAGTTCTGAGGAAGCCCAGCGGTCTCAGGATATTCCTCAGCAACTGGAGGTGATGAGATATAGTTTCGAGTGTCACCCTTGACATTCGCCACGTTCCTACCTTAGGCAGTCGTTTTCCCTCCTGGGGCGACGTCTCATACGAAAGATATCGCAGCGTGTCTGTGTCTTCAGGTCGAATGGCAATTTGAAGAAACGTCTTTTGAACGTCGGCGATTAAGGCAATGGGATACAGTCTTAATTTCACTAAAAGAGCTAAAGTATCCGGGTTCAGGTCACAACCGGGATCCAAGTTGTCACTGAGTGGTGTGGCGGAGCCTTCATGAGAAGAAGCCTCGAAGACTATCCTTGTTTCCGTTGTCACGCTTTCTTCCTTCATTACAGCATGATGTGGGATGTAATACACAAGTTCTTCACGAGCATTTTCGTTCATTTCATCTCTGACCTTTTCAGATACACCTGAGGTCAGATATTCTCGAATGGCGCCGTCCTAGAGGTACAGTGCATACGGTATTCGCATCAACCTTTTCGTCACCTGTGAAAGACGGAGGTCCGCAGTGCATTTGTTGGAGGCCATTGATGACTGGGGCTTCCATGGCAATGCAGCTACGTACCTGTTGTTGTCAACGCGGATTGAACTTTCGAAAGCTGTCTCGTCGCTGCGGATACCGATGCTATCGAGACACCTGCTGGTGCAATGGGCCTTCGTGCAGCACGGTGACATTGTACACAAGCAGCTGCTCGTACACTGTTCACAGCGACGTATGGCCCATGCAACGTCCATCCCGGCTTTGTGTCTATCGTTTGCACGCTATGTGCGTGAATTCCGCGCCCCTGCGTGAATTCCCAGTGCTGAACTGCCAGTAGCAGTCAGCCCCAATGAAGATTTCAATCGGCCGTGATGAATTGAGCGACGTGTCAGCCATGGCTAACCCAAAGCGCTGCATATGACTCTCTATGTCTTCCGAACTGACCTCTAGGGCATGAGCACAGATTTGCTAAACGACAAGGGCTAAGATGGTGTGACATTCGTCGGCGAACCGGCTCCCCAACTGTACTTCCACGGTGTCGAGAAATTGCGGACACGGGAAGTGCCCAAAAGAACCAATGGACACACTTTCGGATCGCAGCTGCGGACAGCCGAGTGCGTCAGACAGAGCGTTAGTAATGAAGGTGCGTTGGCTGCCTCCATCGCAGACTAGATGAGTAAAGACCTCTTGCTTCATTCCTCTAGGCAAAACAGTGGCGGTCTGAAGCAGTACGATGCAGTTGGATTGACCGATGCTGATGACTGTTGCCTTGAGAACCTTGGAAAACCACTCACAGTCTTTGCAATCTGGGAGAACTGTGACCCTGTACTATCGTTGCAGGCGCTCCTCTCGAATCGGGTACTTAACTCCTCACGGTGCTTCTTCTCGTTGTGCAAGAGAGTCAGCAGTGACTGTAATCCTTCAAGGTGAAATGGCAGTCCGGTGGACACGGATGTCGACGGCTTGTCTGCAAGCACGCGATTAAACTTCAGCGCCATATCTCCCGGAATGGCGCGAAGCAGCAGCGAATATAACATTGAACAGTAAGACTCCGTAGATGTGCCCAAGCATTCTAAGCCCCGGATGTGCGCTTGCATGGAGTGGTGGAGTCGTCGGAGCTGGGAGACTTGTGGACTGGAATGTACAGGCTTAATGTCTGCGAGGCTCTTCCAGTGTTCTTGAACTAAGATGTTTTCACTCCCGAAACGATCACGTAGGACTGAAATCGCCATCTCGTATGGTCCGTGAGTCCACTGAAGGCCTTGTACCGCATTAGCCGCTTCGTCTCGTAGCGCAGTGATGAGGTAGCCCATCTTGTCAGCTTTAAGACAGCTCATTATTATTTGAACAGTGCACTGAAACTGACTTCAGAAGGCTGGCCAAAGGTGCCGTTTTCAGTCAAACTTGAACAAGTCCAGTTTAGGGAGTCGAATCCCTCATTGTCCTCGAGCGTTTGTAGCCGTTGTCGGCGACGAAGTGTCCTGAGGTTTAACCGTGTGATCTACAAAGCCGCTGCATGTGGCAGAGAAGAACGTCTTCGCGTTGAAACTAAGAGTGCGTTGAAACTAAGAGGGCGGTATATTCGACTTGCCTGGTATATTCAGCAGCAGCGATGGTTCCTGCGACATGCATGGCGTTTGATCACAGAGACCTAGTGGCATGGTGGCGTCAGTACTGGGTAACTGCGACGGCTGTCCGGGCAAATTGGGACCAGGTATTAGGAACATCCTAGCCTTCAAGTGATTTGCGTGGACGCGACGATGTTTCACGTCTTCCAACTTCATCTCATAAATAACTCGACCAATCCTTCCACGAACAAATCCTCTTACCCATTGTTGCTTTCGTGTAGGGTCCTTGGCCCACACATTGTCGGACGCAGCGAAAGTCGGTGAGGATTTAGTACAACGCGAAAGTGAAACTCCTTGAACTCTGCCTTAGATTCGGTTCCATTCCAGCATTGCAAGACGCAACGTCAGATAAAACGCTGTCCTGGGCTGTCTCCTTGGCTATTCTGGCAGCTGTATCTGGCAAAACATACATGCGTTCTGAGCAAATGATATTAATTTCCTGTTTGTCGAAATCGAGATATGGACCTTCTGGCAACCGTGAAAGGCCATCAGCATTTCCAAATTGTTGGTTTGACTTGTACTCAATGTCGAAACGGTACCCCATTCAAATTAAAGCCCAACTTTGTAACCTCTTCGCAGCAGTTATTCGGTTACTCCAACGGTGTCATGACGACAAAAATTACACGTTCAATGTAATTTTGCATTTATTTTTGATATAGATCCTTAACACTTTGAATGTCCCTTCAGACATCCCAAGTCTGCTATAAAAATAACTTCGCAGGAAAGTGGGATATAGAAACACTTTTTTATCCAAAGCACATATGGCATAGGTGCTGACTTTAAGTTGCTACAGCCCCCGTATTTATCTTCTGCATTATTGGGCTTGTGGTTGTGCGGGGTTCTCTCCTTTTCTGTTCACGTAAGCACTTGGACTTTGCATCTGTAAAAGATCGTAAAGTGCCAGCTGATGAGCTATTCATGTCTGTGTCAAGACCGCTTTGTCGTTATTTATGTTTGCAAACCACACAGCGTCCGTTTATACAGATCACGATCACAATATGGCAACCTTATGTAAATCAGGAAGATAATCGATGTTACTCAGCAGTATAATTAGCTCGTATCCTGCTTGCTAGCGACTCAACTGTAGCCTTGGTCCCTTGTCGCCTTATGAACGGCTATCGATTTCATTCTTCCTTCGTGTTTTGCGATCTCTGCAACTCACACACCACGTTGAAGTTCCGCCGTCGAAGCACGCTGAGAAAAACGACACAGACATGATACAAACATATCAACGCTAGATAATCTTTCCATTTACGAAGCATTCTTACCTGTTGCGCATTCCAAACTTGCTCAAAGGGACACTCTACGAGAGTCGCTGAGAGGGATAGCCGTTTAGGCCTAAGATGAAACTACAGTGAGTCGACCACAAATTAAAAGTAGCACAGACACGCTAATGTGCATGCAAGTATAGCCAGGATCGTTTTCATTTGCATTAACTCAGTGTGCTGAATCGACCGCAATAACAATAGAGTCTCAAACAAACGCTAATAAACAAAGACACCACGGTAGTTTACCTGTGTAGACTGTGGCCGCATGTGGTGTATCGGTTACCTACTGCGATGCTCACTTAAAGCTTTACAAACTGCAACCTGTGCTGGAGCTGTTTGCGCTGGAAATTACCGCGTTCCCCCAAAACATCTAGACGCCGTCATGTTCCTCGACTCCATTAATTGCTTGAAATTATCTGCTGCAAGTGTGCAACGGCGCAACGGGCTAGGGCATGACGTGATTATCTCTTTTGCGCCCGTCGAAAAAAATACTCCTTCTGCGCAGCTTTATCCTGTGACCGGCTGGCCCGGCGCCGGACAGGCGGCGGTCCAGTGGTGGGTCTCATGCGGCAGAGGGACTGAGTTAGGAAGGTGGGGGTGAAGGCGGATGGCGGAGAAAAGGGGGCTCAAACGCCCAAACTTTCATTGTTACTTGAAATGATTGGAATGTAATTATGGGCAGGGTTTTCAGGATTATCTGAGTTTTATAATATATCCCAATCTGGATTACTGGGTGAGCAATTACTGGTATCCCATCAGCTATAGGTGTCCCACGTATGGAATTACTACCACATTAATATTTTCTGTTTACGATCTTTTGCAATGCTAACAGCATCAGAATCAAGCAAAAGCAACCTTGGTAAAGCGCTGTTGAACTGCAGCAGATCCACGTTGTTTGAGCCTGCTTTTTGCTAAAGGTGTCAGGCAAAATTTTCGCAAAACCAACGTTGTATATTCGACATCTGTCCTTCTGTGACAATTCATTACAGTCATCGACACTGTTTTCACGTATGACAATCTACTGTTAATTTGTAAGTAACAAATCCACGTTATATTCACGTAAAACATTTGACATGCTGAACTGACTTCGTAAAATCAACGCAGAACCAATGTTCGCATTTTGCGTTCTACCATTCCCAGAAGTGCGGGACATAGTTTCTTGAGGTTGGCTTGACCGGCGTACGTGCTACCCCTCATTGAAGCAATGCATTCCATCTGATTTTGTTGGAATATCTGTTGACCCCGAGCTTTACAAAGAAATATCCACACATTGGTGTTGTTGTGAGAGGCGCGAGAGTAACGCCTGGGCGAGAACGTTAGAGTTTCCGCTTAATAATGTCGTACTGGATCTATATCATACTGCATGGCGGTAGCTTTGATTTAATTGCGGTAATGCTGTGCGATTGCCTGTGCACTTAATATGTGAATAGCAGATGACTTTCCGCTGCACTCCGACTTTGTTCACCGGTACAGGAATTCCCGTTTTGCACATTCCCGTGCTACGCGTGTTTGTTGTGATGTAGATTATTGTCAATCATTTAACATAAATTTCCAACTTGTGGCTTGAACATCCTTTGTTCCTTGTCAAGGCGAAACTCATCAAATTTTCATTGATCGAGATTGACCTGACACGGAATCGTCATGCGGGCCCACTTTAACGCGCTCTAAGGGCGAAACTTATTAAGATACACAAAGTGCCACGTGTGCTTGTTGTGGTGTTGACGTTTGTCAATCATTTGCCATCAATTTCGAACTTGTGGCTTAAACATCCTTTGTTCCCTGTAGAGACACAACTCGTCAAATTTTCATTGCAGATCAATGCCGGGCCAGCTTTGACGCGCTCTAACGATAAAGGGAATTAAGATGAACAAATTCCCGCGCGTGTTTCTTGCAGTGGAGATACCTGTCATACCTGGAGAAATACCGGACATATGGCTTAAACTTCCTTTATTCCCTAACTCGCCAAATTTTTCGTTCTAATGCCGCATTGTGCAAGGCCGTAATCTCTTTACGGGTTAACTCGTTCTAGATAGCGAAATAATGAATATGTTAAAAATACCATGCGTGCTCATTGTCATATATACTGGGTACGTGTCGTAAGAGTGATTGAATTTTATTAAATCCGCGTTTGACATGTTTTTCGCAAAAGTCATTGAGTATATCTCTTCTGGACGGGGCCTACTCAAAGGTGGTGGTGTACCACCAAATAGCGCAGCCATTATTTAATTTTCTTGATTAACCTTTTTAATCAGTGCAAATACGTTGATTTCTTAATTGGGAGGATGTAGAGCACAACCCTGATGGCTATATCCTGCAAGAACCGAAATCACAGCGCCTTTTTGGGCTCTAGTAAAAAAAAAGTGCCAAAATACAAATTAATTGAGCACTGTGCGGGTTTTGCGGCCAATTTCTCCTTCCCCCGGTCTCGGTGTCACTCCTTCTTAACTGACATCAGGTTGTCCCTGAAATCATGGAAGAGCCCGCTTTGTCCCTTGAAGTGAGTGAAATAGCGATGCAGTTTCTCAGTCTACATTGTCATAAAGCATGTAGTATTTGATTTTCTTTCCGTCGTTATCTCGCTTGACCTGCTCAACACCTCACAACACAGTTCGCGATTTGATGTGATAAACGTCTCGCAATAAAACTACCAATGCATTACCAAGGTATATCTAAACTGGTAGCGAAAACAAGCAAAAATACCAAATCGGACCCATCGGCAAGGCCACCAGCAAGAGGCGTGAGCGATCCTGGGTGTTGACAGTAGAGGTACGGTCGTAAACAGAAAAACTTTATAACATGAACGTGGCTTGTGTGTGTACTAATAGGTTATTCATAATTTCAATCTCTATATATATATATTAAAAACAAACTTTATGTTGCCCCTCTCGTGCACACATACGAAATCATCTACCACCCGAGTACATTTCCGTGTCCTGGTCCCTTTGCGCATGTGTCACAGTTAATCAGTGCATCTCTATATCCGTGCCGTGTGTCCGTGCATTGTAATATTGAGTTGGTACGCTTTATGGGTTAAACAGGAAACAACGTTCACATCTTGGAGCTGTAGACCAAGAACCACTTGTGTGAACAGATAAATACAATGCATCTCCTGTTGCTGGCCCGCGGCAAAAAATTTCGTCATGGGACGAGGGGCCATGATAGCGTGAGTGTTAGCAGGAATCAGCTGTGCACCAACGATGCCATGTTTCGTTGCAATTTACCTATAATAGCCACTCACTGAATAAATGCAAACGTCTAATCACTACGTGTACGTGTAGCTCTAGGAGAGAAATGTAACTTAAGTGAATCTTCCTAATTTCTTTGTGGTCATCACGGTGCCCTTCGGTCTGGAATTGTATAAATCTGTGATAACTGTATGTATTTCGAATTGATATGTTTAATTAAACTTGATGTGATTTATTTTTCTGTATTTTCGTCTGGTGTTGTTGCTTTGGTGAGGGAAAGGGTATACAATGCAAACAAAGTGCGCGAACGTAAACAAGTCATGGCTAATTATGCACTAATTATTACTCATAGTGCTGACGTCATCTGTGACGTCATTTATTTACAATCATAGTAGTCCGCTCAACGGATGGACGGCGCGACCGTCTCTATCATGGCGCCATTTGGAAGACACAGGGGCCTATAGGAGTTGCGCTACCTCTTTAGATATACCTTGGCATTAATGTAAAAACCTGGCAGATGAGAAAAATGAAATCACAGATTCTGCTGCCCAACAAGTGCCTACGTTGTATCAAATTTTAACAGAAGAAAAACAACGAGGAAGCTAGGAAGCGGGGGAGGGGGCATGTTTTAAGGAACAGCGTGATGTCAGTGTTGTCAAACTGTGACAATGAGAGTGATAGGAAAAAGCGGCCGCAGAACTCGCGCAAAGCACGAAAATAGTGCATTTTCGCTCATTTTTTAAAGGCACAGAAAAGTGCTACTGTTTCCATTATTGCTGACGAGACTTATCAGGGTGTAGTGCTTTACAAATTTGGAATTGTACGCTCAACTTCTTTTCAGGCGTTATGAAGATTCATTATCAAAGTAATCAACGGCTGCACTAATTACTGATACGCCACCGCCATTGAGTACGTCCCATCAGGAATAGGTACATTCAATGACTTTCGAAAAAAAAAAAAAGAAAACAAGCGGCGAATTTAATCAAATTCTGGTCAGTCTCAAGTGACGCACCCAGTATATATATGGTAGTATATCACTCACTCTAGTTGTAGGCCTGTGGCTTGAACGCCCTTTGTTCCCTACTGATCCGGAACTCGTCAAATAGTCCGTTTTGAGCCTTCGCGCAAGGGCATGATCAGGTCGTCATTTTCAATTGCAAGCGCTCAGCCATATGAACAGGCTTTTAATTGCTGTGATCTTAACAGTGATTCCGATATTGCAGTCATTCCAAGAATTGCACGACACACCCTCCTCAAGTTGACTTCACCGGCGTATACCTGGCCCTTGATTAAACCTATGCATTTTACCTGGAATATTCTTTTGCCCTCAGCTTTAGAAAGACGTGTCAACATTTGGGTATTATACGAGACGTCCTACCATGTTGTACAACTGGAATCGAAACCCAAGTTCGTCAGTATCTTACTTTTTTTTCCTGTGGAACTTATTTTCGTCCTTTCAATTGCATTGGCGTGACTTTGTACTTGCATTTCGGGAAAGCAATGTGTTCCACAGAAAGCGCCGTCCTCTTCGAAAGTGCTCATGTCATGCACGAAAGGCGAAGCTATTTTCTGCGGTTCTTTTATTGCAACTGTAATGTGCCTCAGTTCTTTTTTTTATTCGCTTTTAAGTAACGACTGCTCAGTGTGCCTTCCAAAGCGGCTGCATCGTGGTCCCTCACGATGACAACATTCTGGGTTGTTGGTTCAGTGTTGCAGATGTCGATTCTAGCTTATGTTCCCTGGTTCCACTAAGGGTCATGCCTTTCTTCTTCTTTATGAAGAGAGTTTTGAGATAACGGCAAGGCAAAGGCGTCACAATTTTCTTCATGGATGGCTTATTAGTAAGCACTATTACATAGCATGGCTAGTATGGGAACGGTACACCAATTTTCATCGCATCCGAACCTACTGCGATGTTACAGAAAGTCCCCGCCTTGCAGCAAAGGTGTTAACATTGCAGAAGAACAGCAGGGAGAACATCTTTATCCGCTATCTTTAGAACAGCAAGGCGCGTGGAGTCGAAGTGGCTGTTTCTCTTTTTAAATTTTATTTCTTCATCCTTAAGCATGTGTTCTTGTGTTCACTCACAAAGCTTTCCATGCATTTAATCAAACCTTCATATCAAGTAATGCAAGTCCCACGGAGACTGCGGATTACGCATTACAGTGCTTCCGACGAGTGAGAGAACTTGTACATGCACCTGTGTTTTTCTTTACCGCTTCTCCATATTACAAAGTGCCGTCATGTGGAACTGCGAGGACTGTCGTTACGGGCTAGTTGTAGTCTCTTATTTCACTTTATCAATAGCAAGCGCATAAAAGTTTCAGTTTTAGCAGAATATTTCTAAGCTTACCATGCTTGTCGGTGTCAATTTGCAGTTATGCAAAACTCAGAATCGACTGATTTGTTCAGACAAGCCACGTTATGTGAACGGATTTCTAAAATTGTCTATCGTGTTCACCCCATTTAAGAATAAAGCGAATCAGACGCCCGTAGAATCGTAGCTCATAGAGCATAATCTATTTCCATCTATTTCTAGGGTTTTCGCGGCATCCCCATTCCCCGCAGATAGAACAAAAAATGTATCAGGACCAGGCTTACGAGTGGCAATCTCCCTGTCCCACACGCTACGAGCAGCAGCCCAGAATTCTGAGCAGCAGTGCAGCAAAGAAAAGCTTGGCAAAAGTTATCAGGGCTGATTCATCACGTTTTTATTCTGCGCTGGGAAATTGCTGCCGATAGCAGGGCTCTGTGCCCGATACGGTCGGATAGGGTAACTTACTGACGTTGTGGAATACCTTCGGATGAAAGCTAAAGTAACACGAAAGCTTAAGAAAGAAGACAGGAAGTGTTGGTGTAAGTTTTGTCATCACCTTTCACCGTTTGATCCGGTCACAAAGACCTGGCGGACAGTCCGATCTCTGAAGGAGCCGCCCCCTCAAAAGAATCCTCTCGCGGCCTTGGCTATCGTTAAGCGTGCACATGAAAACAGGGTAGCGGCAGACGTCAATGTGGCACTAACGGCACCGGCGGCTGCCTCGACGACACCGCTACACCGCAGTTTTGTCCACAGTTTGACGGCTGAACTTCACCAAGACTGGTCCCGTCCACTGGAAGTTATGAACGCGACTTCACACTAATCGAGCTAAAGACAGTGTTGATGCTTGTGAACGCCGGCTCGTCCCGGGGACCCGATAAAATCATCTATGCAGCACTGCGGAACCTTGACGGCCGGTCACTACATGCTCTCCTTGATGTCTATAGTACTTCTTGGCGACAAGGATCTCTACCACCTACCTGGAAGTAGGCATGGGGCTTGCCATCTTGAAGCCATGCAAGTCCCCAAATGTCCTATGCTCTTTTCGTCCTGTGAGCCTGACAAGCTGTATGGAAAAACTGACGGAAATAATGGTTTTGCATCGCCTCGACTGGTGGCTCGAAAACCAAGGTGTGTTTCCTGAAGAAATGGCTGGATTTCGTCGCCACCGAAGCTCCATGGATCCAGTTCTCGACCTAGTCTCTACAGTACAACGTGCTTGTGGCCAACGGCTGATCGTCCTATCGGTTTTCCCGGACATCAAGCGCGCACATTAGTGTGTTGCACGCCTTGCGCTCTTTCGGGGTAACCAGTTGACTCTTCATCTGGCTCAAAGGCTTCCTTACGGACCGAACTGTCGCTGTCCGTACAACCCAAGGCCAAAGCTCTCAGCATCCTCTCCACGAAGGAGGTGGTGATTGGTACATACCCTTGTGCGTATTCACCACCAAAATCTTCTTGGCGCTGTCATCTAAGAGCATTTGGAGGTATGCTTCAATAAATCAAGCTTCGAGAATGGCTGATCACCGTTTAGCATTGCGAACAATTCGTCTAGTCGTGGAAAGGATATTGATCAATGCCCAGCTGTGGGTTAACATAAATTCTGAAGTCTACACATACACCAAACGTCACGTTATGTTTAGGGACTACTACTATTGAGGTTGCCCAGTCGGACGTTTCATTCGGTGTTAACACTCTATTCCTACACTGTCTCTCCAAATCGTCTCTTATTACTTTTCGGGAAGTAAAAGGAGTAGTCCTAGGCTTGAAGAACTTCGGCACTGCTCCATGCTTCCAATGCATCTGTACCTTGCCCTATACCCATTTCCCTATTTCATCGCGGAACAAGCGACGATGTATACAGGGTGTTCAAAATTAAGCTTTCACTAGCACTTTATAAATAGGCGAAGAAAAGAAAACTTGTGCTTTTTTTACTGTTCCTTGAGTAAGAAACAGGTGCTACATAATTAGCAGCACCTGTTTCTTACACAAGTAGCGTAAAGTTATCATCCCGTTTCCTGTCATCGCTGTGTTTGCGTAGCGCTCGTGAAAGCTTAATTTTGAACACCCTGTATGTAGAAGGTCTCTCAAGTTAGGAGAATGACCCACGATTCTCACGAAGAGGCTACTGAGATTCTGCCCTAACATCTGGATACACTCTCGTCCTAACAAATTACTGTGCTGGTGTTCGGTCACGAGCATATCATGCATTCCCTTGATATACTTCTAGGATACACACTTATACGGTACATTGACCTTTAAGATTTATATTCTGGGCGTTGAATCCTTGCAACGTATACTGTGGCTCCTGCAACCTCGGTATCCCAAGTTGAGACCATGTACTCTGATTCAGCAGCGTATGCTTGGTTCCCGTACCCCCTGTAGTTCAACTTTTGGACCTTGAAAGACGCAGTTAATTAACTTCCCATCTCTATCATCGGCTACAAAAACGTTCGAAACTCCTTTGACTGTACTCTAGTGAAGTGTACTTCCTCTGGAACTCTTCGTATTGCAAATTCGAGCAACGTGACCCGTCCCTCCACAAGTGTTGCATCCTTCGTCCTTGAAACGACAGGCACTGTCCGCGTGATTTGTTTTTCCCACATCTCCAACATCGATATGCTCTGGGCTTGCCCTGAATCTTTCCTACAGGCAAAATCGTAGGCTATACCGCTAGTCCTTGCGACTGTCGGAACTCCTGTTCGGCACGCAGAATGCTTTCAGAGAACCGAAGCGCCACGGCAATGGTGAGGTCTTCCTCGAGCACCAACCTCCTGCGCAGACATTGATCCAGAAACCCGACTATGAATGGGGTGAGAAAGGATGATGCTCAGAAGTCCGTCTCGCTCTCGTATTCACAAGATGCAATAATCGCTGTTATCCTCGCAGAGAATTCCGAAACTGTCTCCCCACAGCTCTCTTTTGTTGTAAACAACGTCGTTCTCTCAAATTCCTTAAACCGTTTGACAGCGTAAAAGTCGTCCAGCTTCTAGACCAATTCTGCGAAGGTAATGTCAGCAACCTAATTAGGCTGAATAAGTGAATACAGAAGCTTGAAACTCGCCGGGCCTAACCACGAAATCAGCGAATTCATTTTGTCCGTGTCCGAAGATACTCTGGCTACATCTAGTAAAGCTTGGAATCTTATCTACAAGAGTTTCCATTCTTCCCTGCTGGGGTCGAAAAGCCCTGGTCCAAATCGATGTGGAGTAGCCAACCCTGATGCGCCAGCTGATTGCCCCGCCGCGGTGTTCCTCTTAGTCGCCAATGTGGTAGCCAAGCCACAGTAATGTTACCAGATGAGATGGCTGCCAAAGAACAGCTGTTTAATGTCAGGTAACCAAGATGGCGACCGAAATACTTTCGCGCGCCCACCCGTGACGCTCGCTCCCACGCTCCAGGTATCATTTTCATTCTTCAGCTACTACACCCTTATCGTATTGACGAAGGTAAGCTCGCCTAAAGCTTATATACATGATTAGCAACGAACATATAAAAATCCTGTCAGACCTGTATTTGAAAATAGCAAAGAGAAATTTAGCTCCTGTTAACCATGGATTTACTATCCCCCTGTACAGCCCTTGTTCAGTGTAGACCGTTTTATGTTCTCTTTACTTTTATTTTTAGAGCGATGACCGAAGGAAATCGCTTGCCGACTAGCTTCTTTTCATGTTTGATTCACAGTAATGATTGTGTGCAAAGTGTTGGAAACCTTATCAGTGGTAACGTGTACTATTAAAATGTTGAGCACTGTGACGTTTTCTTGGTAAACTTGTGTATTCATTTTTTTTTTCTCCATTATGGATTGAATTAAGCGGTTGGTACCACCAAATTCTCTCAAGCAGAAACTGAAACCTTTAGCGCACTGCTACCTGCGATGTACCTATTGTCCAAATGGCAACGTCTTCGGTGTAGATGGAACATTTTAATCCTCAGCTCATGGAGGGCTCGAGGCACTGTGGGTCAAACCGATCCGCGGCGGTGGACACCTTGTGCGTGCGAATGGAGAAGGTTAACTGTTGAAGGCATCTTGTCACGCTGTCAGGAGGGAAGGAGGAGAGATGAGAAGGCTGCTTGTCCATGTTTGCCTAATAAGGCTTTTTTTTTTCGTTCACTGGAACTTCCCCGTTTCTCCGTGATTTGTGGAAGACACGGAGAACACCAACATCGTTAACATTTCGGATGCACAGCGAACGAAGCCGTCTAACGGCAAATTGGTTTGAGAGTCATACCGCAGTTCGGAATTCGGCCACTGAAAAAACAATATCCACCACCGAGTTCGTCACTGGCTCCGTTCCAGCGATGGTTTGTCGGATCCCAGAGGTACAATAATGAAATATTTGCAGTGTGTGATACCAGCGTCATTGCAAGAGTGTTTAACTAAAGTCGTGCGGCAATTCAGCCTAAACTTTCTTCAAAGGCAAACTGTGCGCACCCCATGGAGGAAGGAAATACAGGAGCGGCCGTTTCGAACAGATTTCCGTGGGACCTCTCTGGCGGTCGCTCGTGTCAAAACCGCCATTACTTCTTGCCCATCACGTGATCCTCCCTGAAGTTTCGGTTTAGCAACGCTTTGTTGCTCGTGCTGCTTTCCTTGCCTTTATGCCTTTCTAAAGTCATTTGCTCATAAAATGTCAGCACCTTTTCTCAAACAACGTTGTGTTAAAGCATTCTTTCCCCGGCTGCGGCTGTCGTTCGGTTCTTTCGTGCCCCGGTGCGTGAGAGAATCATCTTGAATCGTTCGTTTGCGAGGTGCCGTTATCCTACGGCTGCAGGTTCATTTGATTTTCTCCATTGCTGTACAACTTTGATTAATGGCGTTCTTTACCACTTCAGCAACAAACATACAAAACGTGGCCTCGTCGTGGCACAAGAGTCGCCGAATCATGTTTCTAGTCCTCCATGCTTCGGAGAACAAGGAGCAGTCTAAACAGGGACAACGACACAAGAAGACACACAAACAGAGGCTCCTTTGTGTCTTCTTGTGTCGTTGTCCCTGTTTAGACTGCTCCTTGTTCTCCGAGTCATGTACCAACAAGCCCATCAAGCTACTCTAGCCTCCATGATTGTCCAGCAGACCTTGACTGGCCTTGACTGGCCTGGTAATCAAAAAGGAAACTCAAGAATAAACCTCCAAACACATAGAAATAAAACTGCACGCCCGCGTTAATTGTAACCAGAATATCACTAACAACCACGACTGCCGTCGTCTTCTTTGGCAGCTGGCATGCGCATGTTCTTGGGGGTTAGCGAGCGTCACGTGGCAGACAGGAGCATCCCAGAATGCAATATGCTGGCTGGCACGCTCGTCCCAATGGAAAAAGTTGGAAGGCCCGCTCCTGCGTTTCCTTCCTCCATGGCGCGCCCAAAGAGTTTCTGTTTCAGACATCGAGACACACGCCATATCATGGCCGGAGGATCTATTTATTTTGGTAGAAAGTCAGCACGAAAGTACTGCTTGCTGTTTCATAGTATACAATGCCTTAGTGGCAGTTCCTTGCTAGCAGGTTCAGAACTAGCGTAACTGCTAAAACGGCATGTATTTCGCCGTATGATGAGACTAGGGAATACGAATGGACAGGATCAAACACGAAGCCTCAAGTGTTTGCGTCTGTCCCTTCGTGTTCGTTAGACTCGGGGTTTTATTATATGCACCAACTTCACCAGCTCGATTTGTTCTTAGCCATGTTTTCATCATTTTGCTACGCTAGTTTTTGTGAAAATTCTATTACGAACGATAAGCATCATGCATATGCAAGATTGAGGAATGAATATTGCGCACCGTTCATATCCAAGGGTAAGGATCTTGAGCGAGCACATTGACTGATTTTGCGATATCAGTGCGCGTTCTGGGTCATAGGTCAGTTTTCAATACAGAACCCTTTCATGTGTAACAAACGAGGAACATTGTTATGAGGTCTTATGTGACACTTGGAAAGAAACAGTGCAGACAGCATCTTGGAGTTATGAAAATTCCTTTGCGCAGGCTTCTGCTCTGCACGGTGTTGTAGCCGAAAAGTTTGCCGCCTCCAATGAGGTAAGTTGATCTCTTGAATCTATCTATCAGCTTCCTGTCTCTCTGTGTACGTGCTTATAGTAAGCGTTTTCCTGCCGGGCGGTTGCGTGCTGTTCGGACAGGTCGTGTCAATATACAGTATTTCTAGAAACTGAAATGCGGCGATGCTCGACGTTCGTCGAGGACGAAGTTCGTGTTTGCTCGTCTGGAGGACATATATCACGTGATATTGAAGTTCTCCGTACCATATTTTAGGCGGGTTACTAATTATGTTTATAGAAGTTGTTTACTACTCGTCGCGCTGTCGCACACCAGATGGCAACGGGTGAGATGTCGCCGAAGTTTATGCTGCAACTTTCAGTTCGCCGTGTAACTACGCTTCAGAATAAAACATTCCTGCCAAACGTCAGAGCATATGCACTAGCAGGTCAGTGGGACAGAAGTGTCCCACTTCCCTTTGAACGCAAATAAGCTGTTGGGACAAATATGTCCCACTTTTTTCATGAGATGCACTTTGTCGATTTGAACCAAATTTCAGATATTATCCGTTCGGGCGGCTCAGAACATCACCTTTAAAATTCAAACTACTTTTCTTTCGGGCAACCATCTCGCCTCATAAAGGGTTAAATGTGCTGGCCGCGGCTTTTCCCAGAAGAAGACCATATACACTCGCAGGCGAGAAGCGAAACTGGATCGCACTGGCTACCGAAGCGAGGACAAGCGTCAAAACGAGCTGCCCTGTTAATGGCGTCTCCTTCATGGCGATAGCGATGGGTATGGCTATTTCGCATACCCCCTATTGAGACCAGTGTGATTGACCAGACGCATCGCCGTGGCCGCTTTACACACAGCAACAATAATATGATAATAATAAAAGTGAACTAGTTCAACATAACACAAGTACTTTTGAACCAACTTTACCAGCTTCAGGGCACTTTTTACTTGCTCAGCTCGCCAATTTAGCTACTCGCCATCTTAGTCGGTCAGCGATGACTATTCATCGACTGTACGTTTAGCTAGGAAGAAGCCAATACATAACCAATAGGCCATTTGCAAAAGTTCCAGGGAGCAGCGCGCATGCCGGGAAATGCTGTGCAAAGCGACAGCGACGGCGCATGCGCCAGTACGACGACGTCAAAGATCGGAGACGATAGCAAATCGCTGTCGTTTCGCACAGCCTTTCCCGGCACGCCCTGCCAGAGCGCACGCTGCTCCCTGGAACTTTCTCAAATGGCCTATAGCCAATGAAAAGGAGAATAATTATCAGTTCAACTTCAACAAGAGCTTCGCTTTGATAAATTGATAATGAACAATGTCACGTACATGTATGACCCTGTTTCGAGCACCGTAAACACTGTAAAACCATAGCAATCACTCTCTCCATCCGTCCACTCCTGCACTCCCTACCACGGTTTATCTGGCCTTCTAACCAACATAAGAAGTATTCTCCCTAAACGTGATGAGCTCATGAGCATGAGAAACGCCACTAGTGCTAAATATGTTATCGTTTGAGAGACTTGGCTACATCCTAGTGTTAGCAATAGTGCAATATTAAAATTTTCCGGTGATTTTAACTTATTCCGCCGAGACAGGCAGGAAAGAGTTGGTGGTGGTGTTATGATTGCTATAAAAAGGCATATCCTGGCAGTGCAAATAGATATTGTCAGTTCAATTGAGGCTGTATGAGAGTGTGTACGTATGAAGCAATGGTGTTATTGAGCATGTTCCCGACTGCCTGGTAGCAACGGCATGTTGATTGATGAATTTCATGATTGTCTATACAATGTGCCACAATTACATCCTATCTCAGACCTTACAATTGCTGATGATTTCAATTTTCGTCAGAATGAATGAAGCGGTAGCATGCTTCTATTTTATGTCATCATGGTGCTGCGACCCACATTCTTGATAAATGTTTGTTATTTAACTTAACTCAAATGATCACTCAACCAACAGGTGTTGTGTCAAGCTCGTCCAGCGTGATTGATTTGGTATTCTTATTGGATTGTTCCATAATCAAATTTGTTACATATTTGGATGGTATAAGTGATCACAAAATAATCAATTTTGGTATATAACTTGTGGTACCACGGCGATTGGCATTTTCCAAAGTGATAAGGGACTACAACAAGGCAACTATAACGCAATGCGAGTTGAGCTAGCAATATTCGTTCCTTCCTTTGCTGGTGGCATTCTTCAGCAGTCCGTAGAACAAAATTGGACACCATTTAAGAATAAAGTAAATGCTTTGGTCGCTAAGCACGTACCCTTGTTGTCATTTCGCTCAGAAAAACGATGTCCTTGGTACCATTCCACGGTGACGACCTACGCTAAAAAAAACGAAACGGTTGTACTGACGGGCAAAGGTAACGAACAACATTTTATCTCCACAACATATAGCAAAACCGCAAAGGAATTTGATGCCCTGGGTAGTTTCATTTTAAATCGAACAACGGATCAAAGTCGTATTTTTGAATTCGCCCAGAAAAAAATATATGTTACAGGACAGCTCAAACGAAGTAAACCACACCACGTGCGATGCTCGTGGGGTAGTTTCCGCGAGGAAGAGGAGGAAAGTCGGAGGATGCTTGAGGGCGCTTTCTTCTGGACCGACTTTAACAGGATCTAGCACCGCTGATTTTATGCCTAGGAACTGGAGGTTTTTTGTGATTATAGGCTGCACCATAGACACGGTCGACAGCCACCCATAAAAATCTGAGGGCCACAGATTTTCTGTTAAAAAATGCCAAACTTGGCGTAAGCGTTCAAAAAGGCCAAATTTTGTTACCAATTTGCTTCATGACGGTACGTCTGAGGACATCGAGCCTAGTGCCATTCGATAGGACGTTGAAAGGCCTTTCGTGCTGTATAAAGTTAATCTTTTTCAGTCTAGTGATTTCTGTGTTATTAGCTTGCGAATCGCACATAGTAGGCGAAAATTGCCAATGTTGCATCTCAATTTTCTCAAAAATACCATCTTCGATTTCCTTGATTATTTTTGAGAAGGTGGCGTCATGTCTCTACTTTAGACGCCCAGTGAGACAATCTTTTATTTTTACCCGAGAGACGCGCAGCGATTTTTTTATTTTTTTATTTTTTCAGGCAGGGTTCAAGAGGCTGCGGCCTTGCGCGCCTCACCTACGAGCACGCGACGTTCAACCTCTTCTTTGCTACAGGTCTCCCGCTGACCGAGAAATGAATGACCACACTGCGTGAGCTTGTTGTAGTGTCCCCAGAGCATCACTTTACGTTTACCCAATGGTCTCCCAGTCCCGTCAGGCTCATTCAAACCGTGGGAGAGTACATGAGTTGCTTGTGCGCCCTTGAGTCCTCGAACATACCGACAAAGTATATAGTGAGAAGAAACGAAGCGCTTCGTATAGATCTTTATCCAGTGCATGGTAACATCGTAGCTTTTGTTTCAGGTTGCCACCAGTCCCCCAGGCAGTGTGAAAGTCACATCCTTTTCATTGGAAAAAGAACGTTGTGGAACTTTCGCAAAACGCAAAATGTGCCCATTGCGAGACCCCTGCAGGTGATGGATGCAGCCATTGGATTAGCATCATCCGATAGGTTTAGAAATGACCGTTCACATGATATAAAGTGTCTGGGTTCAACCGCATGGATGCCAAAAGGATTACTGAAGACCACACGGAGGGCTTAAGGTATCTACGGCTACCGGAAACGAGGGATTTTAGTTGTGCTTTGTTCTGTCGAAAATTTTGATTCCCACGGTGGCACTGACACAGCTCGTGGAGGGCGAACGTGTTATACTTGAGAGCAGCAACATACTGTCATCACAGCGGTCTTACGGGTTTTGTATATAGTACTCATCGTGGTTCCGAAATAACGCTACGGGGCATAAAACTAATTAAAGGTAGCATGCACAGCTTTCGAACTATCACTTATTGCGCCCCAAGCTCAGAGACGGCTGCAAGCAGGCAGCCACAAATTTGTATTCTCACGTGTTGTAACTTTCTGTTCCCTGTGGCCGTAGTTATGCCTTCCTAATATTAACTCGCACGACAGCCTCATAGCGTGCGTTTGTGCATTGCCTCAAGCACATGTGCGGGAGAATATTGAATATGTGCACGCGCATACGCAAACGTCGTGCGTGCGACTCCCATGAAAGTGCGTAATAGCAAGTTCAAGGCTCCCACGAAAGTATTGCCCTGCGTCTCCAAAGGAACAAATAAACATACGTACCATAAGTGCAAAATAAGTACAGAATGCAACATCTGGGCAGTAAATTACAAAGCAAAGACTACGAAGCAAAGCTCGCTCGTAAACATACGAGGAGCGCCTTTGGGTGGAAAAATCGCTCCACGTAAAGGTAGCCCAGCGTTTCAATCAAAAAGAGAAAAGGTATCTACCTTACCAACAGCGCAAAGTACAGGCATAATTCTGCCCCTGTGAAATTAACTTTGAAAAATATTCTGGGGTTTTAGAAATAATTAAGATCGAACCTGTTTTAATTTTCGCGTACCACTCGTGGTTTTGCGATACTTGGCGGACGAAAAATGCGCTTGAACGCGGTCACTTTATATCATGTGAAAGGTCCTGTAAAGCTTTCGGATGATACTGATCCAATAGTGGCAGCCATCATCTGCAGGGGTCTCGCAATTGGCTCATTTTACGTTTTTCCAAACTTCCACAACGTTCTTTTACCAATCAAAAGGATGTGACTTTCACACTGCAAGGGGGACTGGCGGCAACCTGAAACAAAAGTTACGATGTTACCACTGGATAAAGACCTTTACGAAGCGCTTCGTTTCTTCTCACTCCTTTGTCGGTATGTTCGCGGACTGGGGCTTCTCGTCAAGGGCACACAGGCAACTCATGTACTCTCCCACGGTTTGAATGAGCTTTCCTCGGCGCGGCAATCTTGGAAATTGCTGGAAAAGGGCCCAATGTCCGGCAGGACTATTACATATCTGAACCATCCAAATTACAAGCGTTGAGAAAAGCATGCAACTCCTACAGGTTTGCCTGACTTTACAGCTCTTTTTGGGCGAGCTGAAACGGTGCTGAATGGCAAGTTGCGTTTTTCCTACTGTCCAAGGGACAACGTCAACTACATTTACACAGAGCTCCACTTTTTGAGGAATTATCGGTTTGAGGCAGCATTCAGCACATTAAAGAGTGTCGGACTCAGAATACTTCTTTGGGCATTTTGTAGGGCATTCGGGGACGTGCCTTGTTTCACAATGGGAACAACTAATGCCTCCTTCCGGTCAAGTGGTAGATATCCCGGTTTCCCTGAAGTGTTACATAAATGAGAGTTTGGTGTGGCCGAACGCCAATGACTGAGGTTTCGCAGTGCGCATACGTGATTTAACCGTGTTCCGGGGAAGAGCCCAAAACAACTTTATTAGGGGTTGATGACCGGGGACCTTCATCACCGGGGATGATACTCTACCCCATTGCTGGTAGGTGATGCGAGGAAAGAAATAATGAGCCCCTTCACAATATGATCGAAGTCCTGCGGCGTCCAGAAAGGTGAAGAGAGCATTGAGGGTAGAGCGTTGGCATGCTGGATGTGGCCAGGGACAAAGCAATTTTGCGAGAGAGAGGAGGCAGGAGTCTAGCTCGTTGAGGTATCCGAAAAGTACGGTTCGGTAAGGTTGGTAGTGTGGGCAGTGGAGAATAATGTGTTCAAGATCTTCAACAGCACCGTAGTGGCTGCAGTGGGGAGAGGCAACTTGTCTCAAGCGTAGCGCCCCTGTTTTGTGAAGACCACATCGAGGCGCGTTCGGCATCTTGTCGAGGGATATGTGCAGGCATGGGGCATGAAAGCGAGCGCTAGATCAACCCTGCTTAGCATTACCGCGGTGGCAGGGGGGGGGGGGTATGTTAGCGGTGCGATGGCGGGTAGCCAGAGGAGTCACGAGATGTCGAAGTACGGCCCGACGACCTCATCTCTCAACAGCTTGCAGTACGCGCCCGTCTCCGAGACGAGAGAGCTGCTTCGGTGGCGCTGTTATCCTGTTCATTGCCTTTGACACCACCATGGGCCTTAACCCATTGGAGAACCAGCCTGTGCCCTGCTTCTTAGACAGGTTTGTAAGCCATTAACACGTCCATAACTAACGGCGCGGAGGAGCCTCGGATGCCAGAATTTTCAATCCTTTGCAGCGCGTATATTGAGGCACTGAACACCACCCAATTTTGTGGAGTGAAGCAAACGATGTGCTTCAGAAAGAGTCCTCATTCACAACCTTCAATGTTTTCTTCAGCTTCATTAGAGTGAAGTCACAGTCCATAACCTCCTTTTATGCCGGGCCAGTCTCGGTGATGTCCCAAGAGACGTCCCAACGAAGTGCCATACTAGCAAGTGCATATGTGAAAAGGGCGACTGTTGTTTCGAAAACTATCTTGTTCACCTTATACTATTACGACCATTGTGTCAACAGCGTCATGGTTATTTCGAAAGAAGACGCGGGATTCGGTGGTCGACACTTAACCTTCGGGCGGGCAAAATCAGTTGCGCTGCGCATGCGCTAGCAGTGACATCACCTGTCCTTTGCCGCCGTCTAGCAGCCTGCTCGCTTCGCGTGCGCATGCGCTAGCAGACATCGGTTTGCCTTGAGGATGGATTTGTGATAGTGGTGAAGCTCCATCGCTGAATACTCCGTCGAAAGTTCGAAAAGTGAATATTCCGTCAGCTGAAAGTTCCTCGCTGGACGTCCGTCGATGTTCACCACGTGAGGGAACGTATCTGCAGCGTCGGTGAGTTTCATGCTCGGCTCAAAAGGTGAAGGCGTCTGTACAAAATTGTTCCTTGGGTCGCTTTGTTACTACAGATGATACAGGTAGAAATCCTCTTTTTGTCACTCTGCACTGCACTGCAGTAAAGATAAGCAATGTCCTCAGTTTTCACACAGTGCTCGTGTGTTTCATTATTTTTTTGCTCCAGTGAAAAATACAGCATGAGAATTCTGAGTAAAAACACAAGTACAGTATAATAAGAATAATTCAGCACAAATAAATGTATTGTCGAAACCACTATATTTCTTACTCATATAATGACTCGGTGTTAAAATAGAAGAGGTGATACAATTAGAAATTTCGAACACGCTACGCGAACTCGGTGGAACATGGGAGTATGGGTGTACATTACGCACCAGTTTGCTGGTCTATGCCACTGAGTCATTTGTTGAAACACCAGCGAGACAAGTGCATTGAACACCAATGTATATGTGCCTATTAGTGTAACATAGCATGAGCCGCACTTACCAGCTACAGAATTGCATTCGTGAATCTCTTGGCAGTTGTTTACATTCACCTGCACTCTAAAAAACAGGTGTCATACTGATACCTTTGCGAGGGTGAAACACCCTAACTCCTATGTGCAAAACTATAGTCTTTTTGAGGAGTATCTGGAACTCCGGGAACTATGGAGTAAATTTACCCCTATAGTACGCAGTAAAAGTTACTCACAAACAGCTCCATATTTACTCCAGCATGTCGAGTGTAAAAGCAACTCCACTCATGAGGTTAACGTAACTCCGTTGGGGAGTTTTGGTTACACTACATAAGGCGAAAAAATTATGCCCCTATCCCGGTGTGTACATTACTCTAGTCAACTTTTCATCTTGAAAAACATGCAAGGAAGTGTTGTAAAACTGTATGTTTAAAAAACATACATTTATTGTGCCTCTGATACGAGCAGAAGTTGAACATTACAATGCACATTACACGCTATGTACATGGAACATAATCATATGACTAGAAACAACAAGTTAGGATCTAAAGTGTTTAACGGCACCTAAAGCGTACCCTAACCAATGCAACATAATTCAGGTTGAAGTCTTCGTGATGTTTGAATGCGGACATTTACTTTACAGGCGCGTCCCTTCACCGTGATACAGCAGGACTGCAACTTGAATAGGTCTTCTGTGAGCATTTTTGTGAGATATAGATCATTTTTGTCTGAAGCGACACCGCTAAGGGGAGAGAAATGATAGCGATATATTACGAAGTTATCAAGTTATGTTACATTCCTTTCTATATGGCCTTCTCAAGTAGTATCAGTCAAGTATGCAATGTAGACCTATTAATCTAAGGAGCAGAGTAATTTTTTCGTTACTGAAAGTTAGAGAAGAATCAAATCAAACAGAGGACATACACACCAAAATTGAAAACTCGCTTATTTGCAAACATTTTACTTCCTTAAATATAATGATGGGACAGATAGTAGGATGCACCGTAAAAACCATAAAAAATGTAAGAATGTGTGTGCCGTCCCAGACTTGCAGAAATCACAGTGTTTGGGATGTGCATATTGGTGTGCGAGTGAATCTCCAGCTTGTTCATCTGCTGCGTAGCTTTCCTAAAATAGGTATGTGTACGCACTATGCTGTATATCTATTATAAAGCACACGAAATAAAGTAAGCACTTACACAAGTGAACAAGTCAGATTGATCTCCCTCACCAGATGAGCAACGACATAAATTACTCCTGCTGTGTAATAATCTGCAACATAAATATAGGCAATGAGAGTCCACGCACTGGCGATATGTGATGCTATCATATGTCAAATATTTTTGCTAATTAATCATTTCGTATGCCAAACAAACATAGTGCTAGGAAAATGAATGGTTTGAATCATACGTGTGGAAAAATTGATTGATGCTAGTACAGTGCTACACAAAAAATTTATGGAACCTGCTCCGGCGCCTTCCTCAGAGTGACACGCTAGCAGCTAATGGGGCTGCATGAACTTACAGACATGTGCCTAGGTAACCCAGTCATCTGTTTGCAAGTCTATAGGTGTCATTCGCTGCTGGCCTGCAACGGTGAGGAAGATATGCTCCGCAGCGTGTTCCGCAAACTTTCGTCCAGCACTGTGATGTGATGTAATAGAAGAAGAAAATATTGGGGATTTAATTCACTGCATTGTACCTACCCTTTTGTTTAACTGTTGCCCTTCTCTTCCTTGCAATTTGCATAAAACTTTCTTCCTTTGTGGAGCAGCGCTTTTTCATCGTATTTTCCGCTGTGCTGTGCACACCAGTGGTCAATCTGAAACTTACTAACAACAGCATTAGAACTCAACACTGACGCCACTTCTCATCGACAGGATACATGTGAATGAAATATTAATACAGAACAGCAGTAGTACCCACCCCACTGAAACTTACCAGCGCAGGGGACCTCCTTCACACCACCTTCACAGTTTGTCACTTGAATGTCATGCCAAGATATGCTGGCCTTTCAGGGGAAATTATCACCTTCGTCATCTGTAGTGCGTGGCATTAAAGCCAGACTATTCTACAATATAGTTAACATTAGTTAACATGTACGCAGTGTCCTAGCTAAAATCACATTTCAACTATCGTCATTCAGATGGCCTGATAATTGTCAAAATTCCTTTAGCGGAGTTCCTTTAGAACACAACAAAAGGGTACTTCCAAGCTTATGAAAAGAAAGAAACTCTCAACCATATATTTGTGAACAAAGTACAGGCCAACGTCTACCGTATTTTGTTAGCAGTGTCCACAAAGCGGATCCTACTTTCAAAGCAACGTATACGTGTACGTTTCACAGGAGGGAGACTTACCTTGAGTACATAGTGGTAGGACACGCAGCTATATGACTTGCAGTCGTCGCATTCATTGCAGCTCAGCATGCTGAAAAACGTTATTATTCGAAGAAAATATTATTCAGCGGTCCAATAGACCGTTAACAGGTCTCTGCACGACAAGCAGAGAGAGACGCACGCCGCAGAGCTCAGACGCTCAAACTCAACGGCCTCGATATCAGTGTTGCTAAACTGCGCAATGACAAGGAGAAAAACTGTCCAGGAATATGCAGATGTGTCGCGCTTAACTCTCGCCACGGAGTAAAGCGCAGGTTGAAGGGAGTTATTAAGGCATCAAAACATGGAAATGTACAAACAAGGAGTTTCAAGGGTGTTTGGTGAGAGTTCATCCGCAGCACATGGTGTAAAATTGCTTAATACTCTCTTTCGACTCCCCCTTTTTTAGAGTGTGGTACTGAGGTTGCCTGGACTGGGAGAGTGCAGTGCAGAATGAGAAAAAGTGAACTTCCGCCTGTTGCATCTGTTGTAACAGAGCGAGCCATGGAACAATTTTGTAAAGACGCCCTGATCTTTTGGACCGAGCATGCAAATCGCTGGAGTTGCCGAAACACCCCCCTTACATGGTGAACATCGACGGGCGTACAGTGAGGAACTTGAACGAAATATTCGGCGAAGCTCCTGCACCACTACCACAAATCGCATCCTGAAGCAAAACGGGATCCGCTAGCCCACGAGCACGCGAAGCGAGCAGACCGCAAGGCGGTGGCGGCAAAGTACGACACGGGACATGTTTGGTGGCGCATGCGCAGCGCAACTGAGTTGCGTCTCCCGAAGGGAAAGTGTTGTCGGCAAGAGCCAAGCGCCTGCTCGGCGAAACATTGCAGTCTAAATTGGCCTTATCCATATCTCGAAATTGAAATTTGAAGTAGCTCTACACCTAAGGTGAGTCAGCTTATTTGTGTGGTGACATGCTGCACGTGCAGCAGGGTAGAACTGTGTGTAAATTCGACCACCTAGGTTTTTTCTTTTTTTATTATTGACCGGCGCCGAAAATTACCGGCACACGGTGCTGGAACGCACGTTTTCCTCTCTCCCTCATTGCTAGCGTTCTAGACGGGTATCGAACCCGCGACCTTGAGCTGGTTAATAAAAACCGATTTGATGGGTAGCTTAAAGAAAAGGATTGTGTTATAGGGAGGATATTGTTCATCTCTAACGGGGTGAAAAGCCTAACAAGGGCTGAAATACAGCGATGAGGAGTTCTAACCCCGTCAAAATGGAGCAGCAAGTCTTCGATATACATCATCCTGTCATAGCTTGGGGCAAAGTTTACGTAACACGACACCGGTTCATTTCTCTCATCTAAGCGGCCTCCTGCGAGATATCAGGAAGAGATCGAATAAGAAACGTGCGGCCATCTCCCAGTGTCTGCGTGCTCTCCTGTTTGCTGCTAGTGTGTCGCTCCAATGGAGGAAAGGGGCACCGCAGCGTTGTCCTAGTTCGTACGATGAACTCACAGAAGGAAGAAAGGTCGAAAGGAGGTAGTAACTACCTATCAGCTTGTCACCACAGATAGGGTAGAAGGTTTTCTAAGAGCAGTGGCTGAAATTAATTGAGAAAGCGCACAACATGAAACTAATGTAATGTTTCACTACTGTAGGAAGGTTATGTTAATATTATCATATGTCACTACAACAGTCATTTCCAAACATGAATTAGGGTACAGTGCAAAAGTGCCCGCAAGCCCTGGGTTACCAACACCTACCTTAGGATGATCCCAAAGCGGGCGAGGCTCTTTAGTAAATTTCTCCGCAAACGGCACTCTTGCGATTATAAGGCCTTGACGACACAGCGTATAACCTCGCTAATAAAGAGATAAGGCAAGGTAAGACACTCTATATGCAGGAACCTGAACGAATTAATAAATCGCGAAAGTGATCGCAAAAGGCAGTCTCAATAAAACATTAATGGGAGCATAATTAGTGGTAAGCAGCCGGCTGATAATTTTAACGATTTTTTTCTCTAACATTGTTGATATTGATGAAATAAATAGTGTTGAGCGAGATGCCACAGTTTGTCCAAATTCGTTCTACTTATTTCCGGTTACCGCTGAAGAAGTCGTGTCGGTTTTTCAGGGCATGAAAAATTCCAGGAGCACGGATATATATGGTCTACAGATTCTGCCACTGAAGTATATCATCGACTTAGTTGCACCGCATTGAGCCTGTATATATAATATCTCAATATCATCAGGCGAGTTCCCATCAAGTATGAAGGTAGCCGAGGTTGTTGTCATTTATAAAGGTGGCGACAGAGATCGCATGTCGAATTATAGACCAATCTCCGTGCTCTCTGTATTTGCGAGGAATTTTCAGCAACTCTTACATAGTAGACTTTCTTCAATTTAGAAAAGTAGGGTTCGTTAACAGATTGTCAACACTGCTTCCGAAAACTACGGTCTACAGAAATTGCCCTGCTGACACTTAAAGGAATTAATTTCAGAATTTTGTAGATAAGCGTATGACGCTAGGAGATTTCCTTGGTGCTTTTAAAGAAGATTCGTGGTTATGGAATTCGTGGCATACCATGGAAGTTATTCAAGTCTTATCTAGATGATAGAAAACAAAGAGTCACAATAAATCATGTTGTCTCGGATTTGTCAACAGTAACATCAGGTGTGCATAAGGAAGCATGTCAGGGTCGCTCTTATTTAACTTTTACGTTAACGAGATTATAGAGAGGTGCGCGCACGGTGAAGTTAATATGTATGCTGACGACACCACTGTACTCTTCTCTGGTGCCACTGTTGATGATCTTGTTCAGCAGGCAAATGATGATTTAATTTTTTTAGAAAATTGGACGTCCGAAAACTAGCTGAGAATTAACATTAACGAAATGAAGGCGGTCGTTTTTCGGCCAAGGAATAAACCAATCGAATTGAAGTCTGCTATAACCATTAACTCTAATGCAACTGATGTAACATCTGAAGTAAACTTCCTAGGTGTCCATTTTCATGAGCGCATGAGCAGGAATCGCCACATATCCTTTACAAAGCCAAAGCCATCCGAAGTGACAGGGGTCATTAATCGAAGCCGTTTTGTTTTGCCTTAAAAGGCTAAACTAATAATCTACAATGTTATGTTCCAGTCGCATCTCAATTACTGCTCTCTGGTGTGCGGAACTGCAACTGAACGAAACTTACAGGTATTGGCGACGATTCACAGGAAACCTATTCGTGGCATAATAAACCTACCGGCAAGGTCCGGTACCGGTAGAGCTTTCGGTCAACTGGTTATTCCACCAGTGCAAAACCTTTACAAGTGTAAGCTCGCGCTGGCGTATAGAGACGCCGCTAAGCGGTATAATTGCATTTTTCTTTGTTTAGTACATTTAACGGAAGCCTTGCCAATGTATCACACCCGCACAGCTGTAACATGGCAGATACCATTCTCAATGACAAATTATGGTACCAGAAAAAAACAAAAGGACACTTCAGTACACTTTGTTCTGTCGAGCATTTCCTACTACACTCTAAATAATTTTACACCTTAAAGGGTGTAAAAGAACATGTGCATGGCGCACACCTTTTAAGGTGTAACAGAACACCCTCAAGAAATCAAGGGTGTAATTGTATGGAAGGGTGTAATGTAACCCGCAAACCATAGAAGAGGCAGCTGGAAATTATTACAGCTTCACTGCGAAAATATAGTGTTTCTAGTTTTTACAGAAGGCACATGCTTGGTACTTTGGAGTGTCATTGTGGCTATCTTGGCATCACTCTTCGATCACAGCCATGCAAAATATTCTTTAAAAAGCCAAGAATATACTTTTCTCACACTGAACTTGTAATACTTTCCAGGTATACTACTCAGCTGTACCCTGTGTGAAGCAAAAATAGGACATTGCAGACACATGTTGCACAGCACACATGTTATAGGTGATTGATGTGGGTATATGCGGGCATCATACATATCAGACACAATCACAGGAACTGAATAGTTATGCTTTTATTCGGTTGACATTATGCCATGCAGCATACATATCCTACATTACGTAGGCATGAAGGTATTCAAACGTATCACTTAATACAGCTTTATCACATAGTGGTACTTTTATATTTTCCAGTCATCTAACCTTGAGGGGTTAGATGACAGTGTACCAAATGCTGAGTAACAGTGCATTTGGTCTTGATATCACAACTTGTATCATGAGCTTAAGTTCTGAGTACCACAAGCACTCCAACACTGTACAGGAACAGGAATACATTTAGCCTGTGTAATGGAGCCTGTCCCACCTCCAAATACACCTTCTGTTGCACCCTCATCACACCCTCCTGACAATGTTTCATAAAAGGGTGTAATTCACCTATAGTTACACCCTCGAAAATTTTCAAGCCAAGGTTCTAGGGTGTCAAATAGGTGTAATACATGAGAATACACCAATTTTACACCTTTAAAGGTGTGAAAATATTTAGAGTGTACTTATTTATTACTCCCGTTGTATCTTCGGCATTGTATTGTATTTTGTATTTTTTCTGAAAACTGTCTGCCCGCCAGGTTCAGATATGTGTAGTTATTTCGTTTATTCTTTTGTTGTCTCACGTATTTATACTTTTGTTTTCGCCACTGTCAGATTTATTCACGGGTTTGGAGCTCTTTCAAGCTGTATAATGCAGCTTTTTGCTACAAGTGCCACACTGTATTTCAGTGAAATAATGCTTTTGATTGAGGTAATGGACGAGACGCTAAGGAAGGCACAATCCTTTCTCCAGTGACATCTAACGCCGCAGGTAGATAATAGAGGCTAATAGATCAGCAGATGGCGGATTCTGCTTTGAAACCTGTTTATACCTGGTAAAAGATACAAAATGAGGAACGTGACGTCCTTTTAAAAGTACCGGAGCTGCGGAGACAAAAAAAGGTGAGCCTTCAATCAGCTCGTAATTCCGCAGAGGCATTTGTTCAGTATGAAAAGCCAGGTCAGGTCACTTCAGTTTTTGAGAAAACTATACGAGACCTTTAGACAAATTTCACCGGCCTCGGTGTTTTAAAGGGGCAACAAATAGGTCTATGAGGCGCACTTTTTTGAAATCAATTGTGATACGCTTCCGACAGTGAACGTTAAAAAAATGCCACAGAACAGTAATTAATGTCTCCAGGACTAATGAATATTCACTGCACTCTTTCGCCCTCATACCCCGCGCGCCGTGCGATATCCTTGCGACAATACAGACGCGTCATCTTGGCGTTGACCGCCGTCAGCCACTCAGAATTCAGGATGGTTATATATTTATTTTCTTGGTCACAGCGATGTTCCCGCAAACGATTCCTTCGCGAGCTGCAACTTGTCTGAGTGGGGTCCGTCATTGGCTCGAAGAGTGAAATCTCCCCCCTCCCCCTCCAGCGCTTAGAATTCGGTGTTGCTATACCAGGTGTCCCACCGAAAAAAGGCCAGGGGCTAATGAAAAAACGGAGTGTCTACACAAATGCAACCAAATGTAAGTGCTTTGCCAGTTGTGTAGTCTATCCAAAATTATTTTTTCGTCGCCCCTTGTCAATTAATTTTCTAACTTTTTTATTTTAAAAGCTACGAAGCTGTTCCATTGAGACCATCTGATCTCTGCGGTCACCCGATACAAAAGTCTACTCGACAGATCGTTCCCAAAAAAAGTCTTGAAGGAATACCACATTTTTCTTTACTTTGTTCATTGCGCATCTCTGGAGATGCGTCTTTCCTTCAGCCCCAATACGAGAGGATGAAAGAGCACACTATCGCCTGTTGCGTCGTGGGAAAAGATTAAAAGAGAACAGAAAATGCAACCCAAGACAGGGGCTGCGATAGGTGCACCCGATACGTTTGTTTTTGTTTTGTTTCTGTCAAGTTAAAGCTCTGTGCTCAAGCTCAAGTTAAGCTCAAACTAAAGCTCAACTAAAGCTCAAGTTAAAGCTCTGCCGCCTCATGTGTCTTCGACACATGATGACTCATGACTCATGTGTCTTCGACACATGAGGCGGCACTGTGCTCTTTCACTTCCTCACACTGGATGTGAAGGAAAGACGCGTCTTCGCAAATGCGCAATGAACAAAAAAAAAAAAGCTGTTCCTTCACGAATTTTTTGTATCCAACGGATTTTTGTTCTGAAAGCGGTTTTGGTATGAGGTGACCGAAGGGATCAGATTTTCTCACTGGAACATCTTCGTAGCTTTTACAATTAAAAAGTTAATTATTGAACGTTAATTAAGACATTGCCTTAGGAGTCTGCTAATGCCCTCCTAGAGAGTGCCCTTCAGGATATACCATATTGAAACTGATTTCATCTGAGAAAAAGTAATGATATATTTTTAAAAGAATAGGTTCACCTTTAGCTGTGGAACTCTGTGTCTTGGAACATGGTGACGTGACCCGGTTCGCAGGATACGGAGAGACTCGCGCGGATTGTGCTCTGTGAATGGCATTGTTTCGTATTAAGGACGCTCGCTAGAAGCAAACACATTTCAATATCGTTCGCTACGTTGTTTAATTGAACATAGTAATTGGAAAATGTTCGTGCCCCTTTGAATGTATCAAGTACTATGTGAGGTCATGCGATACTTTCCACAGAGTTGGCATGCCAAACCAGGAGGGAAACGTATTTGGTTTGTGCCATCTATCATTAAAGTCTTTCGTCGACTGGTTATTAACGTAGTGGGGCCGTTGCCTGTGACTGAATCGGAGGATAATTACATATATCGTCACGATGATTTGTGCCATAACAAAGTTCTCTGAGGCTGTTCACGTGGAGCAGGTAACCTCCCCAGATATCGTGGATGAATAACTCGCGGTGTTCGCTAGGGAAGGATTTCCCGTGAAATATTATGTGAGATGTTTTACTATTGTACAGAATAGTACTCTGACAAATGTTGAATCTAGTACAAACTAAAAAGCAACGCCAAAGTCCAATTAACTGTGATTACACTGAGTGAAGAAAAAACGGGTAGGAACACTTTATTACAATTAAGATGAACAAGGCTTTCGTGCAGAGTCTGCACTTCATCAGGTTAAAGAGTAGCCGTACAACCGGACGTATATATACCAGTAGAAAGGGAGGGAGAAAGGGAAATAGACAAGCAAAAACACAACCGAAGACACTAATCTAGCTGAGGGAGTTGAAAAAACAATAAGTAAAATAAGTAGCAGACCGGACAAGACCAAAAAATATAGCCCAGGGTCATGTGTCACAGACACATAACAGGGGAAAGTTCACAGCGCGGACAGCCGAAAAACGCAAGGCGACCCTTCCGATGCTCCCTGTAACAAGGAGTTTCGAGGAAGGCTCAAGGTCGCTCCGCGGTCCCCAGCCGGCCGCGCTGCCACCCCGCCGGCGAACACATCCACCCACAACAACCACACTTCCTGGATAACGGAAGGACGACACACTTGAAGCATAATTAAAAGTTGAACAACTGTAACGGGCCAGCGTATATGTTTAACCCGTGTGGCTGAAGGGAGCAAAATTTAGAGATCAGGTAGGATTCGCGATTTTTTCGTTTTATGTCATTTGTATATCCGGATTCAAGGAGTACAATTGATAGATGAGTATTAAAGTCATGTCCCGATGCATTAAAGTGTACAGAGACAGGGGTGGGGCGATTATTAATTATGTCAGATTTGTGGCCATAAAATCTTTCTCGCATGGAATTTGATGTTCCACCAATATATTGGACGTTGCATTTTTTGCACATAATCAAATAGCGTAAATTAAATGAATTGCAATGTAAAGAGTGTCGTATCTTGAATGTGAAGGAATTAGCGTTACTAGAGATAGATGTACATGGGTTTATGAAATGACATGTTTGACAACGTGTTTTATTATTTATTATTATTTATGTTTTATTATTTATTATTAGGAGAGCAACCGGGTTGCTGTCGCACTAAGCGGGAGGATGTGAGGATGTTGCGAATACTGCGAGATCTGCGGAAAGTTACAACTGGAGCAGTTGGGAAAATATCTTTAAGTTTTTCATCGCTGTGCAATATGTTCAGATGACGTTCAAAAATGGATCTAGCGTTGTTCAATGTTTTGTTGTAGACGGTGACGAAAGCGATATCATCGCGCTGTTTTATAGGCTGATGGGAGAGCAATGTATCTCTCTGCAAAAAACTACATTTTAATCGAGCGTTCTCTATCAGTTTCGGCGGATAATTGCGTTTCTGAAAGTCAACTGACATTTCTCTAGCGCGTTCAAGAAAATCATTGTCGTTAGAGCATATGCGCTTAAGGCGTGTAAATTGGCCGTACGGTATATTCCCTTTTTGGAAATTTGAGTGATGGCTTTGGAAGTGTAGGTATTGACGTTTATCAGTTGGCTTCTTGTAGAGGTCGGTAATAAGTTTCCCAGATTGTATAGATATATTAACGTCGAGGAAATTTACCGAGGTATTAGAATGGTTACAAGAGAATTTGATTGTATCGTGAACCGAGTTAAAATGTTCAAAAAACGAGCGCAGTGAATCTTCATCGCTAGACCAAATACCAAAAATGTCATCGATGTATCTAAGAAAAACTAGAGGTTTCGTCGGAAAAGAGTCCAGTGCTTTCTGTTCGAATTGCCCCATAAAAATATTTGCATAGTTCGGGGATACACGTGATCCCATAGCTGCACCTTGCACTTGGACAAAATGGTTGTCATTAAAAGTAAAGTTATTATATTGGAGAACGAGTTGAAGAAGGTGAATAATGGCGGAAGTTTGGAGGATCTCAGAAGGGAAGGAAGAGAGGTAAGATTCCACGGCGCCAAGACCTTCGTCATGTGGTATATTGGTGTATAGCGATGCAACGTCCATGGTAACCAGAGTCATGTTACTAAAATCCACAAATTGGTCGTTTAACGAGTTAATTTTGACTAGGAAATCATTGGTGTCCTTGACGTATGATGGAAGAAGCAACGGAATGTGTTTTATGCAGTGGTCAACAAGAAGGGATATGTTTTCAGTCGGTGTGTTGATGCCTGAAATTATCGGTCGGCCAGGGTTGTTCTCTTTATGTACTTTGATGACGAGGTAGAAGGAACCAGGTGTGGAGTTCTTTGGTTTGATGAAGTCTGCAATGTTGCGTGGAATCAGGTTTTTGTCAAGGAGCTCGGTAATACTTTTGTTGATAATTTTACAAAACGATGCCGTAGGGTCATGATCAAGGGGTCTGTAAAACGAAGTGTTAACCAGGTGCTTGTTAGCCTCACTAATGTAGTCTGAGGTATTCATAACAACGATGCCGCCGCCTTTGTCAGCGGGCCTAATAATGATATCATTCCGAGATTTAAGATTTTTCAATGCAATTCTTTCTGATTTTTACAAATTGCAACTTATGTTGTTACTTGAAGACGTTAGTGTGCGTTTCATGTCATTAAAGACTGCTTTGATGTAATTATCAATTTGATGGCTAGTTTTGGAAGGGTCCGGGGTCCAAATGGAAGGTTTTTTGAAAAGAGGTCGACCTATCTGTTCGTTACCGTGAAAGAATGTTCGTAGGTGCATTCTTCTGCCTAAATTTTGTAGATCGTTAAGAATATCAAACTCATCAATTGCTGGCGGGGTAGGGACGAAGCTTAATCCTTTAGAGAGTACATTGATTTCTGTTTGGTCTAAAGTGGAGCTAGACAGATTCAACACAACATCCTTAGCGTTGGCAATAGGAGCGGATGGAGATTCAGACAATACACTCGATATGTTAATATTGCTGATATTTGTTAGACTAATGTGGTCACGTTGGGCTTTCTTATGCTTAACATGTTGTAATTCAGACAATTTGTGAGATGCGAACAATTCAAGTGCTTCAATCTCGCTGGCTGTTAGGGAATGAGCAAGTTGTCGAAGCTGGTTGTCAATATCCTTAATTTTTAGGGAACTCTCTGATCGCAGAATTCTGATTAGGTCTATAGACGCACGTGTCAAAGTATCACACCATCTTCTAGAGCTACGAGGGGAATGGAAATCAAACGTAGCGAACAGTTGAAGCCTTAGACCTCTGGGAACAACTTTTTGCGCAATGCAATCTGAGTAGAAATGGAAATGTGACATAAACCTAGCCTTTTTATCAAACAACTTACGGGCCTTGAGAAACACAGAAGACGCGGTACAGTCCGGTGGTTGTCAGCAAATATTCTTAACGATCTACAAAATTTAGGCAGAAGAATGCACCTACGAACATTCTTTCACGGTAACGAACAGATAGGTCGACCTCTTTTCAAAAAACCTTCCATTTGGACCCCGGACCCTTCCAAAACTAGCCATCAAATTGATAATTACATCAAAGCAGTCTTTAATGACATGAAACGCACACTAACGTCTTCAAGTAACAACATAAGTTGCAATTTGTCAAAATCAGAAAGAATTGCATTGAAAAATCTTAAATCTCGGAATGATATCATTATTAGGCCCGCTGACAAAGGCGGCGGCATCGTTGTTATGAATACCTCAGACTACATTAGTGAGGCTAACAAGCACCTGGTTAACACTTCGTTTTACAGACCCCTTGATCATGACCCTACGGCATCGTTTTGTAAAATTATCAACAAAAGTATTACCGAGCTCCTTGACAAAAACCTGATTCCACGCGACATTGCAGACTTCATCAAACCAAAGAACTCCACACCTGGTTCCTTCTACCTCGTCATCAAAGTACATAAAGAGAACAACCCTGGCCGACCGATAATTTCAGGCATCAACACACCGACTGAAAACATATCCCTTCTTGTTGACCACTGCATAAAACACATTCCGTTGCTTCTTCCATCATACGTCAAGGACACCAATGATTTCCTAGTCAAAATTAACTCGTTAAACGACCAATTTATGGATTTTAGTAACATGACTCTCGTTAACATGGACGTTGCATCGCTATACACCAATATACCACATGACGAAGGTCTTGGCGCCGTGGAATCTTACCTCTCTTCCTTCCCTTCTGAGATCCTCCAAACTTCCGCCATTATTCACCTTCTTCAACTCGTTCTCCAATATAATAACTTTACTTTTAATGACAACCATTTTGTCCAAGTGCAAGGTGCAGCTATGGGATCACGTGTATCCCCGAACTATGCAAATATTTTTATGGGGCAATTCGAACAGAAAGCACTGGACTCTTTTCCGACGAAACCTCTAGTTTTTCTTAGATACATCGATGACATTTTTGGTATTTGGTCTAGCGATGAAGATTCACTGCGCTCGTTTTTTGAACATTTTAACTCGGTTCACGATACAATCAAATTCTCTTGTAACCATTCTAATACCTCGGTAAATTTCCTCGACGTTAATATATCTACACAATCTGGGAAACTTATTACCGACCTCTACAAGAAGCCAACTGATAAACGTCAATACCTACACTTCCAAAGCCATCACTCAAATTTCCAAAAAAGGAATATACCGTACGGTCAATTTACACGCCTTAAGCGCATATGCTCTAACGACAATGATTTTCTTGAACGCGCTAGAGAAATGTCAGTTGACTTTCAGAAACGCAATTATCCGCCGAAACTGATAGAGAACGCTCGATTAAAATGTAGTTTTTTGCAGAGAGATACATAGAGAACGCTCGATTAAAATGTAGTTTTTTGCAGAGAGATACATTGCTCTCCCATCAGCCTATAAAACAGCGCGATGATATCGCTTTCGTCACCGTCTACAACAAAACATTGAACAACGCTAGATCCATTTTTGAACGTCATCTGAACATATTGCACAGCGATGAAAAACTTAAAGATATTTTCCCAACTGCTCCAGTTGTAACTTTCCGCAGATCTCGCAGTATTCGCAACATCCTCACATCCTCCCGCTTAGTGCGACAGCAACCCGGTTGCTCTCCTTGCAATAAAACACGTTGTCAAACATGTCATTTCATAAACCCATGTACATCTATCTCTAGTAACGCTAATTCCTTCACATTCAAGATACGACACTCTTTACATTGCAATTCATTTAATTTATGCTATTTGATTATGTGCAAAAAATGCAACGTCCAATATATTGGTGAAACATCAAATTTCATGCGAGAAGGATTTTATGGCCACAAATCTGACATAATTAATAATCGCCCCACCCCTGTCTCTGTACACTTTAATGCATCGGGACATGACTTTAATACTCATCTATCAATTGTACTCCTTGAATCCGGATATACAAATGACATAAAACGAAAAAATCGCGAATCCTACCTCATCTCTAAATTTTGCTCCCTTCAGCCACACGGGTTAAACATATACGCTGGCCCGTTACAGTTGTTCAACATTTAATTATGCTTCAAGTGTGTCGTCCTTCCGTTATCCAGGAAGTGTGGTTGTTGTGGGTGGATGTGTTCGCCGGCGGGGTGGCAGCGCGGCCGGCTGGGGACCGCGGAGCGACCTTGAGCCTTCCTCGAAACTCCTTGTTACAGGGAGCATCGGAAGGGTCGCCTTGCGTTTTTCGGCTGTCCGCGCTGTGAACCTTCCTCTGTTATGTGTCTGTGACACATGACCCTGGGCTATATTTTTTGGTCTTGTCCGGTCTGCTACTTATTTTACTTATTGTTTTTTCAACTCCCTCAGCTAGATAAGTGTCTTCGGTTGTGTTTTTGCTTGTCTATTTCCCTTTCTCCCTCCCTTTCTACTGGTATATATACGTCCGGTTGTACGGCTACTCTTTAACCTGATGAAGTGCAGACTCTGCACGAAAGCCTTGTTCATCTTAATTGTAATAAAGTGTTTCTACCCGTTTTTTCTTCACTCAGTGTAATCAAATGTGGAATCTGTGTAATTCGCACTCTAACCTCATCAATCGAATACTGTGGAAAGATAGCACTTCGGTTCGTACTTCACTTCGCAGTTAGAGGGCCTTCTGTTCTGCATACAAACGTTTTCGGACAAGTGCCTACTCGCAGCACCATTCGTTAGTAGAGCCAGATGCGTGTTATGAGGGCGCAGGTTTTCCCCCTGCGTAATTAGTATGTGGGCACACCTTTCGCTCTACTAGAATTCGACGGGGGATGTGGGATCCAGGCACATTGAGAACATTAAAAGGGCAGCTTCACGACAATACTGATTGTTTTAGCCGACACTCCTGTGGGGAGGGGAAGGAAGATAGTTCCTTCCAGTATTGTTCAGTATTAAGATGATGGAGAACACAACCCAAATTTTGGGTTATTTTCATGGCAACAGGAAATGAATATGTCTTCCAAGACCATGTAGTTTGCTACGAAGGTTCGTTTTCCATGATGTGTGTCAATGATAATGTGCCCTCTGTTCGGTTGCTGTCTGTCCCGATGGGTCTGATTACTTTCTTATGTTGTATCGTACTTTTACAAATGAACACTCCTTTCTTCGTACGGAAAGTGTATGAACCTTCTGTGTTTTACCGTTTAGAAGTTCGCCATGACTTCTGCTTGGGCTACGTGCCTCACTAAGTGCCCATTATTTACCGAAAGCTGCCAGACCAACATGTGCCTTTCTTTGCGTTTAACGGCGGAAGTGCTGTTACCTCCTTGGTATCACAGCCATATTGCTTCTCGGCGAAAGATCAGCGTTTTTATTGTTACAATTAAATTAATTTCCTACTGACGAAATGTAGTGACGTTTACCAGATTTATGCCAATGCGAAATGTGTCTCTAGCAAAATATTCTTCCAAAATGTTGCTCCGCTATATGGCACGCCAGAATGATAAAGTTATTATGCAGTGTTCATATATATATATCGTATACGTTTGGGACTTATAAACATATGTTCAACGTGCAGCCAAAGAGCCTATGCTATTTTTTTCCACTATATATATATATATATATATATATATATATATAAAGAGGGGGAAAGCCATTAAAAAAATAAGTAAATGATGCTAGACGTGTTTGAAATTCAAACTTACAGATTAAAATGGCTTCTATGGCTGCACGTAGAGAAACAGATACTCATTGAACGATGCGACAGCACCAGAGGACACGTGTTTCGCCGTGTTTGCGGCTCGTCAGCCCTGGGTAGCAGCGCATCGTTCGGGATTGGCAAACCAGGGGTCACTCAGCGAGCGATACCGGGAGGGTGACTGAGCACTCCTCAATGCCACAGTGCAAGCCAGTGAATTATAAAGAGGGGGGCAAGCCATTAAAAAAATAAGTAAATGATGCTAGACGTGTTTGAAATTCAAACTTACAGATGAAAATGACTTCTATGGCTGCACGCAGCTATGGTCGCTCGCTGAGTGACCCCTGGTTTGCCAATCCCGAACGATGCGCAGCTACCCAGGGCCGACGAGCCGCAAACACGGCGAAACACGTGTCCTCTGGTGCTGTCGCATCGTTCAATGAGTATCTATCTATCTATATATATATATATATATATAACTACGTATTAACTTTGTGATTCTGGCGTGCCATATAGCGGAGCAACATTTTGGAAGAATATGTAGATATATATATAAAAGTGAAATAATAAGACTTGGACTACAGATTACAGGAACGTTAACAAAAACTAATTTATTTAATGGGCAATTTAACAGATAGATTAAAAAAAGAATGGTCGACGTTTCGACAGTGGCACTGTCTTCGTCAGGACAAAAGAGGTACAAGGGTTGCATATTGCTTAAATATGTTTCCTGGGTGGCGTCACAATCGGTGCAAGTATGCCACGTGGCAGTTGTCTGAGTCATATTCTGGAACATTCCGCAAGGTCAAGTCCGGGTGGTGATGTCATCTTTCTTGGGGAGCCAGCTCAGGGTGAGCTGTACTGAGGCCATAGCTGAAAAGAAAAAAAAGAGAAAGAAAAGGAAAAAAATGGGAAAGTATATCCCATCTAGACGACCAGATTCCTTACGGTTGAAAGTACACCGGGATCTTCGTTAATGATTGATTGGAATTTGTAAATGAGGTAAGAGTCGCGTTGTTCCCTGCCTCTATCGGAGCTAAAGTTTGATTGAAGAATAAAAAGGGCAACGTCATTTATTGAATGACCAGGCTGGTTGAAATGACGAGAAACAGGAAGATTTGGCTTTTTATTAACGTCCGACCGGTGGTTGTTGAACCTGATCCGAAAAGATGTTTTGGTTTGACCTACGTATTGTGCTTGACACGCGTTGCACTGAATGGCATAAATGACGTTGGATGAATCGCAGTCAAAGTCACCTTGAATTTTGACGAAGAAATTATAATTTGTGCTGTTAAGCACGTGGGCACTTCGCATTAGTTTGCATATTTGACATCTGCGGCCATTGCACGGGTGGCAGCCTGCCGTCGGACTTGTTGGTCGGTTGACTTTGGAGCTGACTAGATTATCGTGGAGGTTTTGCGAGCGCCTGTAGGTCACACGTGGCGGTTCCGGGTAGATTTGTCGCATGCGCTCTGACTGACAAAGAATACCGTGGTGGCGATTAAGTATACTGTTGATGTTGGAAACATTATTGTTGAATGTTACAACGAGGTTGACGAAACCATTGTCTGATTTGCGGTTGCGGTTTTGGAACAGAGCTTTGCGATCTGCCCTGCAGGCCTTCCTTATTGCGTCCGCAACTAAACTGGGTGGGAATTGGCGACTGGTGAATGTTTGCTTGAGTTGGTTCAAATTTCTATCCAGATCACTGTCGCTGGAACAGATGCGTCTATAACGAAGTGCCTGGCTGTAGGGGATAGCAAGTTTAGTGTGCCGCGGGCGGCAACTCTTGAAAGCTAGGTACTGCTGGGAGTCCGTAGGTTTAGGAAACAGGTCCGTAGTTAGGGCACCGTCCGTTAACTTTACCTGGACATCTAGGAAGTTAACAGTTAGAGCTGAGTAAGAATGGGTGAATTTGATAGACGGACGTGCTTGGTTAAAATTGCTAATGAATATATTCACGGTATTCTTTGTCAGTCAGAGCGCATGCGACACATCTTCCCGGAACCGCCACGTGTGACCTACAGGCGCTCGCAAAACCTCCACGATAATCTAGTCAGCTCCAAAGTCAACCGACCAACAAGTCCGACGGCAGGCTGAAACCCGTGCAATGGCCGCAGATGTCAAATATGCAAACTAATGCGAAGTGCCCACGTGCTTAACAGAACAAATTCTAATTTCTTCGTCAAAATTCAAGGTGACTTTGACTGCAATTCATCCAACGTCATTTATGCCATTCAGTGCAACGCGTGTCAAGCACAATACGTAGGTCAAACCAAAACATCTTTTCGGATCAGGTTCAACAACCACCGGTCGGACGTAATAAAAAGCCGAATCTTCCTGTTTCTCGTCATTTCAACCAGCCTGGTCATTCAATAAATGACGTTGCCCTTTTTATTCTTCAATCAAACTTTAGCTCCGATAGAGGCAGGGAACAACCCGAGTCTTACCTCATTTACAAATTCCAATCAATCATTAACGAAGATCCCGGTGTACTTTCAACAGTAAGGAATCTGGTCTTCTAGATGGGATATACTTTCCCATTTTTTCCTTTTATTTTTCTTTCTTTTCAGCTATGGCCTCAGTACAGCTCACCCTGAGCTGGCTCCCCAAGAAAGATGACATCACCACCCGGACTTGACCTTGCGGAATGTTCCAGAATATGACTCAGCCAACTGTCACGTGGCATACTTGCACCGATTGTGACGTCACCCAGGAAACCTATTTAAGCAATATGCAACCCTTGTACCTCTTTTGTCCTGACGAAGACAGTGCCACTGTCGAAACGTCGACCGTTCTTTTTTTAATCTATGTGTTAAATTGCCCATTAAATAAATTAGTTTTTGTTAACGTTCCTGTAATCTGTAGTCCAAGTCTTATTATTTCACTTTTATTCAACTTCGTAGCCGTCTGATATATTAACCTATTTGTTCTATATATATATATATATATAGGTACTAACAAAATATGAGGCAGACAACGAAGATGTAGGAAGTAGAAAAAGGGGGAGTTATTTATTTACTAGTGGAAAGTTAAGGGGGAAGTCAACGTTGCGGCGGAAGCTCCGCCTTCGTCAGGACTCCAGTCCTGACGAAGGCGGAGCTTCCGCCGCAACGTTGACTTCCCCCTTAACTTTCCACTAGTAAATAAATAACTCCCCCTTTTTCTACTTCCTACATCTTCGTTGTCTGCCTCATATTTTGTTAGTACCTATTTAATTTCGCGGTCGCCCGAACCCCTTTCTTCCAGTATATATATATATATATATATATATATAGATACTCATGGAACGATGCGACAGCACCAGAGGACACGTGTTTCGCCGTGTTTGCGGCTCGTCAGCCCTGGGTAGCTGCGCATCGGTCGGGATTGGCAAACCAGGGTCACTCAGCGAGCGATATGCACCTGGGAGGGTGACTGAGCACTCCTCAATGCCACAGTGCAAGCCAATGAATTATAAAGCGGAAAAAAAAGCCATCAAAAAATAAGTAAATGACGCTAGACGTGTTTGAAATTCAAACTTACAGATTAAGATGGCTTCTATGGCTGCACGTAGAGAAACAGATACTCATGGAACGATGCGACAGCACCAGAGGACACGTGTTTCGCTGTGTTTGCGGCTCGTCAGCCCTGGGTAGCTGCGCATCGTTCGGGATTGGCAAACCAGAGGTCACTCAGCGAGCGATATACACCTAGGAGGTTGACTGAGCACTCCTCAATGCCACAGTGCAAGCCAGTGAATTATAAAGCGGGGAAAAAAGCCATTAAAGAATAAGTAAGTGACGCTAGACGTGTTTGAAATTCAAACTTACAGATTAAGATGGCTTCTATGGCTGCACGTAGAGAAACAGATACTCATGGAACGATGCGACAGCACCAGATGACACGTGTTTCGCCGTGATTGCGGCTCGTCAGCCCTGGGTAGCTGCGCATCGTTCGGGATTGGCAATCCAGGGGTCACTCAGCGAGCGAATACACCTGGGAGGGTGACTGAGCACTCCTCAATGCCACAGTGCAAGCCAATGAATTATAAAGCGAAAAAAAAAGCCATTAAAAAATAAGTAAATGACGCTAGACGTGTTTGAAATTCAAACTTACAGATTAAGATGGCTTCTATGGCTGCACGTAGAGAAACAGATACTCATGGAACGATGCGACAGCACCAGAGGACACGTGTTTCGCCGTGTTTGCGGCTCGTCAGCCCTGGGTAGCTGCGCATCGTTCGGGATTGGCAAACCAGGGGTCACTCAGCGAGCGATATACACCTGGGAGGGTGACTGAGCCCTCCTCAATGCCACAGTGCAAGCCAGTGAATTATAAAGCGGGGAAAAAAGCCATTAAAAAATAAGTAAATGACGCTAGACGTGTTTGAAATTCAAACTTACAGATTAAGATGGCTCCTATGGCTGCACGTAGAGAAACAGATACTCATGGAACGATGCGACAGCACCAGAGGACACGTGTTTCGCCGTGTTTGCGGCTCGTCAGCCGTGGGTAGCTGCGCATCGTTCGGGATTGGCAAACCAAGGGTCACACAGCGAGCGATATACACCTGGGAGGGTGACTGAGCACTCCTCAATGCCACAGTGCAAGCCAGTGAATTATAATACTTATTTTTTAATAGCTTTTTTCCCCGCTCTATAATATATAATGGCGGTTGTCAATTGGGGAAATTTCCCGAAATGACAACCGCCAGGTGGCGGGAATTTCCCCCAACCGACCACGTCATTCTCAAGCCCCTTATCAGCCTCGTGGCCACATTTAGCTCTTTTGTCCCGAAGAAGGCGGAGCTGCCGCCGTAACGTAGACATCCTCCCTATCTTTTATAATTTTTAAGTTTTAATAAACCCCTTTTTTGTTACTTCCCCTACTTTCATCTTCTGTCTCCCATTTATTTCAACTATAATTACGTAGCCGTCCGATCCAACTCCAACTTTTCAATATATATATATATATATATAAATGCCTGCTCACAATGGGCGCAATGTTCCGCTCGTCTATCGACTTTGCTTCTTAAATCTCAAACTTCCCGTCTTCTCAGCACAGCTGCTTCCGTCGTTCCAATCGGAAACGCAGCCGGTGAAGCCTGCGCTGTTGCTAGCAGGCTGAGGATATAGCACATGATGACGTCGTCCACTCTTGAACGCGTTCCAAAATTCGTGGATGTGCATAACGATCATTTACGGCTCCATGTTTTGTACTCCTTTTCTTTCGGCGAAGTTACTTTACAATACCCAGTAAATTAAATGTTGTTGTGCTGACTGAAATTGCCGTTTAACACATTCAATGTCAGCGGTATTGATGTGCACTAGATGAGCAGGCGAATTTATTACGTAATTATCTTATTCCTATACAGTTGCTGTCAACGCTGCCCGTACCGGTTATCCTGCCCTCACAATCTGAAGGGAGCGTATACGAATTTCAACGCGATGTGCTGGAGCATAGCATGTGGAACGGAGTTGAAAACCTGCCTGTGGTCGTTGTATCGATCGCCGGTGTATTCCGCTGTGGAAAGTCTTTCCTGCTTGGCTATTTCATCAGGTGGGTTATTTATACCTTCACCAACAGGGAATAGCCTTGTCAGACGCCTTTTTGACGCAGGTACCTGGAACACCTCGAGGGTCATCGGAGTTCTGAAGGTTGGATGGATGATGCTACTACTCCACTTACGGGGTTTTCTTGGAGAAAGGGACGGAAAAGGATCACCACTGGAATACAGCTGTGGGGAAAAATTTTCAAAATAGACACGCCCAGATGGGGGAGAGTTGCAGTCGTCCTTGCAGTTGCAGTGCCTCCTTGTGCCTCCAGTGCGTCCTTGAGTTGCAGTGCCTGTCGTCCTGAACGGGTTTTCCATATTGCTAAATGTACGGAAAGAGCAGGGGATGACGCGTTAGAATTCATCGTAGTGTCCCAACTAGAGCCCTGCACCATCCGCGAACGGAAGCGTATATCCGCGGATATCCGCAACATACTTGTGAATCCGGATGAAAATGTAGCCCTTTCTGCGGTGTGCGGATCGGATGCGGGTGGCTCGAGGTCGGATGCGGATCGGATGCGGATGCGAAAGCAGAGGATCGGCAGCGGTTTGGATGCGGACATACCGTGTGCAGTAATTTTTCTACCAGAAATCTATTGGTATTGCGCGCACACAGCGTGCGCATACACGGGTTCACCCTTGAGGGCCAGTTCTCATTTGTCGACACCCGACGCGTCGTCGTGCGCGGGCAGAGGAACTCCGCCGCCCAGTCAGCGCACGATTTCATGTTCCCACCACAGTGGCGTTCCGTCATCCAAAGCAGACGAAAAATCAGAAGGCGTGGCCTTTCTGTGTCATCTAATTGGTCGCCAGCTGTCGTTCTCGGCAGCTCTTGCCGAAGTCGTGAAAGAAGGTCGGCATGGCAGTTTTTTTGGCTCGACTCTCCTCTCTCGACTCCGGAAAAACGCGTTTACTTCGGCCACCCGCTCACAACGCCGTGTCGGGCGTCGCCAAGTGAGAAGTGGCCGTGACCGTGCACGGCCAAGACGCGAGAGGAGGAATTCTGGCGTCGCCAACTACGCGAGCACCGGCGAGGTGGCGTTCCACGTGCTCCAAAAGTCTCTTCATATCGCGTTTGTTGAACGGTTGTTGAAATGCTCAACTTTGCTTTGCTTACCGTCGTGAGTCCTTCCGCGAGAGCATGGAGGCATCCGAAATTATAACAACATGCTTCCGGTGGTGTTTACGCGTCCTTCGAAACGTGCGGAGTTTGCTCATCCAGTGCCGACAGTACGTTTTGTTCGGCAGATGGATACGGACTTAAACCGTTGTGTATGATGCCGATGCGAATCAGACGCGGATAACGTATGCGCGGATGCCAAAATATCATCCGCGCAGGGCTCTATAGTCCAAACTGTAGGTACCGCTGCCACTGAAGAGTCCGAACTAAACTATTTGAAAAGTAGATGATAACTCCAACAATGGAGGTTAACAGGGTTTTGTGCAGTACTCGGCCGCATTATGTTTCGTCTCTAGCTAATTACTTAATGCGTAATTATTTTCATATATATTTCGTTATCTCTTTAGGTAAAAAAGATGATAATTATCCGGTTAGAAGCATGCATTATTTAATTACAACACTTTCGTACAGTAGTCTGCACTTATTCAGGTAACAACATACATGGTACAGGGAGTCAAAGAAACAAACAAACACGGTCGATGGATTCGAAAGATTCGATTCGTCGTTTTAGTACTGGGATTCGCATCAGGCCAATCAGGCCCTCCGCGCATCCGGAGTATACCGATTTTAAAAAGAAGCAAACCAACGCGGTACCGGAACGAACCGGAACACGGTGTTGGTGGATTTCAAAGACTCGATTACCCGTTTTCGGCAATGGGATTTGGATCGGGCCAATCAGGCCTTCGGCGGATTCCGGAGGGGCCTCTTTCAAAAAGAAGCAAACGAACATGTTTGGTGGATTCGGAAGACTCAATTAGCCGTTGTGGGCAGCGGGATTTGGAGAATGACAATCAGGCCTTCGGCAGACTCCGTAGGCGCCTCTTTCAAAAAGAAACGAAAGAACGTGGTTCGTGGATTTGAAAGTCTCGATGGATTTGGATCAGGCCATTCAGGTCTTCGGCGGATTCCGGAAGGGCCTCTTTGAAAAACAGGCAAACGAACGTGGTTGGTGCATTTGAAAGACTGGATTAGCCATCTTCGGCAATCGGATATCGAGCAGGCCAGTCAGGCCTTTGGCAGAGTCCGGAGGCACGTCTGTCAAAAGAAACAAACGAATGTGGTTGGTGGAGTTGAGAGACTCGATTAGCCGTTTTGGACAATGGGATTTGGATCAGACCAATCAGGCCTTCTCCGGACTCCGGAGGGGCCTCTTTCAAAAAGAAGCAAAATAACGTGGTTGGTGGATTTGAAAGACTTGATTACCCGTTTTGGGCAATGGGATTTGGATCAGACCAATCATGCATTCGGCGTACTCCGGAAGGGCCTCTTTCAAAAAGAAGCAAACGAACGTGGTTGGTGGATTTGAATGACTCGATTACCCATTTTGGGCAATGGGATTTGGATCAGGCCAATCAGGCCTTCGGCTGACTCCAGAGGGGCCTCTTTCAAAAAGAAGCAAAATAACGTGGTTGGTGGATTTGAAAGACTTGATTACCCGTTTTGGGCAATGGGATTTGGATCAGGCCACTCAGGTCTTCGTCGGACTCCGTAGGGGCCTCTTTCAAAAAGAAGCAAATGAACGTGGTTGGTGGACTTCAAAGAGTTGATTACCTGTTTTGGACAATGGGATTTGGATCAGACCAATCAGGCCTTCAGCAGACTCCGGAGGAGCCACTTTCAAAAAGAAGCAGAAGATCGTGGTTGGTGTAGTTGAAAGACTCGATTAGACGTGTTGGACAATGGGATTTGGATCAGACTAAATCAGGCCTTCGGCGGACTCTGGAGGGGCCTCTTTCAAAAAGAAGCAAAAGAACGTGGTTGGTGGCTTTGAAAGGCTCGATTACCCGTTTTGGGCAATGGGATTTGGATCAGACCAATCATGCATTCGGCGTACTCCGGAAGGGCCTCTTTCAAAAAGAAGCAAACGAACGTGGTTGGTGGATTTGAATGACTCAATTACCCATTTCGGACAATGGGATTTGGATCATGCCAATCAGGCCTTCGGCTGACTCCGGAGGGGCCTCTTCCAAAAAGAAGCAAACGGACCTGGTTGGTGGATTTGAAATACTCGATTAGCGTGTTGGACAATGGGATTCGGATCAGACCAATCAGGCCTTCGGCGGACTCCGGAGGGACCTCTTTAAAAAAGAAGCAAACAAACGTGGTTGGTGGATTTGAAAGACTCGATTACCCGTTTTGGGAAGGGGGAGTTGCATCAGGCCAATCAGGCCTTCGGTAGACTCCGCACGGGCCTCTATCAAAAAGAAGCAAATAAACGTGGTTGGTGGACTTCAAAAAGTGGATTACCCTTTTTGGACAATGGGACTTTGATGAGACCAATCACGCCTTCGGTGGACACCAGAGGGGCCTCTTTCAAAAAGAAGCAAACGAACCTGGTTGGGGGATCTAAAAGACTCGATTACCCGTTTTGGCAATGGGATTTCCATCAGGCCACTTAGGCCTTCGGTGGACTCCGGAGGGCCTCTTTCAAAAAGAAGCAAACGAACACGGTTGGTGGTGCTGAAAGACTCGATTAGCCATTTTGGGCAATGTGATTTGGATCAGGCCAATCAGGCCTTCGGCGGACTCCGGAGGGGCCTCTTTCAAAAAGAAGCAAAGAGACCTGATTGGTGGATTAGAAAGACTTGATTACCCGTTTTGGGCAATGGGATTTGGATCAGGCAAAACCGGGCCTTCGGCGGACTCCGGAGGGGCCTCTTTCAAAAAGAAGCAAACGAACGTGGTTGGTGGACTTCAAAGAGTGGATTACCCTTTTTGGACAAAGGGATTTGGATGAGGCCAATCAGGCCTCCGTCGGACTCCGGAGGGGCCTCTTTCAAAACGAAGCAAACGAACGTGGTTGGTGGATTTGAAAGACTCGATTAGCCCTTTTCGGCCTTGGGATTTGGGTCATGCCAATCAGGCCTTCAGCGGACTCCGGAGGCGCATGTTTCAAAAAGAAACATATGAACGTGGTTGGTGGATTTGAAAGCGTCGATTAGCCGTCTTGAGTGCGGGGATTTTGGTCAGGCCAATAAGGCTTTCGGCGGACTCCGGAGGCACCCCTTTCAGAAAGAAACAAACGAATGAGGTTGGTGGATTTGAAAGACTGAACTAGCCGTTTTGGGCAATCGGATTTGGATTAGGCCAATCAGGCCTTCAGAACACTCTGTAGGCGCCGCTTCCAAAAAGAAGCAAACGGACCTGGTTGGTGGATTTGAAATACTTGGTTACGCGTTTTGGGCAGTGGGATTTGGATCAGGCCACTCGGGCCTTCGGCGGACTCCGGCGGACTCCGGAGGGGTCTCTTTCAAAAAGAAGCAAACGAACGTGGTTGGTGGACTTCAAAGACTCGATTACCCGTTTTGAACAATAGGATTTGCATCATGCCACTCAGGCCTTCGTCGGACTCCGGAGGGGCCTCTTTCAAAAAGAAGCAAATGAACGTGGTTGGTGGACTTCAAAGAGTTGATTACCCGTTTTGGACAATGGGATTTGGATCAGACCAATCAGGCCTTCGGCGGACTCCGGAGGGGACTCTTTGAAAAAGAAGCAAAATAACGTGGTTGGTGGATTTGAAAGACTTGATTACCTTTTTTGGACAATGGGATTTGGATGAGACCAATCAGGCCTTCGGCGGACTCCGGAGAGGCCTCTTTCAAAAAGAACCAAACGAACGCGGTTGGTGGAGTTGAAAGACTCGATTAGCCATTTTGGGCAATGGGATTTGGATCAGGCCACTCAGGCCTCCGTCAGACTCCGGAGGGGCCTCTTTCAAAATGAAGCAAACGAACGTGGTTGGTGGATTTGAAAGACTCAATTAGCCCTTTTCGGCCTTGGGATTTGGATCATGCCAATCGCCCTTCGGCGGACTCCGGAGGCGCATATTTCAAAAAGAAACATGAACGTGGTTGGTGGATTTGAAAGAGTCGATTAGTCGTGTTGAGTGTGGGGATTTGGTTCAGGCCAATAAGGCTTTCGGCGGACTCCGGAGGCACCTCTTTCAGAATGAAAGAAACGAATGAGGTTGGTGGATTTGAAAGACTGGATTAGCCGTTTTGGGCAATCGGATTTGGAGAAGGCCAGTCAGGCCTTCGGAATACTCCGGAGGCGCCTCTTTCCAAAAGAAGCAAACGAACGTGGCTGGTGGATTTGAAAGACTCGGTTACCCGTTTTGGGCAGTGGGATTTGGATCAGGCCAATCAGGCCTTCGGAACACTCTGTAGGCGCCTCTTACAAAAAGAACCAAATGAACGTTGTTGGTAGATTTGAAAGACTCGACTAGCAGTTTTGGCTGCTGGGATTTGGATCAGGCCAAGCAGGCCTTCGGCGGACTTCGGAGGGGCCTCTTTCAAAAAGAAGCAAAAGAACGTGGTTGGTGGACTTAAAAGACTGGATTACCCGATTTGGACAATGGAATTTGGATCAGACCAATCAGGCCTTCGGCGGACTCCGGAGGGGCCTCTTTGAAAAGGAAGCAAAACAACGTGGTTGATGGATTTGAAACACTTGATTACCCGTTTCGGGCAATGGGATTTGGATCAGGCCACTCAGGCCTGCGGCGGACTCCGGACGCGCCTCTTTCCAAAAGAAGCAAACAAACGTGATTGGTGGACTTCAAAGACTGGATTACCCGTTTTGGACAATGTAATTTGGATCAGGCCAACCAGGCTTTCGGCGGACTCCGGAGGCGCCCCTTTCCAAAAGAAGCAAACAAACGTTGCTGGTGGACTTAAAAGACTCGATTAGCCTTTTTGGGCAATGGGGTTTGGATCAGGTCATTCAGGGCTTCGGCGGACTCCGAAGGGGCATCTTTCAAAAAGAAGCAAACGAACGTGGTTGGTGGAGTTGAAAGACTCGATTAGCGGTTTTGGACAATAGGATTTGGACACACTAAATCAGGCCTTCGGCTGACTCCGGAGGGGCCTCTTCCAAAAAGAAGCAAACGGACCTGGTTGGTGGATTTGAAATACTCGATTACCCGTTTTGGGCAGTGGGATTTCGATCAGACTAATCTGGCCTTCGGCGGACTCCGGAGGGGCCTGTTTCAAAAGGAAGCAAAACAACGTGTTTGGTGGATTTGAAAGACTTCATTACCCGTTTTGGGCAATGGGATTTGATTCAGGCCACTCAGGCCTTCGTCGTCCTCTGGAGGGGCCTCTTTCAAAAAGAAACAAACGAATGAGGTTGGTGGATTTGAAAGACTGGATTAGCCGTTTTGGGCAATCGGATTTGGAGAAGGCCAGTCAGGCCTTCGGAACACTCTGTAGGCGCCTCTTACAAAAAGAACCAAATAAACGTGGTTGGTAGATTTGGAAGACTCGACTAGCAGTTTTGGCTGCTGGGATTTGGATCAGGCCAACCAGGCTTTCGGCGGACTCCGGAGGCGCCTCTTTCCAAAATAAGCAAACAAACGTTGCTGGTGGACTTAAAAGACTCGATTAGCCTTTTTGGGCAATGGGGTTTGGATCAGGTCATTCAGGGCTTCGGCGGCCTCCGAAGTGGCATCTTTCAAAAAGAAGCAAACGAACGTGGTTGGTGGAGTTGAAACACTCGATTAGCGGTTTTGGACAATAGGATTTGGACACACTAAATCAGGCCTTCGGCTGACTCCGGAGGGGCCTCTTCCAAAAAGAAGCAAACGGACCTGGTTGGTGGATTTGAAATACTCGATTACCCGTTTTGGGCAATGAGATTTGATTCAGGCCACTCAGGCCTTCGTCGTTCTCCAGAGGGGCCTCTTTCAAAAAGAAGCAAATGAACGTGGTTGGTGGACTTCAAAGAGTTGATTACCCGTTTTGGACAATGGGATTTGGATCAGACCAATCAGGCCTTCGGCGGACTCCGGAGGGGCCTCTTTCAAAGAGAAGCAGAAGATCGTGGTTGGTGGATTTGAAAGACTCGATTACCCATTCTGGGCAATGGGATTTGGATCAGGCCTTCGACGGACTCCGGAGGGGCCTCTATACAAAAGAAGCAAACAAACGTGGTTGGTGGATTTGAAAGACTCGATGACGCGTTTTGGGCAATGGGATTTGGATCAGACGAATCAGGCCTGTCTTGTCAGCGAAGGGGACACAGACGACCATCTGCGTGCCCGCGAGCTGACGGGTTCCACCCATCAAAAAAACCTTTATTTTCATCTGCTATTGGCTTTTACAACATCAGAAGTACCACGTGATGTTTACGAGTCATACCTAGATAAGAATGAGCACAGCTATCTAGCAGATAACACCACAACTCTTGTTTTTTTAAATAAGTCAAACGCAAACATAGAAACGCGGAAAAGAAATTCCATTCCAAGAAAAAATAAAATAAAGCACTTGAGTTCGAAGTTCAGTTCGAGAACTGAGCACTCACTCCATGGGGAACCTAATTGGTGTCTTGATGCAGCGCCCATATCGGGAGACCCTCATGCGACGTGGAGGTTCAGTTGGTGGCGGCTCTTCCGTTGCTGCCACGGGAGCGGTCGGTTCTCCAGGTCCACCAGCGTTGTCTTCGACAGGAAAGTTTGCCTTGAACTGTGGTGTGGTAGGAGGGGATAAAAGGGCTGACGACTTAGGCGAAGCGATGGCGATCAGGTCACGCCTGTTACGTCGAAGAATTCCCTGAGGGGGTCTTCACGGAATACTATCTTGGCTCAGCTGTTTTTCCAAGTACCTGGCCCTTGATCTGCATGTCAGGAATCCAGACGATGTCCTCATCAGAAAGAGAAGAGAGCGGACGTGCAGAATGACGCTTATCAAAGTTTCTCTTCTGCTTTCTTTTCTTTTGTCGGTCCTTCGCAACCCACCTTGAATAGGCAACAGTTTCCGGAAGTAGAAGAGATGAGACAACTGGAAGGCGGCTTCTCAACCTCCTACCCATCAACAGCTGCGCAGGGCTGGAGCCTGTTGACCCAGGTGTGTTCCGGTAACTAAGCAAAGAGAGAAACGGGTCGGACGCCTTCTTGGGAAGATCCTTTATAGTCTTGACCATCCTCTGCGCTTCGCCGTTTGACTGGGGATACTTTGGGCTGCTTGTGGTATGACAAAATCTATAGTGGTGCGCAAACTGCGTGAATTCAGCAGACTTAAATTGTGGGCCATTGTCCGTGAAAAGTTCTTGCGGGATTCCATGACGCGAGAATATTTCTTTCATGCGCTAAATGACAGCATTAGATGATGTCGCGACAAGTCGAACTACTTCTGGATACCGTGAATAATAATCAACAAGTAACAAATAGTCCTTGCCATTTAAATGAAACAAGTCAGCTCCCACCTTCTGCCACGGTAGTTGCGGAGTTACCGACGGTATGAACGGTTCTCGAGGCTGAGTTTTGTTCATTAGGCACTGCTGGCAGCTCGTCGTTACTTCCTTGAGTTGTGAAGAAAGTCCGGGCCACCAAATGGATTCATTGGCTCTCGCACGACAGCGGACGATCCCTTGATGTCCCTCGTGAAGTCTGGCTAACATTTCATTTTGAAGTGGTGCAGGAATGATCAGTCTGCTTCCCATCAACAACAAACCTTGACAACAACTTATGTGCATGTGGTTTGCATAGTAGGGCTTCAACACGGCACTTTCTCTCTCGACGGCCAGCCGTTTTCAGATAGTTTGTAGAGTTCTCTACATACCGGGTCGAATTTTTGTGCCGTTCGTATTCTTTGCAGCTGGTCCCTCGAAGCGGGTAATGTAACGATGGCACCGTTGGCGAAGGACTGGACTTCGGCTATGGTCAGTAGTCCCTCGTGCTTAGCATCATCTGTTGTAGGTGCTCTGTACAGTGTGTCTGCAGTAGGTAGTAGCTTTCCAGGAACATACTCTACAGTGAAAGAGTATCGCATGAGACGCATACGGAAGCGCTGAATTCGAGGGGTTAGTAGGTCTAACGACTTTTCCCCCAGGAGAGTCACAAGTGGTTTGTGGTCGGTGTTAAAGACGAAGGTCATACCTCGTAAATACTCATCGAATTTTTCAGCTGCCCATGTCAAGGCTAAATCCACTTTTTCTATTTGGGCGTAACGCCGTTCTGCTGGCAGCAAGGACCTTGAAGCAAACGCAACTGCTCTGAATACCCCGTTGTCTTGCTTCTGAAGCAGAACCGCACCAAGCCCGTAAGATGACGAATCGGCTGATACTATCGACTCACGTGATGGGCTGTACTTTGCAAGACACGTGTCTGCTGTTATCAGGCTCTTCAAAGCGTCGAAAGCTTTTTGCTGAGGTATATCCCAGATCCACTGCGTAGAGCAAGATAACAGCGTTCTGAGGGGAGTTGACATGGTTGATAACTGCTGAAGAAACCGAGCTACATGATTCATCATGCAAAGAAACATTCCAAGTTCAGTGATTGCAGTTGGCCGTGGGAAGTTTTTAATCGCGGCGACCTTGTCGGGGTTTGGGCAAATTCTATGGTTCGTTAAAATAACACCCAAAAATGGAATCCAAACACGCACTTTTGCCGATTTAACGTCATTCCAACTCGACGAAGGCGATTTAGAGTTTTTCGCAAACGCTCATCATGCTCTTCTTTCGTCATACCGTAGACCAAGATGTCGTCCATCAAACTTTCCACGCCGTCAAGTCCTTTCAGAATGTCGGTCATCTTTCTTTGAAATACTTCCGGCGCTGAAGTGATGCCAAAAGGAAGCCGCTGGTAACAATAACGCCCAAAGGGTGTTATAAAAGTAGTCAGTTCCTGGCTCTCCGGTGACAACAGAATTTGATGAAACCCTGAGTTTGCGTCTAATTTTGAAAAGAACTTTGCTTCACTGAGATTTCCCAGCACTTCTTCGACTGTAGGAAGGACATGACGTTGCCTCTGCACACTTTTGTTTAATTGCACGAAGTCGACGCATATACGGACTTGGCCGTTCGGCTTAAGCACCGGAACAATGGGCGCACACCACTGCGTAGGCTTCTCTGCTTTGCGTATGACGGAGAGCGACTCTAAACGACGTAGCTCTTCTTCGATGGCTTTTCGAAGAGGTAGGGGTATCCGACGCGGTGTTGAGATCGAGAAAGGCTCAGCGTCCGGCCTTAACTGAATTTCGTATTCTCCGGGCATCTTTCTAATCCCTTGAAAGACGGACGGGCATATTGCCTCGTATTCGGACGAACAGTTGCCCTCGTTTAGGAAGTGCACTACTCCTAAAGCTTCCAAAGCCGGCATTCCAAGCAATGGTACTGGAACAACAAAAATAGTCTGTAGCGAAAACTTTCCCTTCCACTGTACAACGGCGTCAAATTTTCCTACAACGTTCAACTTCACATTGTTCGGACCCATGAGCTCCTCTGCACAACTTAGGTTCTTCGGAAGGCCTGGAAACTCATGACTGACCACCGTCACGTCCGCGTCGGAGTCAACCTTTGCTTTGACGGCAAGTCCGTTCACCTTTACTTCAATAAACCGCGCTCTGGACTGGCGACATCCTATAGCTCCGAGAAAGTTATAATCTTCATTGTCATAATCAAGGGTGTCGACGTCTTTAATTTTGTTGGAGTTCCTTCTTGTGTTTTGTTTCGATGACGATCTACATACACTCGCGAAGTGTCCTTGCTTGTGGCACTTCAAACATGACTACCCTAACGCAGGACATGCTTTTCTTGCATGGGAGTCACGGCCGCAAAATCCACATTTTTCCGGCGGTTTTCTCTTAGGCGTCTGCTTCCTAGCAAGCCGCAAAGTGTCTACATTTATTTCACTTGTTGCTCCTTCGTTCGCTCCACTTTTAGGGTCGTTTTGCTGCTTTTTAACGTCTTCCGACAAAGGTGCCTTAGCAAATGCTTTTTCAAATGTTAACTCGGCATCCATTTCGAGACCCTCAGACAATTTTGTGTCCAGGAGGCCGAAGACGAATCTGTCGCATATCATACGCTGCTTTGATGAACCAAACTCGCAACGTTCCGCAAGAGAATGTAAGTTGGTCATGAACTGATCCACCGTTTCAGTCGGTAGCTGCTTGCAGAGATTAAATCTTGCTGTTTCGTAAACGACGTTCTTTGTATGCACGAAGTGCGACTGGAACTTTCCTTTCACAGTGCCATAATTTTTCGCCTCTTGTTCGGTTAAGTTGAAAGAGCGGAAAATTTCTCTAGCATTTCTGCCCATGCAATAGAGTAGTGTCCTCACTTTTGTTTCGTCACTCTCTTCGATAATTCCAGAGGCATGCAAGAAGTCTTCAAATTCATCACACCAATCTGGCCACTCGCTTACGTTTTCGAAGTTGAATTGCGGTGGTGCTTGTAGGCCTGTCATTGTGGATCGTGGTTGAAGCGAAGTGCACTCTTCCCGTCCTTGGGTGCTGCCTTTTTCTTCTGGCTTGGTCATTGACGCTAGTAGGGTGGCGAAGATAGAGTAGTCCAAGCAAGGCACTAAAGTAGTGGAACTTCCGATCCCACTCCTGACACCATGTCTTGTCAGGGAAGGGGACACAGACGATCATGTGCGTGCCCGCGAGCTGGCGGGTTCCACCCAACAAAAAAACCTCTATTTTCATCTGCTATTGGCTTTTACAACATCAGAAGTACCACGTGATGTTTACGAGTCATACCTAGATAAGAATGAGCACAGCTATCTAGCAGATAACACCACAAGGCCTTCGGCTGACTCCGGAGGGGCCTCTTTCAAAAAGAAGGAAATGAACGTGGTTGGTGGAATTGAAAGACTCGATTACCCGTTTTGGGCAGTGGGATTTGGATCAGGCCAATGAAGCCTTCGGCGGCTCCGGAGGCGCCTCTTTGAAAAAGAATCAAACGAACGTTTGCTTGCATGATGAACACAGTGAAAGACATACATGCTTTCATTTTTTTACATTTTACGTTTTCTTAATTGATTATATGGATTACGTTGCTGCAGATGGCAGTCATATAAAAATGATGGCTTACATTGTGCTTCATCCTTTATTTTCTTTGTACTCTTTTTTTAAACATGTTACATTTCATAAAGCAGCATGTAATTCCCATAGATATATAATCTCTGTTGGCTTGTACTTTTTCCCTTGAAATTTCCTAGCCTGTTTCCGGATTTGTTCCGGAACACCACACCATGCGGGTGACTGATCTTGGATCAGTCAGGATACAATACATAATCACAGCACGTATGACTGATTTGCTCTCTACATGTAACTGCAAATTATGTCGTGTGATTCACTTTATATTCATGGGTTAGCACTTAACCTAGGACGTCATGGCTTTAGAGCATTTCTCAAAGCTTTATTTGTCAAAGTCTAAAGTTTTGCCAATTAAGCGAGACACATATACTAAACAGTGAAATGAGAAGTGACAAATTAAACTCGCAGTGTACTTGACGTATACTTGAAGTACTTTCTCAAGTACATTGTACTTTACTAGAAGTACACTTGGAATTGCTGACTTTGTACTGTACTTGAAGTAATAATGACGCCCGGTAGCTGGTACTCTACTTTAAGTCTAATTTTGAGGTACTTTGCCTATCACTGTCCTCGGATATGTCCTCCAATTCGATGTAGGTTCCTTACCAGCATCACCGGAACGCCTTTCTACATCAGGTACGGGCCACCACACTACTTCCTACTTCCTACTTCCTAATTAGAACGGTCCTACTTCCACATTTTTTAGTACTTTCATAGGCTTTGAGAATCGAGGCATCGCGTTGCATTTTTATTTTAGTTTGATACGCACTAGATCACCTGTGATAAAATCCTGGGCTTAGAGCGTCGACTATGATCAGTGTGTTGCTCTCTTATCTCCTGACGAAATGTCATTCGCCCGAGGAAATCAGTCACATCGCGTGAAGGCATCGGTAACACGACCACATTGAGCATTGTACGTGGTAGTTGGCCGCGTAACAATAAGGCTATTGGCCTGAGGGTAATACACAGGAGAAAACAGGTGCTTGATGCCTGGCTCATCCGGAAACTCCTTAGGCACAGCTGATGTGAATTGTGGGCCATGGTCTGAGACCAGTTCGTCCGGGAAACCCTCACGGCAGAACACCCGGCGAAGGAATCCAATGACTTCCTCCGATGTCACGCGTCCTATAAAAGCGATTTGCAGCGATTGCACATAATACTCCATGAGAGAAATGGCGAATTTGGCTCCATAGAGTGCATTTTCAAATGGCCTCACGATATCGATAGCCAGCTTCTGCCAGGGTATTTCCGATAGAGGAATAGGTTGCAACGGGGCAGGAACGGTTTTGGGCGACTTGTCCGATGCTTGACAAGCACAACGGTCCTTGATGCAACGTTCGACTTCCCGATCCAGCCCTTCCACCAGTACGCTTCGCGTATTCCTTGTTTAGTCCTACCTATACATGGATGTAACCCGTGTGCTTGTACGGTCATTCTTGCGGTCAACGATTCGGGGTTTACCAGCATCTCTCCCCTGAAGAGCAACCTTTCAATAATGGAGTGTTCATATTGCAAGTGGTAAAATCGTCCTCTTGCAGACGTCCTTTCAAAGGTTAAAACGTTGTCACGTAAGTAATAAGTTTTAGCAGACTGTCTTCCTCCGTTACTCGTTGTACCTCAGCCTTGGTCAGAGATGTTGAAATCCAAGGCAAGACGATTTCTTCAAATTTTGTTTCCTCCTTGATATAGATGCGACGATATTGACAATGCATCGGCAACAATGTTTTCCGAACCCTTCGGATGTTGGACGGTGAAGTCGCAGTTAAGAAGTCGTGCCGTCCAGCGCAAAATACGTAGTGGTCGCCAACCCTGTCCTTGAGTTGTCAGAAGTGTAGACAGCGCTTGATGGTCGGTGCGCAGTGTCAAGTACCTGCCCACCGTGTACACGCCTGCCTGAGGATGTACATGCCATATTTCGCGTGCCCACACACATGCAAGCAGTGCCGTTAATAGAGTGGTGTGGGGGATGCGGTCCGCACCGAGTGAAGGGGTGATGCGCCGCAGCAATGCTGCAGCTTCCTCCCGTTCTCTGCGGCGCGATGACGCCAAAAACAACATTAGGAGCCTTCTACGAGGCACATTGTTATCATTATTTTTTTCTGAGTGTGACGTAATATGTTTATTCATCGTGAATCGCCTGGCACAGAAAGGGGATCCGTTAGTGGGGGAACGGGGTGGGGGGTGACGCAAAGAGCCCTCGCGCCGTGTGACTCGTACTATAGCGACGCCATTGCATGCAAGTCCTTCTCGTTCTCCCCTCGAGTAATTTCATTCTGCGCTAAAAAGGGTCCTTGACGCAAACGCTACAGTGCATAGGCCATTCTTCGTGTCTTGCTGTGGTACGGCCCCTGTTCCATAGCTCGATGCAACCGTGGTCAGAATAATGGGTAACCGTGCGTCAAACAGAGACAATAATCCAGCTGTTGCGAGAAGTCTTTTGGTACCTTCGAACGCGCAGTCAGCTTCTTTGTTCCATTTCAAGGTAGTCACTTTCTCAGGAGCTTCCGCAGTGGTTCAACGACGTGCGCCTATCATGGAAAGGGGCGCGCATAGTACCCAACTAGTCAAAGGGATGAATCGCGGGTGCTGCCGGTACTCCTCTCTGGTTTTGCCGAAGTCATCTAAACATACGATGACTCCAGGACGATCCCGCAGCAGACGGGTTATAAGTTTCTGAAAAGCCGACCGGACTGATGCAAGTCCGAAGCATACTCGACGGGATCTAAATAGACCTTCGTGTGTAATAGAGGTTGTTAAGTGCCGACCTTCTTCGTGCAATTTGACTTGGTATTATGCTGAGGACAAGTCTCTCTTAGCGAAATGCTTTGCTCCGGGCAAGGAATTCAGAAGTTCTTCCACGGTTGGCAGCGGATAAGTGTCAGCTACAACTGCCGTGTTGGCCTGCCGCTGATCGACACAGAGACATATGTCACTGCGTCTTTTTTCTGAATCACAACGATTGGTGATACCACGGTGATGGTGACGGCGGGTTCAGTAATGCTTTGGGTTCAGTGATGCATGTTGGAACATTTTCAATTCTTGAGGTGTCTTATCTTTAGCGTGGGGAGCAGGCGCCGTAACTTGGATGCTATCGGTTTTTGCATCAGGTTTCAGTTGTACTTTCGGCATGAACCCCTTTGCTAATTCGATTCGGCAGTCTGGTGGCAGAGATGTCATGATTACTGACGTGAAGACACTGTAAGAATTTTCCGTGTATGCAGACATTTAGAAACTTTACGACGTCTCTTTCCAGTACAGTTGTTCCTCGTGCTACAACATATAGCAATATCGTCGCAGACTTGCCCTTGAAATGAACTCTCGCCCGGAAACAGCCGCGTACTGGTATCTGCTGTTTGCTGTAGTTCACAAGAGTACGTTACGATTTTGATAATGGAAACTTCAATCGGAGCAAATAGCAGAGGCACATTTGCTCATTAATGAGGTCGTCGATCCAGTATCAACGGAGTGAGTAATCGAAATACACTCTACTGTAACTTTTGCACAAATCTTCTCTTCGTGTGCATTTCCGATCTTTGGAACAGTCACTGTGTTTTCACCTTCGGGCTCCACGGCGCCCACATGTACTTTCCCGCACATCTTCATTAAATGGCCCCATCGTGCCGCATTTTCTGCATATTTATCAATTGCTTTGCATGCACTATCGTTGGCAACATGTCCTACTTGTTCACGGCGAAAGCATGTTGAGACGTAAGTCTGGAGCATGGAGATTTTCTGACATTCCTTATCGATGGTGTACCCTCATTTCTTGGCTGAGGTCCACCGCCAACTTCCTGCGCTTCCACTGGCTGCTGGAATGCTTTTACTGCTCTTGCGCCGTCTTCGTATGCAATAACCATTCAACTGGATCATTCCAGGCCAAATCACCCAAAGGTAGTGTTCGACCCCCCTCAGTTTTGGTTCCAAAAATTATCATGCACTTCTTACTGCAAATAAATACATTTTCCCAAGTTTTACTGCACTGTGTTGAACCGCTGTCGATTTAGGTGGTGTCAAAGTTCGTCAGAATCGCGAAAATCATATTGCGAAAAAGGAGACGTATCCAACGGGGTTTTGCGTCTAGGTGGATGTTAGTGACATAGAATGAAAAAGCGTTGCCATAATATTATGCCAATATCAAGTTCTTCCCTTGTGTTCCATTTTCGGCCAGCGAAACAGAGCTGCTTTTTGGCGGTATTTCTTACAACTTTGTGCCTTGCTAACGGCACTTGTCACACGGGCTGCAAGAGCCCAAAAAAATTCAGCGTGTTCTCGACCTTTCACACTTCAAAATCACACGTTTTAAAGGCGGAGCGCTTAATACTTTTTGCTACATTTAATCCCAAATGTCGTACTTTTTTCAAAGTTGGCCGTTTTCAACGCCATTTTTGAAAACGAAGCTGTCGGGCGAGAGATATGCAAATAGATAGATACAACAGATCAATACCTATGCTAAAACATATACAAAAATTGAGCAGGCACTTTTTGGTGAGGGCGAGAAAATATTTTTATATCGCACCCTCTCTACACATAGTTACGCTGAGGGGGGGGGGGGGGGCACGGGTGGGTCGAGACGCATGGTTCGGGGAATGTTTTTTGGGGTGGTGAAGTTTTCTGATCGGTTTTGGAGGGCAAGAACATGCATTATTTGCATGTCATCTGTGCTACTATCACGTACCAGCCTGAGCTGTTCATGTGGTGCTTCCTAATCTATCCACACTGAAGAGCTGGCTGCTGATGCTGAACCAAGCAGGCTGGAATGATTATTTGCAATTCAGACAGTTTACATATTTGATTTACATATTCGATTGTACATTACATTCGATACATTACATATTCGATTGTACATTACATTCGATACATTACATATTCGATTGTAACAGATTGCAGTAAGAACAAAAAATACGCATATAAATGAACGCATAAATGTTTCATTATTATTTCATACTTTCTCTTCAAAGCAAAACCAAAGTTAAAAAGCAGAGAACTATTGGTAAGGTATCTCATGAAAAATGGCCACTACAGCTTCCTCTGTACGACAAACAGATAGGTCTTGAACGCTGCTCCGAATGAAGTCTCTATGCGTCTCATGGAGCTTCATGCCACCGGCTTCCGTGTCATATTGGTTAGGATGATCGCTTTCCACGGCGAGACTGGGAGGTGACACGGGTTCGAATCCTGTCACCGGCTGTGCTGTCTCAGGTTTTCCATGGGTTTACCGAAGACTTTACAGGCGAATGTCGACGCAGTTCCCCCTGAAGTCGTCCCAGGACGCATGCTAACCCCCCTGTCCCCCACTCCTTCCTGAAGTACCCTCTCCATCTGTTCACGTCTGTACGCCGCTCATAGCCACAGTTGATTCGCGGAGCTAAGAAGGAAGAAAATTACATAGCGCAGTCCTTCAATTTGCACGCGCGTATTTGCATTATTCGTGAGCATTCCTCACATTATTCACTGACACCTAGTGCGAGTCACTTAGTTTAGTGAAATATACATGAAGTGTAACCTTTAGAAAACCATAGCGAAATCAAACAACGACTGGGGGTCCGTCAAGATTACCTAAGGAATTGTGGGGACCAAGAAGTGCCTCCTGAAGTTCCTATTTCGGCCATTATTCAGCACCAACGAAAGCAACCTTTTTAACAAACTTTTTGGTAACCCGGCATGCATCACATGTAAGAAAGACGACCATAATCAGCTGAGCCGCGGATGACCTCTCCTCTTAAGCCGATTTCAAGTTCATGAATTAAAGGTTTCATGGATGTTGCATGGATGGACGTTGCTACCGGCCACTATGCTTTACGTTTAGGACGCTACAGTGCAGCAAAACCCATCCGCCTACAATGTGAACTGCGTTGCTATTGATCATAAGAAACGAACATTTGAAGTGATAACACGATTTGTTCATAATATTCCTTGTGAGCGCGAAAGCATCACTGTCAGTTCTCCTGAGTACCACTTCAAAACGCCGCGAATGAAGTACTCTGAGAAACACCTGCGAACAAACATACTGATGGACTGATAACTGAAAACTACGCAGTTTAATAACAAAAGGGCTGGGAAAAGGGGGCATGCTCATATCCGGCTGGAGGGCGCGGCTTGTGTAATCTGGGCACGCGATATGTTCGCGCGCCTCACTGGGCGCCGTCTCGTGCAGCCCTCGCGTAACCATGTAGGACATAAAAAATATTTTCTCGCCCTTATCAAAAAGTACCTTCTCAAGTACCCTCTCGGGTTTTCAAGTCATGGATGACAAGCCAATCGTCCTGTTTCTTTGAAGCTGGTAGCGTCATGTAGCCAAGTTTGGATTTAGTAACTTGATTTCACTCGGGGAAAATAATTTTAAAAGTTAGTAGTTGTAGATAGACTTTTTAGGTGTACACTACTCTTTCCTCTTTGCAGTTCTTTGTTAGCTGCGCCAGCGTGCTGAAGGGAGCGCAAGACTGTAAGGATGCCCAGAAGATGTTTGCTTTAGATACCTTGCTCTTTCTGGCTCGTGACTGGGAGAACGCTCAGGAGATCCCTTATGGCTTGGATATGGAAGGAGACTTCCACGGCGAGTGGCTGACGCCTAACCACTCTACACTGACAAGTCTTAAGAGTATCCAAAGGGGTATTAAAGAATGCACAAAAAGCATCTTTAGTTTTTTAATGCCGCACCCGGGAGACCAAATTAAACAGCCAAACTACGACGGAAGATTACAAGGTACGTGAGGAATTCTGATGTAAGTTTCCACTGCATGCAATGTCAACTTTTAGCTTATTTCTCAACAGTAAACGTATACTTTGTACAAGACATGCGGAAGGAGGATATAGCGCGATCTAAACTCGTTATCAAAGAGCGATGATGCTAACAACCCTCTCCGGTACCCTTTTGTAGTCAACATGTTTGGAGCTGGCCACTCTGCTAGCTTCAGTTCGCTAGCGGATGGAACATGAGTGAAAGTAGTTCTCTGAATATTAGAACAGTGAAACGGACGACATCTTTCCATTCCTCCCGTTCTCTGGATTCCTAGGCGACTACCAACGTTGAATCGTTCTCATTTGACGTGCTCGAGATTCGTAGTGCATCTCCTAAAACCTATAATTGGTTCGATGTTGCTGAACGCACTAATATTCAAGATGACGTGTGGAACAGGAGGAAGTGTGGACAGTGTTTTAATTTATTGAAGAAAAAAGTATTTGCTCGAGAAACTTAGAAAGAGGTAGGATGCACGGTCTCAGTACAACTAATCGGGCACTACACCAGTGCCGGATTCAGACCCAGAGTTCGAGGGGCCAGCCTCTTTGTCGAAGCGCTTATTCGGAGAGGGGAGAGAGGAAAACCCAATGAATAAACTGACGGACTGAGGGTGGAGGGCGTTCGTCCCCCCCCGCTCCAACGTATCAGCCACTGTACTGCAGGTTATACGCAGATGTTTAATTTCTTTTCATTTCATTTACTTACCTGAGGAGCCTCAGAAGAGGCAGGATGTATTTGCTGCCATTACTAGAGCGTTAACGTGAGCAAAAAGTATTTGTTGAGGAGCGTGTTGTACGGGAACATATTTTGTTGACTTCTTCCTCTGAGCTCGGCCCTTTCCTTCTTCCGCTTATGTAGTGACGCCACGCAACGACTCCTGCGGCCGCGGAAGTAGCGCAGACCTTTAAAAATTCGTTTATTTATTATCCACGCACTTCTCGGAGGAAAAAATAGCCAGTTCGATTGGCGTCCTTTCAGAACGAAAAGTGCCGCAGTCGTGCCCCACCAACGAAGGGAAGGTTAGGTAGCCAGCGAGGTGACCATCCATGACTCGAAAACCTGAGACAAGGTAGAGGACGGATAAACACGGTAGAGGAGATCACGGAGAAACACAACACGGTTCCAAGCTCAGCCGTCAGGTGTATTGCGAAACAACATTTAAATAGACACTTTGTGGAACAGCATGGAAGAGGCCCGCTTTGAGGAGCCTGTTGGATCTTCCCTGCTCCCCCACTTAGTGTCTATTTAAATGTTGTTGTGCGATAAAACCTGAAACCTGAGTTTCACACCGTGTTGTGTTTGTCCGTTACCGTCCTCTACCTTGTCTCAGGTTTTCAGGTCATGGGCGCACTACCTGTTCTTAAGTATACGCGAAGTGTAGACACAGTTCTCAACCCGTCCGTTGCTCGGCCCGACTTCTAAAAATGAGAGAGTTCAGCAATAGCCTGTCGTCTACCATTTGTTCTCGTTTTGTTTGTACTAATTCTCCCATTCATGTACCCACTCGTAACCTTAAAAATACTTAGTTAATAGATTTTGTTCCCAGGCGGGTATTGAGAGATGCTCCTTCGTTATAGCGTCCTCTTTTAGCAACGTTTCTGCGATGTGCACCTATCTTGTTCATCCGTGTCACGTCATTCTGCCTGTTTGGAGATGACACCAGTTTTTGCATACAGTGGAAATGAAGGGGTTCGAAAGAGCCAGGTGACGAGCGTATACGTATCTCTGGTTTACTTCTGCGTTAAATGTGCGAGCAATAAGCATGACGGGTACTACAAAAAGAAGCAAATGTAAATATTGCATGATGTCACAAGTGAAATGTATGCTCGCCATTACTTGCCAACATCGTGCCGCCAAGAAAGTGATCTAATCCATTTTGTCGTCTTCTCCTCTGCACCCTTTCGTTGAACGACTTAGAGGCGTCATGCTAGAAAATCCAACACTAGCGGATTACTAGGTCAGGAGTTAAAAAATAAAGAAATAATTGGGACAGTCAGCTGTACTGCGAATGCATGACAAAAAGAACGCGAGAGTGTTGGACTCCTTGCACTAGTTCAAGAGGTGCAGATAAAAAGAACGCAACTATAGGTGATAATAATAATAATTGGGTGTTTACGTCGCGAGACAGCTGAGATCATGAGCGACGCCACAGCGGTCTGTCTGTGGATTGCTTTAGCCCACCTGAGGGTTCTTTAACTTGCGATGAAAGCTCACCACACGGCATCCCGTATTTAACGTCCCTCGCGGAAGACGGCGTGTCTAAGCAACTTGTACCCTGCCACCAAGTTGCTGGCAACTATGGGTGAGCTTCCGGAAGTGACCGCTCCTTAAAAATGCAATTCATGAAGAAAATAAAAAAACGAAAAGTCCCGGATGTATTGATGATTACGTGTTTAACGTGCGGCCATGAAGTACGCTATGCTAAATGTTTTGTCGTCAAGAAAAATAATATCGAAAGAATGAAGCACGAAGTCAGAGCAACTATTTACTACGTGACCTTTCGGGCAGAGTCTGCCCTTCTTCAGACAAAAGAAGCAGTTAAAACATTGCTTATATAAGGAGTCGGATCGGTGAGAGAAATAATCAAAGAACAAGAAAGAAGCAACCCAAGGATGAAATCACAAAGAACAAAACAGACGGCTATACATTTGATAGATATCTGAAGCCAAGACAGTTGGAAGAAACGTACACCACTCTTTCCGTTTGAATTTCTGCAGGCCGCGCTTGTCCGTTGAAAAGAAGAAAACGGTTAAATATAAGTGTGCTTACAGCTAACGTGAATTCCGTGAAAAAAAATTACTTGTGCATTCAAAAGTTGGACAGTGACATGTTGTAAAAACAATGCATAAATGCATACACATCAAAATAATGAGGGTAGGGATTGGATATCTTTTTTAAGTTATACAATGCTAAGGTATAGGGGAAGCATAGATCGTTATTGTGCATTAATCAACCAGTCACAAAATCAAACTAATTAACCAAATGACAAGCATTTACCACAGCCTTGTTGATTATTGGAACAGGCGGCGAAATATCAATGTTCCCTTTCATTAGGTGGTAAAGTGGACCGCTATGTACATTTATACCATGGGTAACCAGACTGTGAAGCAATTAAAAACGATTCTCTGTTCTTACGCTTATAATTGTTAGTGAAGCCGGATTCTAAAATTATAATCTTTAAATCTTCATTATAATCGTGACTAGGGAGATTGAAATGCACAGATATGGGAGTCACCTTTGTGTCCATAAAACCTCTCGCGCATGGAATTACAAGACTCTCTAATGTACTGTAAACCACATCTTGCGCAAAATATTGCGTAGCAAATGTTATATTCAACAGTTTAAAGGTTAAAAACAGTTTAAACGGTTTAAAGTTTAAACCGTTTAAAGGTTAAAAACAGAAACAGCAACAGTTTAAAGGTTGTCCAATTTTGAACTCAAAATCGCTGGCGTGACTTTTGATTCTAGTGCAAGGAAAGATATGTTTACAAGGGGTGCAGCCTGAGGGCTGTTTTTGTACGTTAGAGTAAGAAAGTATGTCGCGAATGTTACGGTGGCGCCGAAACGCTATGGTAGGAGCATGCGGGAATATTTCTTTTAACTTGCTGCCTGCATGTAGAATGTTAATATGACGATCTAGAATTGTTTTGCATTTTCAAAGCTTTTTTTTGTATCGAGTAGCGAAAATTAAGTTTGACCCCTCCCTTTTAATTATTGGTTTGAAAAGAGAATCTCTCTGTTTCTGGGATGACTTCTGTAGAGCTTCTTTAACTAAAGAGCTTGGTATCCTCGTTTCAAGAAATCCACAGACATGTTTCGGGATTGCTTGGAAAAACTATTTTCATCGGAACAAATACGTTTTAATCGCAAGAATTGACCGTAGGGGATATTTTTCTTTTGTGTATGGGGATGATAACTATCGAAATGAAGGTATTGACGACGGACTGTACTGTAGGTTTCCTTGAAGAGGTCAGTTACTAACTTGCCATCTTTAAGTGAAACTGTCACATCAAGAAAATTCACAGCATGGTATAAGAAAGTGCAGGAGAATTTGATGGAACTATGCAGTGAATTAAAGTGATCGAAAAATGCCTTCAAAGATATTTTGTCTCCTGACCAAATCACAAATATATCATCAATATAACTGTAGTGAATTAATGGCTGTACATCAAAGCTCTCAAGTGCTCTTTTCTCAAAAGACCCAATAAAAATATTAGCACAATTTGGAGATACGCGTGAACCCATTGCGGCTCCATGGACTTGTACGGAGTGAGTGTTAGAAAATACAAAGTTCTCATACTAATGTATAGCCTTCTGTTTTGTTCTTTGTGATTTCATCGTTGCGTTGCTTCTCTCTCGTTTTTTGATTCTTTCTCTCACCGATCCCACTCCTCATATTAGCAGTGTTTTAACTGCTTCTTTTGTCTGAAGAAGAGCAGACTCTGCCCGGAAGCTCAGGTATTAAATAGTTACTCTGACTTCGTGCTTCATTCTTTCGTTATTATTTTTCTTGACGACGTTTCATCAAGCTGGATTGTGTATTATTTTACCCTCTTGTTCTCTAAATGTTTTGTAGAAGCGATATTTTAATAAATTTCTTCGCCATTAATTTTAATATTTATCTTTAATAGATATTTATTATTATCGAATTCGAGTGTAAGCAAGCTTCCTATCAAGTCTGCTGGAGTACCACTAACACCACGGCGAGTTTTCTTAATTAAAATTCTTAAATCACGGCGAGTTAAGGTTTTATGATTATGTCTGTCAAACACCTATGAATACTCCTGAAATATACAGGGTGCCCAAGCTAAGTGTGAACATATGTTCTAAATATATACTATGTATCACGTTTTATGAGATGAAATCAATTGTAGTATCGCATATGCTGAAAGGCACTCCTTAGGAGGGCGTCAGCAAACTTCAAAGACAATGTCTTAATTAGCTTCAAAAATTACCTTCTTAATTATAAAAGCCACAAAGCTCTCCCGATGAGAACATCTGTTCCTTTCGTTCACCTGATGTCGTTTTCGCCGATTTCAGAACAATAATTTCCGTAGATCGTCCCCCCCCCCCCCCAAAAAAAAATCCTGAAGGAACACCGTTTTTTGTTCATTGCGCATCTTCGGAGACGCGTATTTTCTTCATCCCCAATGTCACTATTGTAATTAGTCCGATGACATTGCGTTAGCATAAGACATTCGTGTTCTAATTGCTTGGCATACAGAATGCACACCTGGACCACAGCACGCCACAGAGACCGTAGCTCACGGCACATATGCAGACATTGATCATATGACATACGCCGAGCGACATGATAGACATATTGAGCCCGCTTGCGGAACTCCTGGAGAGCCCACGAGACACATCTGAATAGGACCAGAGACAAGGCGCGACTAACGGCGGCTCAAGCCTGACGCCACTCCATGCTTGTACGTGACGGACACCTCGGTCTCCCCTCTACGATGCGCACTTGTCTTCGAAATGGGGCTTCTAATGCCAACGTATTAAAAAGGATATCAAACTACTCAGTAAAAAAAGTGCTGCCTCCAGCGTACCACACTGTTATTTTGCGGCCTGGAATGCTGCCGCCACAACAAGATTTCCTCCTTAGTTAGGGTGCTCCAAAGTACATTTGTCTTTTAGGAGCCTTCTTCAAGGAACATTTAGGAGCCTAAAGGGTCTTAAATGCCTTATTTATTTGCGTTTTCTACAATTAAATACTCAGAAGCTCAAACTCCATGACGATGCGCTTGACGTGGCTGCTATTTCTACGGAAAACAGTGTTCCTGACTCGTTTTGTGCATTGTATTCATTACGTCAATGTCGCTATTACAGGCTTGTGCGAAGAATTCAAACAGTGTCTGGATAGTCTCGCTTCTCTCCTTTTCTCTCCGGAGAGGCTTACGCCAAAAATGTTGAATGGAAGGCCAGTAACTTGCAACGATTTCAAAGGTCTTCTCCTGGTAAGTTAGTTTGTTCTCGTTTTACACCCAGCACGTAGTGCCATTATGAAAAGTTAGAGAAGACTAGAAGCAAGTTATGTGTAATAAAGTATAAATAAATTACCCAAGCTAGCATTACATACTGACCACACCCGACCCACAACCCCTCTGGAAGTCATTATATTACAACATACCTCTACCGAAGAAACGTCACCGTGACGTAATCATCGTGTTGGTAGATGTAATGAAACCGAAACAGCGCTGGCGGAGAACACCGCCGTTTCGCAAAGCCATATTCCTTGACGAAGGTCACGGGTGGCTTCTTGTATTAGTGGTACTCACAAATGAGTAACGTTTTCAGTCGCTTTCGTGTATTCATTTGCGTTCCCAATCCGCCGCTACCACTGTTGCGAATCAGGACCTGCAGCGCCGACCCTGCTTGTTTAAGACATTCATTGACTGAAAGACAATGATGTTGCTTGGACCCTTTGGGGATTTGTTTCTTTCTTGAGTGTTGTAAATCGTGAACAACGCCGAAGAGAAACTATTTTTTTTTTGAATTTTGGAACGTGTGGGTCGGATCCTTTTCTCTAGCTTATCGAATGTCCTGCGTCACTTTGGTCTAAACGACGTTCAGTTAGTGGCTACCCATCTGACCATAACACCGGATACTGTTGGGCAACCCTCTGCTCGGTCGTTTTGAGACCGGGCGCTCGGAATGCGCCACGAGAACATGCGAGACTGCTTCGCTTTGACCAAGCGAACATGACTGCAAAAAAAGTTGTCCCATAATGACCACCTGAACTCGCCTTAACTCGTCCAGAGGGCTTTGTGCGTTGTGTGTTTAACTTAAAATGGGCGAGCCCATCTCGAAGAAAGCGCTCCGGAACGGCCGCTGACCATCGCTGGCTAAACATTGGCGGCGCCGTCCTTCTTGTGACCACCAGTTCTAGACATGCCGGTACGCCAGGCGTGACGTCATCATGGCATGTCTGGACAGGTTAGGCAGCTCAGGAGAAGCAAGAAGAAAAACACTTATAATCGAGGCAGAGGAATGCAAAGTGCTGTGAAAGCAAGAACAAAATATACTAACAACAGACACCGCCAACAGCTAACAACAAAAATGACCAATCGCACAACAAATCAGCCCACTGTCCGCCACAGCAGCAGTCACGAGGAGCGTAAAACAATACGTCGGTTCTATCCGAGTACCAGGCAGAAAACTGAATCATGATGTTTTTATCATCTTGTATGAAGTCACACATCTACCCACAACGATTACCTTCTGTACTAATTTAATTGCAAAATTATTAAGAATCGTGCCAGCGCTGCTCTGGTCCTCGAGATCAAGTCAGCTTTCGTGGCAGGAAGGAAATGTCGGACGCGCACTGGCAATTCCAGCAACCAACGTCTGACATGTACGGAGCATGTCACTGCTAATCGCAAACAAGATATTATTATACATAATCTAATTATATATATATATATATATATATATATATATATATATATATATATATATATATCTTGAGAAGTTGGAGTTGGATCGGACGGCTACGTAATTATAGTTGAAATAAATGGGAGACAGAAGACGAAAGTAGGGGAAGTAACAAAAAAGGGGTTTATTAAAACTTAAAAATCATAAAAGTTAGGGAGGATGTCTACGTTACGGCGGAAGCTCCGCCTTCTTCGGGACAAAAGAGCTAAATGTGGCCACGAGGCTGATAAGGGGCTTGAGAATGACGTGGTCGGTTGGGGGGAATTTCCCCCAACCGACCACGTCACGGGGTCACTCAGCGAGCGATATACACCTGGGAGGGTGACTGAGCACTCGTCAATGCCACAGTGCAAGCCAGTGAATTATAAAGAGAGGAAAAAAAGCCATTAAAAAATAAGAAAAATGACGCTAGATGTGTTTGAAATTCAAACTTACAGATTAAGATGGCTTCTATGGCTGCACGTAGAAAAACAGATACTCATGGAACGATGCGACAGCACCAGAGGACACGTGTTTCGCCGTGTTTGAGGCTCGTCGGCCCTGGGTAGCTGCGCATCGTTCAGGATTGGCAAACCAGGGGTCACTCAGCGAGTGATATAGACCTGGGAGGGTGACTGAGCACTCCTCAATGCCACAGTGCAAGCCAGTGAATTATAAAGAGAGGAAAAAAAGCCATTACAAAATAAGAAAAATGACGCTAGATGTGTTTGAAATTCAAACTTACAGATTAAGATGGCTTCTATGGCTGCACGTAGAAAAACAGATACTCATGGAACGATGCGACAGCACCAGAGGACACGTGTTTCGCCGTGTTTGCGGCTCGTCGGCCCTGGGTAGCTGCGCATCGTTCAGGATTGGCAAACCAGGGGTCACTCAGCGAGCGATATACACCTGGGAGGGTGACTGAGCACTCCTCAATGCCACAGTGCAAGCCAGTGAATTATAAAGAGAGGAAAAAAAGCCATTAAAAATTAAGAAAAATGACGCTAGATGTGTTTGAAATTCAAACTTACAGATTAAGATGGCTTCTATGGCTGCACGTAGAAAAACAGATACTCATGGAACGATGCGACAGCACCAGAGGACACGTGAGAGAAAACCCTCTAGTCATATCCTCCTTGCAGTTGTTTTGTTAAATAATTTCACTGCCCAGATAGAAAATATCTGCAAGTGGAACTACTTGCAAGTTGTTTATGAAAAAAATACCCATTTGAGAAACCACTTTGAAATTGTTCACTTTAAAATTCACTTGGAAGCTGTTCCACTTGAGAAACCACTTGGAAGTGGTTCCACTTCGCAAACCACTTACATATGCTTTTCCACTTTTCCACTTTGGGATTTATCTGCAAATGGTTCGACTTGGAGAACCAGTTGCGAGCGAGTACACTTCAGTTTCCAGCTTTCAATCTATGCCCAGTAACGCCTACGTACCATACGAACATCAGGCACATTTAAAAAATCATGATTTATGAGATACGGCGAATGTGATAAAATATGTGGTACCGCGCACGTACCGTATCGTGCATGAGGTACAGCTTGGGACAAAAGTTTACGGAACACGGTAGTAGCGTATTTCATCATCTGAGCGGCCCCCTGCTTGCTAACAGGAAGAGATCGAATAAGGAACGGGTGACTGGCCATTCTGTCCATCTCTCAGTATGTGAGTCCACTCCTGTTTGTTGTTAGGGTGTCGCACCAATGCAGAAATGCGACATCCCCGTGTTCCGTAAACTTTTGTCCCAAGCTGTACACATGTGATACGATGGGACTTCGCCACGTACGAACGCAATCAGACAAACATCAAACAATGCAAGTTCTCATTTCAAGCTTCCAACCTGACGTGGACAAGGGAATCGTGCCACCAGCGAAGTCCAAACTGAAACAGCCCCACATATTCGCGACGTGCATAAAACAAACAAACACAATGAGGTAATGAGCAACACGCTATTTTATTACGAAAATACATATATTGAAGGTGGCATCCAGGTTGACACAATAATGAAAAACATCTCGCGCACAGTGTCGGGAAGTATTTCACACGTACATACACATGTTTCAATGTCGCAAAGTATCGCACAATGAACAGACAATATAACTAGCTGCAGACCGCGTTTTCTTAAGGTGACCAGGCGCGAGATGAATCTCGGGACATTTCGCGATCCAATGTTGAACTGCAGTTGTTCAAGGAAAAGTTCAAGCACATGTTAGTCATGTGCGAACTGTAAGTTGGTCCACTGGCTTACCCTTCCAAGAAGCAAAGTCAACAAAATCTAGACTGAAATTAGCAGAAGCAGCTCACGACGCAGAAGTCACAACCACCTTTGTTCTCCATCCGAGCGAGCACCGTGGAACGGCTGTTCTTTTCCAGCTTGCAATCGCGTGATATCAGGGGAGATGGCGGTTTCGTGGCGAGGCATTGACTTACCACCTATATGCGCAAAGAGTACGCTGAGCTTAGAGTACAATGCTGGGCAATTTCAGTTGCTCCATTGTAAACAAGAACGTTATTTAACGCCTGGCTCTCGGATGGAATAGACGTGGCGCACTGAACTCCTCGTGATATCTTTTGCCCAGCTTTGTTTGCGATTTGTAGTGACGTGCCCATGCATGTCGGATATTGGTTGTTTCAATCCTTGTCAGTGCATGCCCGCTATTTTCTGTCTTCCACGAAAGCTGCCTTGGCCTCAGGGACGAGAGTAGCGCTGACATGATTCTTAATAATTTCGCAATTAAATTAGCAGAAGCTGACTGCTAGGGGATAAATGTGGTGTCATGAGGAGGAAAAGGCTCACAATTCAGTTTTCTGTCTAGCTTTCGGATGCAACGAACATATCGTTCTGCGCTCAACAGTGACTGTTGCTGTGGTGGACAGTGGGAAAATTTTTGTGTACTTAGTCCTTTTTGTAGTTAGCTATTGATAGTATCCCCTGTTAGCACGTTTCGTTCCTTCTTTCACAGCACCTTGCGTTCCTCTGCCTCGATTATAACTGTTTTCTTCCTTGCTTGTCCTGAGTTGCCTAGCCTGTCCAGACATGCCATGATGGCATCACACCTGACGTCACAGGATGCCCAGAACTGGTGGTCAGAAGAAGGACGGTGGCGCTACCTGGTGTCATGCTTTACGGCTGGGTAGCCACTTGTCTCTGCAACCATCGACGCAGCGATGGTCAGCGGCCGTTCCGGGTCGCTTTCTTTGATATGGCGTCGTTCATTTTCAATTAAATTGTTTTCTGTTGAGTTTGAGAAGACTGGGACTCCGTTGATCACGATGAACTCGAACATTATTGCTTTCTGGACTACATATATCTGTTCTACAAGTAGGGATACGCCCGACTGGCTCATCATAGTGAACGCATGGCGTGATCCCCGAAACCAGACGACACGCGCTTCCCCGTGATACGTGATCTTCTCGCGCCAAAGCGGCGCCGTCGCGCTTGGCTGAATCGTATACCACCCAACAATACACAACCGCCCTTCCCCCTAGCTGACATAATCGTCCAAATATTTCGGACGTGTCATCATTCGGCGTGGTCGTGTAGATATAGGACCACTAAGTTGCGGTGAAGACGCACTGGCTTCTGGAACAGCTGGGGAACAAGCTGGTGCTTGATCCATTGGAATATATGTAGGTGTTACAAATCCTTGTGGGACACAGTCGCCTGCAGAAACATCAGTCGGGTTCTCAACTGACTCTGGCAGTTCGTTGATTGGTGTGGCGCGACCTCTCATTTGGTTTAGATGGCGTCTGACAACCCTGCCAACCTGAGTTATAATTGTGTACGACACAGGTCCAGTAGGCTTCTCACTTGTTGGAGGGGTCCATGGCTGTCCATGGCAGTAGTTTCGCACGTACACCGGGTCAGAGTCTTTAATGGCCCTCACCGTTGGTCTGGGAGCCTGCTTTTCCTCTGCTTCCTGGCGTTTACTTATTCCGTCTGGATGCAATCAGTCCAGACAAGTCTTCAACCCGCGTCGCATAAGGAGCTCGGCTGGACTAAAAGCTGTCGATGAGTTTGGAGTGGTATGCTGATACAAGAGGAAACGAGCAAGTCGTTGCTGCCAGCTGCCATGTACAATACGTTTCATCGAGTCCTTCATTGTTTACACCATTCGTTCTGCCTGTCAATTGATTGCAGCCCGATAGGGTGTCACAAGAATTTGCCTTATAGCGTTTCTCCGAAGGAATGTTTGGAGGTGAACAGATGTCAACTCAGGTCCGTTGTCGCTGTACACAACATCTTGAATGCCGTGCGTAGCGATGATCTCCCGTAATACGTTGACAGTAGCTTCGGCAGATGTAGATTGCATGAGCTTTACCTCTAGCCACTTTGAGTGGGCGTCAACTACTTGGAGTAAGGATTGTCCATGGGACGGACCAGCAAAGTCCACGTGAAGGCGAGACCATGGAGGGTGTGGAACCTCCCCAGGATGTATTGTCACACGTTGCGGCGCATGCCTCGTGGATTGGAATTCAGCGCAACTCTTGACAGACTGTTTGATGTCCTCATCGATCTTCGGCCACCATACGTACGACCGAGCAAGGGCTTTCATGTGTCCAATCTCTGGATGACCCAGATGGAGCTCGTCTAACACTCGCTGTTGACCCTCGTTTGGAATTATTACTCTGTTTCCCCACAAGAGGCAATTCTTATGAGCAGATAACTCGTAGCGTTTCGACCAGAACATCTTGAACTCATCTGGACATTTGTCATCTGGCCAACCCTTCCACACCCACTTGAGAACTCGGGAAAGTTGAGGATCGTGTATAGTCATGTTCGCAATGTCCTTCGCATGAAGCGGTGGACTGGCCAGCTCTTCGGTGAACAGCACTTCGGGTGGACATGGCATTGCTTCGTCTTTGACGGGAAGTGGCAAGCGGCTTAGAGCATCTGCATTAGCGATTTTCTTCACAGGTCGATGAACAAGCTCAAACTAGTAAGCGTTCATTATCTGAGACCAACGAAGCATTCTTTGTGAGGTTATCATCGGAGTGGGCTTTGACCTTGTGAATATTCCCAGAAGTGGTGGATGGTCAGTCACAATTGTAAATGCCCGTCCATAGATGAAACTTGATGAAACTTCTTTACTCCGGCGATAATGGAGAGAGAGCTTCACGGTCGAGTTACTCACCGTAGTTGTCAACGTGCGTGAAGAGAATGCAACTGGAGCGTCGCGTCCATCCGGCTGTTGCTGACTTAGTACAGCCCCTACACCATAAGGTAATGCATCACACGTGAGGAATGTAGGACGTTTCTCATCGAATGGTACAAGAACGCTATTTGATGAGATAAGCTCTTTTGCGCGCTGGAAGGCCACGTCATGGATGGTAGTCCAAGTGCGCTCTGCGTCCTCGTCGAGAAGACGATGCAACGGCTCAGCAACGGTAGCCTTGTGCTTCAGAAAGGAATTGTAGAAGTTCAGCAGACCAAGAAAAGCTTGAAGCTCTTGCTTGCTGTTCGGACGCGATGCATCATGGATCACTCTAACCTTGGAATCTGCAGGGTGACTGCCGATAGCGTCGACACGATACCCAGGAATTCTACGGAGGACACACCAAAGAAGCATTTGTTCTTTCTGGCTCGCAGGCCAGAACGGGCAAGTCGACGTAACACTTTGCGCAATCGTGTTGCAAGTTCGTCCTGGTTAGCTGCTTGAATTAAGATGTCGTCGAAATAGGGCACTACTCCCTGTTGTTCCACGAGAAGTTCGTCAATTAACTGGTGGAAATCTCCTGGAGCTACATTCACACCGTACTGGAGGTGTTTGACTTTGAAAGCACTCCGATGTGTGATGATGGTTTGTGCTTCCGCAGCATCATCGTCTACACGTAGTTGAACATAGGCATGTGCAAAGTCTATTTTTACATAGCAGCCACCACCAAGAAGAAGATTGAAGAAGAAGAATCATGAAAGAAGATGGGTGACTGCAGGAATGGAGTAGGGATGAACACACATGGCGGTGTTGATAGTAACCTTGTCGTCGCCACACAGTCTTACTTCTACTTACGGTTTGATGACAGAAACTACATTAGTAGCCCATTTAGGATTTGAAATTGCTTCAATAACATTATCGGCGATAAGACGACCGGGTGCAGCATCCATGTTCGGATGTAATGCCAGTGGAACGTTCCTTGCCTTCAGTCGGATGGGTGCAACAGAAGGATCTAGTGCAAGTGAAACAACGGTCGTGTGTAATTTCCAAGGCATCCTGAAATACTTCTTTGAAGTCGTTGAGTACTTGCTGTAGGCGGTTGGCATCCATGTGGTGATCACCCGTCAACCTGATACCCAATGGTGCGATCCATTCGTACCCCAGCAGACTCACTCTTTCTCCGTCAGCGATAAGAAGCCGCAGCGAACCTCTGAAGGATCGATACTGAACATCAACGAAGCATGTGCCACGCAGCGGAATTGGCTGCTTTTGGAAGTCGCGTAGTGAAATGGAAAATGTACGAATAGCTGGGCCCTTCTCTGGCCATTGGCGCTTGTATGTAGCTTCAGAAATAATAGAATAATCGGATCCTGAGTCGGTTTCCATCTTGCATTCAGACCCATCTATCCTTACTTTGGTGTACTGCTTCCATAAAGTGGATGTTCCTATTCGTCCACATTGTTCATTGTCCTTCGTCCACATTGTTCATCTGATAGATACTTGCAGTAGCTGAGACATGTTGTTCTGGCTGTTCAACTGCATGTGTTGTTTGCGAAGGTTTTTTACCCTGTCGCTGTTGGGCAGGAGGACACAGGCATTCAATATGTCCTTTTTTGTGACAGTGACGGCAAATTGCTTCTCGGAACGGGCACCGGTCACGGTCATGTGACGCTCCACATCCGTGGCACGAAGTCTTCGGCGGGGTTCTTGGAATGTCGGGACTCCGCTGTGGATTGTTTGCGGATACGATCCCGGTGATCATTATTGATGTGATGGGCCGCGGAAGCTAACCCCCGAGTTTCTATTTCCTTCGCTTGCTCGGCCGGTGCTTCGGCAGCGAGGGGTTTTGCTTTAGCGCTCTCGAAGGTTAAATCCCTTTCGGCGAGCAGACGCCGTTGTAACCCGTCATCACGAATGCCGAACACAAGCTGATCACGTAGTCTTTCACTCCGAGTGGATCCGAAGTTGCAGTCCTCAGCTAGCCGGCGTAACTCAGTCACGTATGTAGTGATCCTTTCGTCGGGACGTTACACGCGTTTGTGCAACTGGAAGCGGCTGGATATTAGCGATGGCTTCGGAGTGAAATGACTTTTCAGCAGTGCGATCAGTTCATAGTAGGACTTTTCGGATGGAGACGCTGGTGAAACGAGGGATCGAACGACTCCAAGTGTCTTGGTACCACAAACGGCCAGCAGCTGAGCACGCTTTTTTGCAGCATCCGTGATAGCATTAGCTTCGCAGTAGAAGCGCAGTTGATCCGCGTAAACATGCCACGAAGAATGATTTGAAACATCGAACTCACTGATTGTTCCTGCCATCTGAAGTCCGTCAATTTGTGAATTCGGCGTGATCACGTGCGAAAATCAATCTTCCCAGGAGAAGGCCCAGTAGATCCCATCCTCGTCGCCAATATTGACTTTGGGAAGATTGAGCCTTCGTTGATCACGATGAACTCGAATTTTATTGCTTTCGGGACTACATATGTCTGTTCTGCAAGAAGGGATACGCCCGACAGGCGCATCAGAGTGAACGCATTGCGTGATCCGCGAAACCAGAGAACACGCGCTTCCCCACGATACACGATCTTCTCGCGCCAAAGCGGCGCCGACGCACTGGCTGAATCAGACACCACGCACAAATACACAACGTTTTTACTCACTCGATTCATGCACTCTATTCTCTCTTTTGTTTTTCTTTTTTGAGCACGACATGCCCACAATGAACAAAGTCCCCAGGAGACGAGTTAGATGATCCCCAAATAGTGTGGTGACTCACTAGGTGACCCTTATTGCTGTGGGGGTCCTAATCGGTAATTAATTGCTATTTAATGGCGTCTAGAGGGATTATGCGTTGTATAGAGTACTCAGTACAGACTACTCGCGCTCTCTCAAGAATTATGTGGTTATGTAGTGATGCATCCTTACAAGTGCCCTCAATGATCAAAGCAGATTTACATAATGTTTCTGTGATTAGTTATAGCGTGAGTATCATAATGCACCATCGTATTGCAACATCTTATTGATGGAGCTCGTTGAAGAGTAACTTTTGAGAGAACTGTTGAAATGTCTTCTCATGTTCAACAGTTGCCGCTTGCGTCGATCCCACCGTATGAATGTCTGTATGAGTGAGCAAAAATGTAAGAGTGAAAGGAGGATGAGCGACAGAGAGTGGCTGGTTTGCCCGTTCAGATGACGCCCCCTTGGAAGTCGCTGAGGAGACGTGTTAGCTTAGCTCAATTGGTAGAGCCGTGGACCGGTAATCCACAAGATGTGGGTTCGACTCCTACAGCTGGCTAACCTTTTCAGTGACTTTCATCTTTCATCGTTAATTTCTTAGGCAGTTTGAGGCTTTGTATGTCCTTTTTATGTTGTTCCAGCCTCAGAACATCAGTTCTCTCATGTTCGCTGTCGCCGTGGTACAAAGGCAGTATAATGAACGCTACTGAGGGACGCGCGTATGTTTCCTTTAGGGATAGTAGTCCGCGACTGCCCGACTTCGAGGGCAAGAGGGACTACCACACCCCCCTGCCTCTCTTCTACCACCATCATTTTCTCTCTCTTTTTCACCCTTCCTTCTTCGCCTCTCCTGTGTTCACTTTGCCGTCAAACCGAGCAGACCGCACTTCCCCAAACATCATTCTCCTCTCTGCGACGCATATGGTACCTAACCCACTTCGTCTACAGCGGCTAGGACGTCTTCTACTAGTTTGAAGGTGACTATTTCGATCGCTACGGTAGTTTCATAATTTCTCGAGAAGATGGCTGTGCTGGCACTTGTGCTGTCTTCTCCCGTATCACAGAAAAGGTACGAGAAGCCTTTCATGTATCGCGGTAGGTTCGTGCAGGTGCCCTTGAGGGCGGGAGCGTTGGAGTTTCGCAGTACCGAGACAGTCACTATGAGAGTAACATGTGCACTGATGTCCGCAAGGCCCCAATCACCGTATCGTCGTTCTTCGTGACCCGCTGCACCATATTTTCTGAAATCTTAAGTGTAGCAGATAGCTTTTCGCTTGCCTAGCTGGCGTCCCTCTTGCATTGTGAATGATGTTGGTGCTGTTCGTCGGTTTCGCGAGACCTTAGGGCCCGCGTAGTTTATCGCAATTGATACAGATAATTTTATACAAACGTTGCTCTGAAGTTGCTCTGAAATCTGACGAAGTTCGTTCGCCAACATGCTTGCGCCGGCGCGCCGGCGCCGTGACATATGCCCTGGTGTGACATGTGAGGTCTTACTCTCTTTCACGATCACCGGTCGAGTGGCATAAACAATTCGAGTGCGTTGGCTTCTTGACACGACGGTTTTGTGGCCGCGCTTCAACACGTGACCCCTAAGCAGCGGGCAACGAGGCTTTACGCGATGATACCCCGCCCCAGAAAAACTCGGAAGCTCGCGCATAAATGTCATCGCATTTAATTTCTGAATAAACAACAACACCCTGTATAGAGCCGGTTGCAAAATCAGGCAGCGTTTGATCAACTGCTAGACGTTTATAAGTTTGTGCTACAAGTTTATTTTTAAGATGATGACTGGGGAGTTTCATCGCCAGGAGTGACACGCTCTACCCCATTTCTGGTGGTGATGCGGGGATGAAATAATGAACCCCTTCCCTTCACAATAGAAATCCAAGTCGTATGGTATCCAAAAATGTCAGAGAGCTCTGAGGGCAGAGCGCTGGTGTGCTCGATTTGACCGGGTACCAAGCAGTTTTGAGACAAAAGAGGAAACCTATTACACACACACACATCAAAAATTGTTAAGAGTGTGATCAAGACAAATGAAAACGGGAGCAAACGAACTTTCAATGCCGTACGAAGACGATGTGATGTTTCCGCGCTCACAGCAATACCTGAAAAGGTAGGCTTTGCGTTTCTCACACATTTTAATGTCCCTTTTCAGACGTATTCATCTGTGTGTAAACACGGGACGCTGCCTGAAGTGCAGACTGTGACTGACGTGAGTATGTTTTTATTCTATGATGACACTCCCAATAGATACCTAATTATATTGCTGGCTAAAGTACCGTGTGGTCAAATGTAGTCAAAAAATTATTTGCGCATACGTAGGTACAACTACTAGTCAGGTTTAGCCGTTTAAGGCCTAGAGTAACTTTGTTCCTGTAAATACTTCTAGATATTGAAGGTTACGTATGTTGTATCATGACACCCCGTGACTTCACCATTTCTATTTAAATTGTTGTTGATGTTATTGCACGCGTCAAGAAATCACGCGCGAACGTCAGAGAGGCCCGTGCCGATATGGCAACGCTTGGTTGGTGGGTGCAAAGAAAAAAAAAACTAAACAAAAAACATTGATATATTGGCCCAACTCATCATTGGGCTGGTTACTACGGCAGCGAGTTCTCGCCACGCTAGGCTTTCTCGCATGTAACCCAGAGATACTTCCACGTACAATAGGAGCAAACGTCTTCCACATATAAATACATCCTTCGGAAGTTCACTTTTCTCCAAACGAACGTCGAACCAAGTCGCAACGTTCCGTTCATCGTAATCGATGGGTCCTGAATTGCCATTGAACCCGTCTTACATGGGAACCCTTAAAGCGAACCGAACCGCGTTAGCGAAGCGAGTTCTCTCATGTACACACTCCGGAGGCCTCCCAGGTGGGTGCATCGAGACGGTTCGGTCCGCCTGGAGAACGTGAGCACCTTGAAGCGGTCGCATTTCACCCCAAGGGCGTTTATGTTTAATCGTCTGGAGGAGCCAGGAGCGGATACGTCGTCACATAGCTGGCTCAGACAGCACAGCCGGTGGTAGGATTCAAACCCACCACCTGCCAGTCTTCGGTACGACCTTGGTTACCACCAACGAGAGGGACGCCTTAGCCCACTCGGCCATGCCGCTGGTCGTCGAGACACATATGACCATAAAAATGGCGGCGCCCATGATCAGCGGCCAAACCGTTTGTAAACAATGTGCCTGTTGTTTCTGCGCGACGTTTTGGATGTCTTTCGATTACGATAATTATTTGTATCGGACAATATCGCAGTACGACGCGCAGTTTTGCACAGTCCTTGTATTATTGACGACATCCAAAGATGTGATGATGACCAGGCGTTAAGACTCACTGAACCGATGCGATGTACTTAAATGTTGCGAAAGAAGTACCGTGTAGCTTACCCTCACAAAATACGTTAATCTCTTGCCTCGATGACGACAGAATTATGTCGGAAAGCGGCACAACGACATGTCACATGAACTCAAAATGACACTTTCTGCGAGCAGGACAAGAAGCGGGATATCGCCTAATTGGTGTTTTGCTATGGAAAAGGATTTTGCCCCAAACATTTTATGGTTCGATCTATGCCGATATCCTGCCTTGGCACCGGAAAAGGAAGCTCCTCCGGAGCCATCGAAATGCAATCAGTGGCCCCCTGATGTTTCTTCAGCCGTTAACTTCGACATTGTAGACATTGGTGTGTGGTGAAAGATTCGCCCAGGATCTCCGTTACAATTCATGGATCACCTTTAAAGAAGCTCAGGTTGCAAGGACGTTTTGGTTGCTCCGATCTCACCTGCCAAGAAATTCAGTACCAGCGGCTGCCAAGGCAGCTACGTGCCCGCCTGTGAACCCCTCAAATGTCTCACTTCGGGATCATGTAACTGCTATGTTGTCAAAAGGACCAAAATCTAAATGTATCTAAATTATCTAAATGTAAAACCCTCGCGGCTTGACATCGCTGCCAGTGTTTTCAAGATCTCTTTATGTTTACCTGATCCGACCCAATCTTCAACCTTCGTTAAGCAAGCTTTGAACCGCATGACAAATCTGATAGATACTTCTATAAAACATAGCTCATGTAACTTCAGGCTTGTGAAGAGTGTACGTTCTTTCATGAATGTCAAGGATCTCGCCTTAGTTCAAGCTGACAAATCGTCTCGTTTCGCGGCCCTAAGGTCTAGTGATTTCTGCAAGAAGAAGTGTGATGCATTGAACAGTTTGTTTAAACCTTTTCATTTACAATTTTTTTTGCAATATACAATTTTTTCGCATATTTTTTTTCCATCTTTTCATTGACAATTTAAGAAAACACTTGTTCTCCGTTTTTCGTGATGAAGAGGCTAGCCGGTTAGTAAATTCTCTAAAACTTCCGTTGAAGTCTACGTTGTCAGTCAAATTCTTCCTCAAGGATCATAAGCCGGAGTAAATAAAAACCAAACATGGCAAAAAGTCGTTTCGGGCTTCCTGCTGAACGGCTTATCAGAGATTCCCTTTGAAACCGCATTCCGTTTGAGAAATTCCGAAGCCTTTTTATGAGATCTTACTTCAGTTCATTGGAAACGTTGCTTTGTTGTGCCTTTGGACATTAAGGATTTGTATTATAGCCTCCAAAATTATTTTTTATTACGACGAGTTCGTGACTTTCTTGAATCATAGTTGCCTGCGTTCCAGAACAATGTTGCACCCCCCCCCCCCCCCATGAGTGTTTCTAATTTCTCGTAAGCCAATGAGAGCCGAGCGGGATTTTCAACGCCTTCCACTCTGGTGGCCGCCATGTTGAAAGCAGTCTCGCAGAGAGAAACCTACTGCGCACGCTCGTGGCGACCTCGCGATTCGTTTTCCGTTTGCGGGCTGCTGCGTGCGTCGGAAAAAGTTCAGCTCGGGCGAGCTCCTTGCGTTTTGCTGCGGGAGGTCGCGCACGTGTCTGTTGCCACGGTAACCAGCGCAGCACGCATGGGCACGCGTCAGAACATAGTGTGAACCATGCTTTAGTCATGTGTATTCTTTCCGCGAGTATTTAATGCGTTCTATATATAAAAACGCACTCGTTCTCCATGTACTTCGTCAGCGACAGCTCATTTCGAAACATGACTAGTGTGTAACCGCCAGTGTAATGGAGGCGCGCGTAATATATTTCTAGTGGGATCTGTAATGCGACCGCGCGAGCCAATCATGGGAGACTTCATATTTTTGAGTGTGAGTGAGGCTGTCCTGCGATTTTTAAGGTCTCTCTGAGGATTAACATATTTGTTCTGAACCACCATGTGGGTCACCTTTTTCACCTGGGAAGGGAAAGAAAATGAACGAGAGTTGCAGTGGTCCCCCGTCACTTCTGTAAGTCGTCTCCTCACATCGGTGCACTAGCACGCGCAAAGGACTTTCCCGCGTGGATACGTTGCGGTTCTTATTGTTGCCAACGCAGATGGCGGCACGCTGCGCAATCTTTATGAATGTAATTCGGTTATTTAATAACCGCGACGTGCTTTGTCGGGTAAATTCACAGTATCCCCTTTTCAAAAAAAGGGCAATCGAATGGTACAGTTTATGAGAGGAGCAGGGGCTACGAGAGCTCCCTTCGATATTCGAAAAATTCTAACATTCGCAATGGCACTATAATATATGCATGGCATTTACGAGCATTTCCGAAGGCAACAGCGCTCCAAAGAACGGTATTGACCGGAAACCGAACCGAAACCACACGCCATTCCTTGCTCTGGCTGTCTGATCTTCTGATAATAAAGTGACGTACGACACACAAGCAAGTGATGTAGTGCAAGCTATCTACACAGTAAATAAAAAAGAACACACTTTTCTACACAAAAAATGTGTTTTAAGTGATATGCACGTTTTTTTTACTCCAGTGACCATGATGAAGAGTGTAACAGGCAGTGTTTAAAACAGTTTTTAAAAATGCACCCTTTTTAACTCCAGCTACTGGGATCAGAAAAGGTGCTGAAGTGATTTACACCCTTCTGCACCCCCTATTGCACCGTTTTAGCCGAAAGCGTGTCAGAAAGGGTGTTTTCAATAGCGAGTTATGTTAGAGAAGAAATATCATGTCAGTGTCATCCCATGGGGCGCTGCAAAGGCACTAGAGGTCGACCTCGTGGGGGTACCCGGCATCCCAATACTGCCTGTGTGGTGATGGAGGGTATATGTGTATGGAGCCACATTTGTGGGTCTATTCATTGGGAGACCAGCTGTATAATATCAGCAGTTTCTGGGTGTGCTCCAAAAAAAAAAACAAGAAAAAAGACCACTCCGGGGGGGGGGGGGAGATTCGTGTTGTCGGCTCGCTAAACAAAGCGGTATTTGAATCTGAGCTTATGATTAAATGTAGTGGCTTGAATGTTACTTTGTCACCTTTTAGCTAGATATTTAAACTCGAAATACATTTGGCTTTGAGAAGGCGGTTCCACGTATTATTTATACTTCAGCTCAGTATACAATATATTTCCAACTTATACGGCCACATGAGGATCATGCTCATGCGACAGGTTTGATCGACGTTTCGATTCTGCGCCTCCGAGCCTCGCCCTCGCCTCGTCACGAAGGAATCATCGCCATTAGCATCATCGGAATGCCGTTGGAACGGTTGCACAATCTTTCAACTGTCTCAGCGTTCGCTCGTCCATTACAGAACGAAGGAGGATATGATTTTGCGCTCGCTTCAGTCGCTGGCCCTTATTCTGCACGATTCATAAGTATCTTGCAACTACCCCCATTCTGAGCAGGAGTTCCAGTTCCTAGAGTTCACCCACCAGCTAGCCTGTACTTACGCTACTTTAAATAGCAGTAGTAACAGGGAGCAGATCTACACATTCAGATAAACGTTCATATATATCAATCACTACTCACCAGTGTAAATGCACTTTACTCAATGGAATGCGTCGCTCGTATGCGTGCGTCTTTGAATCCTATGTGCGTCGCTCGTAGTCTCACGCGATTTAGCTGGTGCAGAAGTTGCAAGACAAACAAACTATATACGTAATACAGCGCTTGACCATAGAGATTAAAATATTTACGTTTCCTTGCCTATTTTGAAGAGTTAAAAAATGGGAACTACCGACACCAACCGGCTACCGCAACGACATTTGAAAACACACACTGATGCAGATGGGCTGCTCTTCTTGCCGACGACGAAGCCCGTAAAGTTTCGGTTTCAAACTCAAGTGAAAATTACGCAGAGTTTGATTTCGGTACGCTGCGCGCGAATGTTTCTGGTATGACAATGAAAAAATGGCTAGGAAGCAAGCGAGCTGGTGAGGATGATGCATAATGTAAAAACCCCGAGACTAGGGAACACGAAGGGACAGACACAACAAAGTAAGTAACAAAAAAGTAACTTGGGAGAATTGCGGTAGGACCATAAACGATTGATATATTATGAAATGTAAATTAAGATTATCATTTCTCTTGCCAAAACGCCCAGTGAACATATCTGCGCATACTATTTGAGCAGCTGTATGCACCTGCAAGGAACACAGAGCGTCTTCAATTCACCCCGCGTAGTTCTAGGGCAACTGTCAAAATTATAGTGACTCAGTGGTACTGGCTTGAAGGCTTCAAGGTGGTTTCCAATATCAAGTGGGACGGTGCAACACTGGAGCCAGACCCCCCCCCCCCCCCAAAGGAACCTGGCCTCAAGTGGGTTGGTAGGTTGTGCTCCCAGGATGGACACATGGTACAGCAGGCATCCCACTCTAAATACCACAATGGGACCTGACTTCAAGTGGGATGGCTGGACGGGGCCCAGCGTGGAGGCACAGTGGAACCACTCATGCCACCCAAGCATCCACAATGGGACCTGACTTCAAGTGGGATGGCAAGCTGGGGCCCAGCCTGGCAGCACACTGGAACCACTCATGCTACCCAAGGATCCACAATGAGACCTGAGTATGCCACTCTGGAACTGGCTGGGACCGTACTGAACCCAACTGGAACAACTGTGGTGCCAGTCTGGGACCATCCTAGATTTTTGCCTGGGATACCATGACTGTTGTGCTGTATGTTTCGAGCGGCGGCTGCAGTCCTGCGTCCCGTCAGGTACGTGTACACGTATCAGTTCGTGGCTGGTGTTGATTCTGCTAATTCCATTCTCGTTTTTGCAGGCCTTACTTTGTTGAACAGTAAGCTGGGTGAACGAACTTCGTTGTAAGTAAGACGTCTACGTCTACGATGACGTAGACTCTACTTCAGAAAATAATACAGATCTCTATGGATGGGCCTAATGTAAACTGGAAGTTTTTTTAGAGCTTCAGGCACCATATGATGACAAACTACCAAGTGCAGTGCTTGAACTTGAGCACCTGTGACTTACACATTGTTCACAATGCCTACAAGGCTGGACTGGCAGCTTCCAAATGGGATGTGGATACGTTTTTGTCGAGCCCGGCTTCCCTGTTCCACGATGCCCCTGCACGACGCGAGGATTTCACAGCCATAACCAACAAGAGCACGTTCCCACTTAGGTACGTGCCGCATCGATGGCTCGAGAACATTCCTGTTATAGAACGATCACTTTTGATCTGGGGTGATGTCGTGGAGTACATTGAAGCCACAAAGAAGCGGAAAACTACTGTGCCCAAGTGCCACAGTTATCAGAACCTGATGGAATTTTCACGCGACCCTTTGCTGCCTGCGAAGTTGAACTTCGCTCCTAGCATGGCCATGAGTTTCCAGCCCTTCCTGACTGAGTATCAGACGGACAGACCGATGACGTTTTATTTAGCCAGAGACCTCGAAGCGATCCTGTGGAAGCTTTTGGCAAGGTTCGTCAAGTGCTCTGCGCTGTCAGATTCAGCCTCAGTCACAGCTCTGTTGGGCATTGATCTAGATGATCCTAATAACCACGTGTCATCAGAAAAACTCGACATTGGACCTGGTGCTGAAAAAAGTGTGAAGGCAAGCAAGGCGAGCAGCAAAGATATATTTCAGTTCAGGATGCAGTGCAAGCAGTTTCTTGTGAAAGCCACACAGAAACTGGTGGAGAAAAGTCCCCTGCAGTTTGTTGTTGTCAGGGCTTTGTCCTCTCTTGATCCTCGACAAATATGCAGCAAGCCGGACAAGAGTGTTTCAAGACTAAAATCTGTACTGGATTGTCTCATTGCTACCAACCGAATGAGTGAGCAAAAGCGAGAGGTTGTGCTCGGCCAGTACACTGAGTTCATCCAACGTCAAATGCTCAAGATACGCACATTTGAGAGAGCCAGTGAAAACCTGGATCTCTGGTATGAAGACGTCATCGGGCATGACCTGGCATTTGCTGACCTGTGGAACGTGATTCGGCAGCTACTTGTACTGAGCCACGGATAGGCAACAGTTGAGCGAGGGTTCAGTGTCAACAGGCAAATCGCTGTAGAAAACCTAAAGGACCTCTCTTACGTTTCACAGAGTGTCATCTGCGACGCTGTTAGGTGCCATGGCGGAATTTTGAATATTCCAATTTCGAGAGGCCTGAGAGCTGCGGTCACAGGTACTAGGCAGCGATACGCTGAGCATCTAGACAGCCTCAAAGCAGAGCAGGAGGAAAAGGCAGAAAATGACAGGAAGCGAGCCAACAAGACAGTACTTGATGAGATGAAAGCAAAACGGCGAAAGCTCGAAATTGCAGTTGAGTCGTTGATGGAAGCTGCGGATAGCTATGCGGAGAAGGCAGAAGGAGCCGGCGATGTAACCCTGATCATTAAATCGAACAGCCTTCGAAAGACTGCCAAAAACAAGAAAGAAGAGCTCGCTCGAACAGATGAAGAAATACGGTGTATTGAGAGACTTTGCTGTAAGCATACTGAATTTCGGCAGGGAAAACAGTAGGTGTGCCCAGTGTTCTTTCAGATTGTACATATTACGGCTATATAAACAAATTTCTAACTAACGAAGAAATTTCTTTTGTAATTCTCCTGGTATGCTTACATCGATCCCATACATATAGCTGACGTCTAAATAGGGGCAAAGGGCGTTGAAATCTTGCCGTGTGCAGATCCGGCAGGTCCTTGAAAACCCTTGCAAAATTTTGAAATTCCTGGGTACGAACCCTTGGTTTGACCCTCTTTGTCTGTTGTTTTATTTGCATCTCTGTGGCGGGTAATGGGTCGCCAGCCTCGTGTCCTCTTCGGTGCAAGTCTACTACTATATTCCAATGGAACTCAAGGGACCTCCGATCCAAGGTGTCGGAGTTTCGTCAATTTGCTTGGAGGTGCAAGTTTCCATTGATGTGCATCGCTGAATCTGGGGTCACAGATGACTTCCGCCTCTCCAATTATGTGACGTTTGTTTCGAGACCGCCTGGTGCGAAAAGCCGAGCTGCTCTGTTCGTCCGATACTGCTGCAACTCGCAGAGACATACAGGCGACTGGAATTCGCGAGCACGTTTGTTGTACCGTTCGCTTTGACCGCCTGGACATCTCTATCGTTTCGTTCTATCTCCCACCTGCAATTTCCTACAACGGTGACAACCTTGAAGCACTTCTAAATAGCCTCCCCGCTCCGTACGTACTATGCGGCGACTTCAATGCGCACCATCCTATGTTGGGCAGTGTCCGCTGTGACACGAGACGTGCTCGTCTTGCTGCGCTATTCGAGCGAATTGATCTCTGTTGTCTAAACAACGGCTCTCCAACGATCACTCAGTCTACCCGTATGTCATCGTGTTTGGACCTTACAGTTGCAACATCGTCGATAGCGCAGCGCATTTCATGGCTGGTCGAAGCGTACGCCCTTGGGAGCGACCATCTTCCCATCCTGGTCCACCTTCGTGGTGCCATGGGTCCCCATCTCGCGCACAGTGCCAAGAAGACAAATTGGACTTATTTTCGTGCGACTCTCGATGATGCAATCGTTCGAGGAGAAGTTGACTGCGGGCCCAGTTCCTGTCATACTGTCGCTAACGTCACGCGTTCTGCCACAAGAGAGTACCGTGTAGTTGTAAAGTTTACTGCGGTCGACGACAAGCTTGAGCGACTGCGGGCAATTCGTCGTCGTGCCGAACGAAGAGCTTGTCGTTCAGGTCTTCTCTGCCATGTCGCTGAAGCTCGTCGTATACAGAATGCTATTCAAAAGCATCTTCACAATCTTGCAAGAGATAGCTGGAGAAGATTTACGTCCTCTCTGTCTCCGCGGACGCCGTTGTCACGAGTATGGAGTGTGCTAAAGGGCCTATCTGCACCTGTCGTTCAGCGGAACCCTCTCAGGTCGTTGTCTGTGGCCACCGCGCGCTCGGTATTCGAGGTTGCGGAGGAGTACTGTGTCCGCCTTAGTGCAACAACTGGGGCGGTGCTACCCTTGACACTTGACGTCCCTGTGGCCTTGGAATCGTCGGAAGATCCAGCTCTTGATGTCCCTTTTTCACTAACAGAAATGATGGCTGCCATCCGAAACTCCCCTGCTCGCACTTCTCCTGCACACGACCAAATTACGTACAAGGCGCTCCAGAACCTTCCTCCGATCGCTCATGAGAACCTTTTGCCCACTTATAACGAGAGTTGGTACAGTGGCACTGTTCAGCATATATATGTTCAGCATATACCATATGCATCAGCAGTACGCAGACAGACAACGTTTGAGCGGATGGCATCAGAAGGTCACGTAACACGTGATTCCTGACGAGAGGAATCACGTGTTACGCGACTGATGAGGACGTTACTGATGAGGCCTAAGAAGGCCGAAAGGGTACGTCATTGCCAAACATTGCCAATTCCGAACGATGCGCAGCTACCCAGAGCTGACGAGCCGCAAGCACGGCGAAACACGTGTCCTCTGGTGCTGTCGCATCGTTCTATGAGTATCTGTTTCTCTGCGTGCAGCCATAGAATTCATGTTAATCTGTGAGTTTGAATTTCAAACACGTCTAGTATCATTTATTTGTTTCTTTAATGACTTTTTTCCCTGGATTATAATTCACTGGCTTGCATTGTGGCATTGAGGAGTGCTCAGTCACCCTCCCAGGTGGATATCGCTCACTGAGTGACCCCTGGATTGCCAATTCCGAACGATGCGCAGCTACCCGGAGCTGACGACCCGCAAACATGGCGAAACGCGTGTCCTCTGGTGCTGTCGCATCGTTCCATGAGAATCTCTCTCTCTCTCTCTCTCGATATATATATATATATATACAAAAAGGAAAAGTAGCTAATGCTCTATGGCTGCACGTTGAGCATATGTTTACAATTTGATTGTGCACTCCCAGCCGAGTACAGCTGTTTCGTCCTAGTTGGGATTCATCAGTCCGCCGTAGGGAAGTGACACGATCTTGGGTCGGCACTAACAGTGCGTCTCGGCGAGACGTCAATGTTCCACGGTGACAGCGCCACCAGTGGAGGCCGCAATGCAAGCCAGCAAGTACACATACAAAAAGGAAAAGTAGCTAATGCTCTATGGCTGCACGTTGAGCAGACGCTTACAATTTGATCGTGCACTCCCAGCCGAGTACAGCTGTTTCGTCCTAGTTGGGACTCATCAGCCCGGCGTAGGGAAGTGGCACAATCTTGGGTCGGCACTAACAGTGCGTCTCGGCGAGATGTCAATGTTCCACGGTGACATCGCCACCTGTGGAGGCCGCAGTGCAAGCCAGCAAGTACACATACAAAAAGGAAAAGTAGCTAATGCTCTATGGCTGCAGGTTGAGCATATGCTTACAATTTGATCGTGCATTCCCAGCCGAGTACAGCTGTTTCGTCCTACTTGGGACTCATCAGCCCGGCGTAGGGAAGTGACACGATCTTGGGTCGGCACTAACAGTGCGTCTCGGCGAGACGTCAATGTTCCACTCTGACAGCGCCACCTGTGGAGGCCGCAGTGCAAGCCAGCAAGTACACATACAAAAAGGAAAAGTAGCTAATGCTCTATGGCTGCACGTTGAGCATATGCTTACAATTTGATCGTGCACTCCCAGCCGAGTACAGCTGTTTCGCCCTACTTGGGACTCATCAGCCCGGCGTAGGGAAGTGACACGATCTTGGGTCGGCACTAACAGTGCGTCTCGGCGAGACGTCAATGTTCCACGGTGACAGCGCCACCTGTGGAGGCCGCAATGCAAGCCAGCAAGTACACATACAAAAAGGAAAAGTAGCTAATGCTCTATGGCTGCAGGTTGAGCATATGCTTACAATTTGATCGTGCATTCCCAGCCGAGTACAGCTGTTTCGTCCTACTTGGGACTCATCAGCCCGGCGTAGGGAAGTGACACGAACTTGGGTCGGCACTAACAGTTCTTCTCCGCGAGACGTCAATGTTCCACTCTGACAGCGCCACCTGTGGAGGCCGCAGTGCAAGCCAGCAAGTACACATACAAAAAGGAAAAGTAGCTAATGCTCTATGGCTGCACGTTGAGCATATGCTTACAATTTGATCGTGCACTCCCAGCCGAGTACAGCTGTTTCGCCCTACTTGGGACTCATCAGCCCGGCGTAGGGAAGTGACACGATCTTGGGTCGGCACTAACAGTGCGTCTCGGCGAGACGTCAATGTTCCACGGTGACAGCGCCACCTGTGGAGGCCGCAGTGCAAGCCAGCAAGTACACATACAAAAAGGAAAAGTAGCTAATGCTCTATAGCTGCACGTTGAGCATATGTTTACAATTTGATTGTGCACTCCCAGCCGAGTACAGCTGTTTCGCCCTACTTGGGACTCATCAGCCCGGCGTAGGGAAGTGACACGATCTTGGGTCGGCACTAACAGTGCGTCTCGGCGAGACGTCAATGTTCCACGGTGACAGCGCCACCAGTGGAGGCCGCAATGCAAGCCAGCAAGTACACATACAAAAAGGAAAAGTAGCTAATGCTCTATGGCTGCACGTTGAGCAGACGCTTACAATTTGATCGTGCACTCCCAGCCGAGTACAGCTGTTTCGTCCTAGTTGGGACTCATCAGCCCGGCGTAGGGAAGTGGCACAATCTTGGGTCGGCACTAACAGTGCGTCTCGGCGAGATGTCAATGTTCCACGGTGACATCGCCACCTGTGGAGGCCGCAGTGCAAGCCAGCAAGTACACATACAAAAAGGAAAAGTAGCTAATGCTCTATGGCTGCACGTTGAGCATATGTTTACAACTTGATTGTGCACTCCAAGCCGAGTACAGCTGTTTCGTCCTAGTTGGGACTCATCAGCCCGGCGTAGGGAAGTGATACGATCTTGGGTCGGCACTAACAGTGCGTCTCGGCGAGACGTCAATGTTCCACGGTGACAGCGCCACCTGTGGAGGCCGCAGTGCAAGCCAGCAAGTACACATACAAAACGGAAAAGTAGCTAATGCTCTATGGCCGCAGGTTGAGCATATGCTTACAATTTGATCGTGCACTCCCAGCCGAGTACAGCTGTTTCGTCCTACTTGGGACTCATCAGCCCGGCGTAGGGAAGTGACACGATCTTGGGTCGGCACTAACAGTTCTTCTCCGCGAGACGTCAATGTTCCACTCTGACAGCGCCACCTGTGGAGGCCGCAGTGCAAGCCAGCAAGTACACATACAAAAAGGAAAAGTAGCTAATCCTGTATGGCTGCACGTTGAGCATATGCTTACAATTTGATCGTGCACTCCCAGCCGAGTACAGCTGTTTCGCCCTACTTGGGACTCATCAGCCCGGCGTAGGGAAGTGACACGATCTTGGGTCGGCACTAACAGTGCGTCTCGGCGAGACGTCAATGTTCCACGGTGACAGCGCCACCTGTGGAGGCCGCAGTGCAAGCCAGGAAGTACACATACAAAAAGGAAAAGTAGCTAATGCTCTATGGCTGCACGTTGAGCACATGCTTACAATTTGATCGTGCACTCCCAGCCGAGTACAGCTGTTTCGTCCTACTTGGGACTCATCAGCCCGGCGTAGGGAAGTGACACGATCTTGGGTCGGCACTAACAGTGCGTCTCGGCGAGACGTCAATGTTCCACGGTGACAGCGCCACCTGTGGAGGCCGCAGTGCAAGCCAGCAAGTACACATACAAAAAGGAAAAGTAGCTAATGCTCTATGGCTGCACGTTGAGCATATGCTTACAATTTGATCGTGCACTCCCAGCCGAGTACAGCTGTTTCGTCCTACTTGGGACTCATCAGCCCGGCGTAGGGAAGTGACACGATCTTGGGTCGGCACTAACAGTGCGTCTCGGCGAGACGTCAATGTTCCGGCATCGCCACCTGTGGAGGCCGCAGTGCAAGCCAGTAAGTACACATACAAAAAGGAAAAGTAGCTAATGCTCTATGGCTGTAGGTTGAGCATATGCTTACAATTTGATCGTGCACTCCCAGCCGAGTACAGCTGTTTCGTCCTACTTGGGACTCATCAGCCCGGCGTAGGGAAGTGACACGATCTTGGGTCGGCACTAACAGTGCGTCTCGGCGAGACGTCAATGTTCCACGGTGGCATCGCCACCTGTGGAGGCCGCAGTGCAAGCCAGTAAGTACACATACAAAAAGGAAAAGTAGCTAATGCTCTATGGCTGTAGGTTGAGCATATGCTTACAATTTGATCGTGCACTCCCAGCCGAGTACAGCTGTTTCGTCCTACTTGGGACTCATCAGCCCGGCGTAGGGAAGTGACACGATCTTCGGTCGGCACTAACAGTGCGTCTCGGCGAGACGTCAATGTTCCACGGTGACAGCGCCACCTGTGGAGGCCGCAGTGCAAGCCAGCCAGTACACATACAAAAAGGAAAAGTAGCTAATGCTCTATGGCTGCAGGTTGAGCATATGCTTACAATTTGATCGTGCACTCCCAGCCGAGTACAGCTGTTTCGTCCTACTTGGGACTCATCAGCCCGGCGTAGGGAAGTGACACGATCTTGGGTCGGCACTAACAGTGCGTCTCGGCGAGCTGTCAATGTTCCACGGTGACAGCGCCACCTGTGGAGGCCGCAGTGCAAGCCAGCAAGCACACATACGAAAAGGAAAAGTAGCTAATGCTCTATGGCTGCACGTTGAGCATATGCTTACAATTTGATCGTGCACTCCCAGCCGAGTACAGCTTTTTCCTCCTACTTGGGACTCATCAGCCCGGCGTAGGGAAGTGACACGATCTTGGGTCGGCACTAACAGTGCGTCTCGGCGAGACGTCAATGTTCCACGGTGACAGCGCCACCTGTGGAGGCCGCAGTGCAAGCCAGCAAGTAGACATACAAAAAGGAAAAGTAGCTAATGCTCTATGGCTGCAGGTTGAGCATATGCTTACAATTTGATCGTGCACTCCCAGCCGAGTACAGCTGTTTCGTCCTACTTGGGACTCATCAGCCCGGCGTAGGGAAGTGACACGATCTTGGGTCGGCACTAACAGTGCGTCTCGGCGAGACGTCAATGTTCCACGGTGACAGCGCCACCTGTGGAGGCCGCAGTGCAAGCCAGCAAGTACACATACAAAAAGGAAAAGTAGCTAATGCGCTATGGCTGCACGTTGAGCATATGCTTACAATTTGATCGTGCACTCCCAGCCGAGTACAGCTGTTTCGTCCTACTTGGGACTCATCAGCCCGGCGTAGGGAAGTGACACGATCTTGGGTCGGCACTAACAGTGCGTCTCGGCGAGACGTCAATGTTCCACGGTGACAGCGCCACCTGTGGAGTATATATATATAGAGAGAGAATAGAAGCTTGAGAGGGCGGTTGACCACGAGAATGAAATAAGCAGGAACAATCAGAAGACGACAAAGAGCTTACAGGAAAAGACAAAGGGGAGTTTATTAACACATATAGGGATAGGGGTCGACGTTTCGGCAGTCAGCGCTGCCCTCGACGGGACTGGGGTTTGGTGACAAGAAGAAGCTTTATATATGGGAGAGGGTTATGTACAAGGGAAAGAGAGCAGCGCATGCGCTTTTGTCATGACTAACATAGGTTGGTGACTAAGTGAAAAGGGAATGACCAGGTCTGTGCAGCAGGACATTGAGGAAATACCCGTGAGCCTGAAAAAGAGACAAAAGAGCGTATGTATTGTGCTGGATTAGGAACGCAGGTTGCGAATAGTATTAAGGATTCCTGGATCTTCGTTTATCTGACACTGGAATTTATGAATGAGATAAGACTCGCGCTGTTCCCTGAGCCGCTGGGAAAGAAAGCCTGACTGCAGGATGAAAATAGATATATTGGTGATTGAGTGTCCTGGTTTACTGAAATGGCGCGACACTGGCAGATTAGGTTTCTTCGCGACGTCAGATTTGTGGTTATTGAATCGCGTTCTAAATGAAGTAGCTGTCTGTCCGATATATTGGGCGTTGCATTCATTGCATTGAAGAAGATAGACAACATCGGAAGAATTACAGTTAAAGTCGCCATTAATGTTGACCCGGTAATTAGAATTGGTACTTTCTGCAGAGTTAGCGGCTTGCATTGATTTACAAATTTGGCATCTAGTTGCATTACAAGGGTGGCAACCAATGTTATTTTCTGGAAGTTTGTTAATTTTGGCATTGACTAGTCTGTCTTGAATGTTCCGCGCCCGGCGATAACTTACGCGCGGTGGCTGTGAGAATATTTCCTTCATCCGATCAGATTGTGAAAGAATTGTGTAGTGGCGGTTGAGTATCCGGCTAATGTTAGGGACGCTGCCATTGAATGTGACAGTGAGATTTACTGCAGAATTTCCATTGGCTCGAGGAGATCTTTGGAGCAATTGTTGGCGATCCGTGGATCTTGCTCTGGCTATAGCGTCTTTAACAAGTTTGCCCGGGTATTCACGATCAATGAAGGTTTGTTCTAGTCGTTGGAGATGGTTGTCTAGTTCGGCATCGTTAGTGCATATTCTGCGGTAGCGCAATGCCTGACTATAAGGTATGGCTAACTTAGTATGCCTTGGATGGCAACTGCGGAACGATAAGTACTGCTGAGCATCTGTAGGCTTCCGGTATAAGTTGGTTGAGATACCGCCGTTTTGTAACTTGACTTCCACATCCAAGAAGGTAACAGTGGAGGCGGAGTAGTGGGAGGTAAATTGAATGTTAGGGTGAATTTGGTTGAACCGGTTGATGAACGTGAGAAGGTCGCTTTCAGAATGAGGCCATATGATAAAAATATCATCTAAAAATCTCTTGTACACAAGTGGTTTCAATACGGAACATTCGAGAAATGTTTCCTCCAGGGATGCCATGAAGATATTTGCATAGTTGGGGGCCATTCTTGTGCCCATAGCTGTCCCGTTAACTTGCAGATAGTGCTTGTTATCAAATTCAAAGTTATTGGAGGTCAAAATAAGTGTTAGCAGTTCGGTGAGGACAGTAGGATCATACGGCTGGTCAGGTTGATTTTTGTATGCTGAAACGGCCGCTGCTATACCATCTGCGTGGGGAATATTAGTGTAAAGGGACGTGACGTCTAACGTTGCCAAGAGACAGCTTGAGGGAACGGTTACTTGCGATACAGTTTGAAGGAAATGGTTGGCATCTTTGACGTAGGAAGGTAATTTAGGGTGGATAGACTTGAGAACGTGATCGACGAAGGACGATATATTTTCTGTAGCGGTACCGTTACTGGACACAATTGGTCTTCCGGGATTGCCTGGTTTATGTATCTTAGGGAGCATGTAAAATCGGCAGATACCAACCATTTCCTTCAAACTGTATCGCAAGTAACCGTTCCCTCAAGCTGTCTCTTGGCAACGTTAGACGTCACGTCCCTTTACACTAATATTCCCCACGCAGATGGTATAGCAGCGGCCGTTTCAGCATACAAAAATCAACCTGACCAGCCGTATGATCCTACTGTCCTCACCGAACTGCTAACACTTATTTAATGGCAATTTAACACATAGATTAAAAAAAAAGAATGGTCGACGTTTCGACAGTGGCACTGTCTTCGTCAGGATAAAAGACGTACAAGGGTTGCATATTGGCTAAATAGGTTTCCTGGGTGACGTCACAGTCGGTGCAAGTATGCCACGTGGCAGTTGTCTGAGTCATATTCTGGAACATTCCGCAAGGTCAAGTCCGGGTGGTGATGTCATCTTTCTTGGGGAGCCAGCTCAGGGTGAGCTGTACTGAGGCCATAGCTGAAAAGAAAAAAAAAATAAAAGGAAAAAAATGGGAAGTATATCCCATCTAGGCGATCAGATTCCTTACTGTTGAAAGTACACCGGGATCTTCGCTAATGATTGATTGGAATTTGTAAATGAGGTAAGACTCGCGTTGTTCCCTGCCTCTATCGGAGCTAAAATTTGATTGAAGAATAAAAAGGGCAACGTCATTTATTGAATGCTCATGAATGAAGCTCCTCCTTCTTCGGGACCCTGTCCCGAAGAAGGAGGAGCTTCCCTCCGAAACGTCGACGCTTCACCATTTCCAAAATAATGTTCTAATTATGTAAAATAAACCTTTGTTTGTATTCTATTAACACCTCAAATCCGTCGCTGTGTCCCCTTTCGTTTCGCTATATATATATATATATATATATATATATATATATATATATATATATATATACTCCACAGGTGGCGCTGTCACCGTGGAACATTGACGTCTCGCCGAGACGCGCTGTTAGTGCCGACCCAAGATCGTGTCACTTCCCTACGCAGGGCTGATGAGTCCCAAGTAGGACGAAACAGCTGTACTCGGCTGGAAGTGCACGATCAAATTGTAAACATATGCTCAACCTGCAGCCATAGAGCATTAGCTACTATTCCTTTTTGTATGTGTACTTGCTGGCTTGCACTGCGGCCTCCACAGGTGGCGATGCCACCGTGGAACATTGACGTCTCGCCGAGACGCACTGTTAGTGCCGACGCAAGATCGTGTCACTTCCCTACGCCGGGCTGATGAGTCCCAAGTAGGACGAAACAGCTGTACTCGGCTGGGAGTGCACGATCAAATTGTAAACATATGCTCAACGTGCAGCCATAGAGCATTAGCTACTATTCCTTTTTGTATGTGTACTTGCTGGCTTGCACTGCGGCCTCTACAGGGGGCGCTGTCACCGTGGAACATTGACGTCTCTGCAATATGCAACCCTTGTACCTCTTTTGTCCTGACGAAGACAGTACCACTGTCGAAACGTCGACTATTCTTTTTTTAATCTGTGTGTTAAATTGCCCATTAAATAAATTAGTTTTTGTTAACGTTCCTGTAATCTGTAGTCCAAGTCTTATTATTTCACTTATATATATATATGTCCTACATATGCCGTATATAATCCTATAATATAATAAGCATCGTATGCGACACTGCATTGTAGGCATTCAAGTATACATCGCATAATTGCTCCGATGCTGCTGCGGCGGTGTGGCGTTGTACTTATTCGGGGTAAAGCAAAGCATCGTTGGCGTTCCAATTCAGAATTGGCCACAGTACAGTGAATGCAGTTGTATGGGACACATGCGCAGCAACCTGATGAAATAAAAAGCAAACGCGATCCATATCCGCGGCGTGAGCTTCTCCTTCTGTCGGCAGTAGAGGGCGAGGATCTGTGCCGGGAGGACAAGACATCCTCTTACTGCCGCTCCGGAGATCAGAAACTGGTGACGCGAGGAAGAGCGCCGGTTATGTGGTGCCAGTGAGCGCTGACGTTAGCTGCCGCCTGAGTGCCAGCCGGAAGAAAACTGACTCGTGCGAGTAGAGTGTTACTGCCACGAAACCCATCTTCTTTCTTTCTTTTTTTTATGCGATCCCCACGCTCGCGCCCTTCGTCATTAAACAGCCTCAAAAATGATGCACTTGGCGTGTGTTTTTCTGTATTATCAATTGGGGGGGACGTTATCGCCGGCACTTGGATATGACACCCGCTCTGGGACTTATCCTGCTTATGTTGTTTACCTGTAGTGGCAAGGCGCGCCACCTGTTCCTATTGGAAGTGTGGCCTCCGCTGAACCTAATAAAAGCGGAGGGATCGATTTTGCCGGGGCTGTTTTGCCGTGGGGTATCAGGCTGAGCGGTTGGTCTGGCAGTCGGTAAGATGTAATAAACCTTGCTGTCTTCTGGTAAGCTGGGCTTTGTTGAGTGTCTCCCTCGTACACTGGACAGACGGACTACGACCCCTAGTACGGGATGGCGATCATTATTCATTTTTATACGATTTTGCACAATTTTTTACACATCTTATCAGCTAACTATCGTAAGCCTTAGTTCGTGTTACAGGATTAAAATGTATTTAATATGCCACTTAAAACGGTTGTCGCGCTGCAATATCGCTGGTAAAAAATCACGGTGATCGTTGGGCGGTATTCTAGGCAGGAAGCGCGTCTTGCGGACGGCGCCAGAAACAGGTGGCTCGGGCGGCTCTGTCTCATCTCGGCACCGTTGAACAAGCATTCTCGAATATAGGTGGCTATGCTCTCACCGTGTCCGCACTCGACCTGCTCGGATCTGCTTGGAAATCTTCGAAACCGATGAGGTTGCAAAGTAGTTTTAATAACGGTGGCTAATATGTAGTTAAACCGGTAATTACACCTTAGTTTCAGAGTGTGGTTGTGATTTTAGTTAAACATCGAAAGAGCAACCCGTCACAGATCGATATTGCAAAGAAAGACGGTGGATAGCGGGAAACGGAGTCCTGTTAATCGTAGCCCAACTGTTTGTTCAGCTGTCTAGGCAGGTATCTTTTTCGTGACAAATTCGCATGCATGCATATACGGCGGAAAATAAGCTGCTCCTCAATGCTCGCACGCAATCTAAGTGGCTTCCAACATCATTTTTCTTAATCACAGCAAAAAAAAAAAAAAAAATACAGAAAAAAAACGGGTGAGCAGTGCCCCTCAATAAATGACTTAATCCAATCGAGGGGTGGAGGTGGTTGTCCCAAAAGCGAACAGGTGTATAAAGTGTCCTAGCAATGTATGAGAAGTGGTGGGAAGTAGGAGATATATAGAGGATAGCTCTCCTTAAGGGAGGGTAAAAAAGACGTGACAGGTTGAGAACATCCTGCCAATGAGCGTGACGGATTTGGAAGTGCATTAGAGAGTGTGGAAAGGATGAACAACAGAAATAGACGTTGGTCTGTACTGCTCTCCCGCTGAAATCCAACTATAGGGAGACGTACGACAAGTAGCACACGTGGTTTATAATATAATCAGTATTAATCTAGTTTATTTGCCACACATGTGCTGAAAACATTCGTAACCAAACTGTGTTTTATTGTTTCTTTTACATGAGCAGCAAGCTGCGTACGTCCACAACCAGAAGGTCCTGAAGAATATTGACCATGAGTATGAATCAGCCATGGCAGACGTAAGTTGCAACATCATTCCACGCATCGCTTCTGTTTCCGACGATTGGTGAACACAAAGCGACAGTGGCAATCATCGGTCTACGAACATAGACAGATCCTCGTACGGCGAATGAATAAGCCTAGATTTAGTAGTGCTTGAAGTCTGTGTGACAAATTTCTCGGAAAACAGAAATGCCGGGCACAGAAGGAAGAATATTGAAACAACCTTTGGTAGAATTTCATTCTGCCACACTACAGTGCTCAGTGTGGCGAACGAACGAATGTCATTTTCATTGGGCCGTGCAGCTCGTCACGTATTTCATGAAACAGCCATGGTGACAGTTTTAGGTGAGCCATGATCTGGTGCTAATGAAACAAACAATGCAAAGCACGCGACTAAGGCGCACAGTAGCCAGTTGCGTTTTTTTATTAACTACCGGCGGTTGGTACCAAAGGGCCGCCAGTGAGAATCGAAGGCATAACCTCCGATTCCTAGAATTCGGACAATTTTAACACCGTTGCTTCAGAATCCCATCCCTTTGCTGATGGCTTACGCTCTGCGGATGTCACTGTCACAGACATGCATCTGGCCGTTATGAACAGATAGCGCAACCAGAAATAAATGTTTCAGGAGGGGTCCTACGGGAGGTTTACATGGGGAGAGGATTTTTTTCCTTTCCCAAATGAGCTATCAAAGGTACGATTTCGGGATGTTTGAGCCGCGGATGCCCTGACACTGGTTAGGAGGCTTAAAGGAGCGTTAAAGTGGTATCTAACATGGCCAAAAACTGCTGTCATCTTGTAAAGCAGTACGTGAAAAGTATTCCCACAAAATATTTTTGTCCAAAGTTGTTTCTCCGCGGCGCAATTAATTTGCAAAATTGTCCACCTACTCTCTCAAATCAGCCACTCTATTGTGACGTTTGTGGTAGAGAGCCCCCTCATTCGTTGGTAGGAAAAACCGTCTGCTACGAACATTGCGAGCTGTGTCTTGTTGACTTCTTTTCTCTATAAGATTTATATGACGTTTTCTATTAAAAAAAACAAAGCATATATGCAGCCTGACCAAATAAGGTTGCAATCACAAGAGCAATATATTATTGGCTTCTGTGCAATCTAAGAACTCACAGTAGCAGAAAGCAAGCGATGACGGCGGTATTGTGGCGCCACCTGTTAGCCACTGAAATAACTGTGTGGCGAAAACGGTTAGAGAGGCTGCACACTGTCGGGAAGCACTGGGGTATCGCTGTACAACACACAGTTAATTTCAGGCTGCACCACTCGTTCTTCCCGTGTCATTGACAGCCTTCAAATCCTCCGTTTCGGACATCACGCAGCCGGAGAACGCATGGCGTCTCCGAAGCGGTAGCAGACGCTCCGACCTGCTCGGTGTTGCTCACCTCGATCATGTGATCCCAGGTCCAATAAGGAGCGTCCCTACCACTCGCGTCACATTGTGACGGGCGTGGCGGCGCTCATCACGTGTCTATCGTGAAGGCGAACGAGGGTGTTTCGCGCACGGGAGGTTCGGGGGGCTATAGCAGGCGTCCCAATTTCGCTACGGTTGCACGAATTGTGGGAAAACTGTTTTCGGCCGCCTAACATTCTATACCGACCAAAAACAGAAACAAAATTGTGTGCTTCTAGACTGCTCCTTTAAGTGAGACATAGGCAAATGCCATTGCAAGACAAGGCTTGGTGAGTTTTGTTTTGCTGACGTCGCATCTATATATATATATATATATATTACCTGAATAAAACTGATATAGGACACGTTTCATTCCATGTACAGGTTACGTGCGACCTACAAAACCTATTTGGTGTGATACCTTGTTTATGATGTGATCAGATTTCCGACGACAAACATGTTGTACAAGAGTGTGGAGTGTTCCTTGGTTACATAGTTAGATTGACAACACTGCATTTACGAATTAATTACATGTTTGCGGAGAGGAATGTAGTCGAAAAACATGACAAAATATGGGGCAGCACTCAGCATCGTGAGTTTAAGTTAGGAATTGCTTCCTGCAGGGTCTGCAACTGCTACTCGAGAAGCAAGGCAAAGAGGACAAAACCGTCGCGCTGGAAAAAGAGCACAACAGACTGAAACAAGAAGCCCTATCGAAACTTGGAAATACTCCTGTAATGGGGGACAAAATGAGTGACCTTCAGAAACAGCTGTCCCAGGCGAGTTCGGACGTCAAATATGTGATTAGGAGCTATTATTTTCCTACATACCTTGTTACACACGAAATCATGCACGATGATCATTACGGCTCTTCAGCGCATTTCATGGGTAAGTTATGGGCGTTGTAGGAAATTGTGTAATCTTCATTCAGCACCTTATAACTGATGTTGTGGTTTCCATTACTTTGCCTACAATTCTCTCCTTGTTTGTGTTCCTTTTCCTTTGTTTTCTTTTCATTTTTTTCCCTTTTGTTGTCTTTTTCTTTCATTTCTTTCCTGGTAATAGCCAGCCACTGTAGCGGTGGCTAACCTTTCACTTTTATTTTTTTAAATAATAAGCACATTCCCCCCTTCTCCCCTAAAGTAGATTTGAAGGCAATTACCGCATTATTTATTCATAACAGGAAAAAATAGCAGGAGCCCTTTGGCTGCACGTACAGCATATGGTTGTAAGTAATACGTCGCCCTGCCTGTACTGAACAGCTTGCTTGGTCCATCATCAGCAGTACGCAGGCACACAATGTTTCAGCTGATGGCGTCAGAGGGTCACGTGGCACGTGATTCCTCCCGTCAGGGTGTGCTGATACGCCACTGAAACTCCAGTGCGAAGCCAGTCAAGTGTACAACAAGGGAAAAAAATGGCAGGAGCTCTTTGGGTGCACGTAACATATGCTATACGTGTAGCTATTGTTTCCCTCGTACACCGGCTTTGTACTGGGCTTTTAGTGGTGTGTTGGCACACCCTGAGGGGAGGAATCACGTGCCAGGTGACCTTCTGACGCCGTAAGCTGAAACGTTGCCTGCCTGCGTAACTACTGACGTTGGAACAATAAAGCCGAAACAGCTGTCTATGGTGACGCTTGACTTACAAACATATATGCTGGGTGTTCAAAATTAAGCTTTCACGAGCGCTACTCAAACACAGCGATGACAGGAAACCGGATTATAACTTTACGCTAATTGTGTAAGAAACAGGTGCAGCTAATTATGTAGCACCTGCTTCTTACTCAAGGAACAGAAAAAATAGCACCAGTTTTCTTTTGTTCGCTTATTTGCAAAGTGCTAGTGAAAGCTTAATTTGAACACCCTGTATATATAGTAGATGAAGAAAATATCCGGAGCCTTTGGCTGCACGTACGGCTGTACAGTACTGGCATGGCGACGTTTGATGGGCAGAAATTAAAAGTTAAATAAAGAAACAAGTTCGACGTTTCGACAGTGGCACTGTCTTCGTCAGGACAATAGATGCGCAAGCGGTTACAGATTGCTTAAATAGGTTTGGTATGTGAAGTCATCACGTTACAAAGCTCGCCTCAGGCGGTTGTCGGTGGTCATGTACGGGAATATTCCAGAAGGTCTAGTCCAGTTGGTGAGGCCATTCTCCTTTGGTCCCTGTCCTTTTTGAGGGAAAATTTCTGGTCAGGGTGAGTGCTGCTTCGGCTTTGCTGAGAAAAAAAAAAAAAAAAGGAAAGGAACCGAAAGAAAGAAGATCAACTAGGCGGCCAGATTTCTTACCGTTGACAGTGCTCCGAGATCTTCGTTAATGGTTGACTGGAATTTGTGAATGAGATAGGATTCGCGTTGTTCTCTGCAACGATCTGAGCTAAAATTTGACTCTAGAATGAGAAGTGACACATTATTTAGTGAATCACCTGGTTGTTTGAAATGGTGAGAGACCGGGAGGTTTGGCTTTTTTGTAACCTCAGACCGGTGATTGTTGAACCTGATCCGAAATAATGTTTTGGTCTGACCTACGTATTGCGCTTGACACATGTCGCACGGAATGACACAAATGATGTTGGGTGAATTACAGTCAAAGTCACCAGTGACGGAACACTTAGAATTAGTGCTTTTAAGTACTTGGGTGCTTTGCATTAATTTACATATTTGACACATGCGACCATCGCACGGACACCCAGCAAATCTGTTTACGCGTCTCTTTTTGCAACTTCTGTAATATTTCGTGGCCGTTTGATAATTTTTTTACCTCAGCCTATATATATATATATATATATATATATATGTTTACAAATCAAGCGTGCCACAATCCCAGCTGTGGACGGCCGTTTCGAGCTAGTTGGCTCTCATCGGCACAGCGCAGGGATGTGACACGCGCTTGCTTTGTAAACATATGCCTCACGTGCAGCCATGGAGCATTCGCTCATTTTTATATTTGTATCTGTACTTACTGGCTTTGCACTGCGGCCGCCAGAGGTGTTGCTAACACCCTGCAACATTGATGTCTTGCAGAGACACAGTGTTTGTGCCGACCCAAGAGCGTGTCACATCCCTGCGCTGTGCCGATGAGAGCCAACTAGCTTGAAACGGCCGTCCACAGCTGGGATTGTGGCACGCTTGATTTGTAAACATATGCCTCGCGTGCAGCCATGGAGCATTCGCTCATTTTTATATTTGTATATATATATATATATATATATATATATATTAATATATATATAGTTGAAATAAATGGGAGACAGAAGACGAAAGTAGGGGAAGTAACAAAAAAGGGGTTTATTAAAACTTAAAAATCATAAAAGTTAGGGAGGATGTCTACGTTACGGCGGAAGCTCCGCCTTCTTCGGGACAAAAGAGCTCTTAGAGAGAAAGAGATTTTAGCTCTTTTGTCCCGAAGAAGACGGAGCTTCCGCCGTAACGTAGACATCCTCCCTAACTTTTATGATTTTTAAGTTTTAATAAACCCCTTTTTTGTTACTTCCCCTACTTTCGTCTTCTGTCTCCCATTTATTTCAACTATAATTACGTAGCCGTCCGATCCAACTACAACATTTCAAGATATTAATATATATATACATATATATATATATAGTGAAAAAAAAAATAGCATAGGCTCTTTGGCTGCACGTTGAACATATGTTTATAAGTTCCAAACGTCGCCACACCAGCATTGGCCAGCTGTCTAGTGCTGGTGTGGCGACGTTTGGGATTTATATTTATAAGAGACTTGGGAGGCCGTATAAGGGTTAAAAGTAGTTGCTACTTTTATTATATCAATAACTATGGGGTTACTGGAAATATATTTAGAGTTAGGTGTCGACGTTTCACAAGTCAGCGCTGCCTTCAACAGGACTAAACTTGGAAATAGGTGACAAGGGCTTATTTACAAGGGAAGGGGGAAATGAGAGAGAACAGTACACGTTGAGCGGCGTTGGTGATGTTGCAGGAGCATTGTTGCTGGTCGTCCATTCAGCACTTGTAGGGGCGTTGGCTGTCTTCCAGGAGAGTTCTCCTTGGTCGTCTGATAAGCCTGAAATGATAAAAAGAGAGACGGCAGAAAGAACGAGAGAGGGTCGGGGGACTTGATCTTTGAGCTAAGGCTGCAAACTGTAGACAAGACGCCGTTGTCTACGTGGCGGACTGGAATTTGGTGGACTGGGGTCTACGGGGTCTATGGTGGACTGGAATTTGTCGATTTGTGGATTCACACTATTGCCTGCTACGGCGTGAGGGGAAACCACATTCTAGGACGTACACGCGGATGTCCCTGAATGAGTGGCCGGTTTGTCTGAGATGACGCAACATAGGAAGACTTTGTTTCTTTGTAATATCGGATCTGTGGTTATTAAAACGAATTCGGAATCATGTTTTAGTGCGGCCAATATATTGTGCTTTGCATGAGTTGCATTCCAATAGATATACGTTGGATGAGTTGCGGTCGGAAGCACTTTTGATTTTTACTTGCACAAGTAATACACAGGCTTGGGAGGCTGTCTATGGGATAACAATGGTTGCTACTTTTGTGACATTAATAACTGCTGGTGTACTAGAAATGTATTTACAGTTACGGGTCGACGTTTCGGCAGGCAGCGCAGCCTTCGAAATTGGAAATATGTGAGAAGGGCTTATATACAAGAGAAAAGGTCCATCTGTCCATCTGTATCCAGTTATCTATATATCATCCATATACCATAGACGTCAGACCGGTGATCACCGTCAGACCGGTCATCACCGGTCTGACATTACAAAAAATCCAAACCTCCGGGTCTCTCGCCATTTCACACAACCAGGTCATTCACTAAATAATGCGTCACTTTTCATTCTCCAGTCAAATTTTAGCTCATATCGGTGCAGGGAACTAAATTCCAGTCAACCATTAACCAAGATCTCGGAGCCCTTTCAACGGTAAGAAATCTGGCCGCTTAGATCAGGAGGAAGGAAACACAGGAGCGGCCGTTTTGAACAGATTTCCGTAGGTCTCCTCTGGCGGTCGCTCCTGTCAAAACCGTCATTACTTCCTGTCCACCACGGGACCCTCTCTAAAGTTTCGGTTTAGCAACGCTTTGTTGCTCGGGCTGCCTTTCGTGCCTTTCCAAGGTCATTTACTCTTAAAATGTGAGTACCACTGCGGAAACAACGTTTTTAGAAGTTAACGATGAAAGAACCGGTAATCCAGAAGATGTGGGTTCGAGTCCTACAGCTGGCTAACCTTTCAGCGACTTTCCTTTTATTCTTTCATCTGTCACGGGAATCACGTTTTATTCGTAAGTACGTAGTTGATCGCTTGTTTCGTACCCCTGTCTCTGATAGTCATCCTGAATCGTTCGTTTGCAAGCTGGCGCTGTGCCACAGCTGCTGATTCATCTGATTTCCTCCATTGTTGTGCAAGTTAGATTACTGGCATGCTTTACCACTTCAGTAACAACGACACAAAACGTAGCGACGTCCTTACTGAAACGTCGCTGCCACGGATGATGTTTCAAGTCCTGCGTGCTTCTTCTACAGACCGTGACCGATCTCGTATAAACCAAGAGTAAACCTCCGAACACACACAAACAAGACTGGACGCGCGGCGTTCATCACAATGCATCTGGAGAATCACGACTCCCGTCGTCTGCTTGGACAGCTGGCCCAGGGGCGCGAAGCTGTAGTAGAAATCTATTGTAGCAGAAAACTCACGTGACCTCCGGAGCTCGACCAATGACTGAGAACTAGCCACCCTTTTTTTTCTTTTTTGATTATGTCGCGAATGACGTAAATGACGTTTCATCCGTTTCTCTCTTACTACTTTCCTCCTCTCTGCTTTGCTTCCCGTCCTCGTTTGTTGTTCCTTTTTTTTCTTCCATGCATTGTTTTGTTTTTGTTCGCGTTTGTCGGAATGCAATGGGAGTTACAGGAATACGACTGAGCCTTCGTTGTTTTTGTCACATGAAGTATTTTATTGTGCGACATACGGTTATGCAAGCAAGACGTACACACGATGACACTAATATTGCTCCAGAATTTGCTTGAAGAAGCCTGATGATGTCTTACTGCCTCTGGCAAAGACTGCTACTGGGAACTGGAGCTCAGTGGCTGCAAGATGAAAACAATTGGTATCAGATATACGGTTATGCATGTGAAAGTTGCAATGTAAATAGAAAGAATAGAGGTGCTATTCAACCGAAAAAAATGCGAAAAACAAGAACGGTGGTAGGGTTGTGAGAAGCTCGCAGTCATGGGGTGTGATGAGCGACCTTAGTACGAGAAATACCTTTTATTGCGGTCCTTCACAATTATAGATTCAGACCGATTAGCCTGGCAATCTTGGCTTTGGCGCTACGTACAGAACAGCTACTAAGTCAACGCGTCTGACGAAACTTGTCGAGAGAAATCACCAAGAATCAGACTTACAGTAGCGTCATACCTTTATACAGTACGACGTGAACGGGTATTTAGTCATAACATTTAGATGATATTGTTTCACGAAAAGAAATATAGTCTACCATCGTATCTGCAAAGCTACGATGTCTGTCTCGGTCACCGCGAATTCCGGTAACTGTTAAGCAACTCATTCACAATACACGAAGTGAATGCGGTGTTGTAAGGCAACAAGCAACGACAAATGACTTACCTCTCGGCAGTCGGTGACCAGGTACCGGGTACGGTGCGTTCGGACGCTCGAATAGTTTCTAGACCAAGAAGCAGAGCACAAATGTTGCGCAGGCATCTTCCCTGGCAGCTGTGACTGTTTGAGGACGCTCACATGATACAGCTTGCGTTTTTAAACAGGAAAAATCAGAACTCATAGTCCAACACAACCGCTACACAACACGAGCCGTCAGAAATGGACGCCGGCGACTCCGTGGACGCCGGTTCCAACCAACCGGCACAGCCGCCGCGCCGTCGCCTGTTCGAGCGCTCGCGAACAAATTTGAAAACAGCCAATCATCGCTCAGAAAACGAGTTCATTCTCATGGGAACCAATCAGTAATCACTAGCCACCGGATGTCTCCATGACGTTCACTTTGTGACGTTTTCTGACGTCCGATGATGTGAAACGCATGAAGCGCCTCACTTTATCCCGCAAAGGAACTGGCGAGTTTCGGGCCCTTGGCTGGCCTTCGCATGCTCTTGGGGTCACGTGAGCGGTCACATGGTAGACAGGAGCATCCCAGAATGCAATGCGAAGGCGAGCACGCTCGTTTCAATGACAAAAAGTTGGAAGGGACGCTCCTGTGTTTCTTTCCTTCATGGCTTAGATGGGCTACACTCTTTCTTCCTTTTCGTTTCTTTTCTTTTTGTTTCTTTTCAGTAAAGTTCGAAGCAGCGCTCACCCTGCCCAGGAATTTTCGCCAAACCGGAGGTCAATGACATCACCACCGGGACTTGACCTTCTGGAATATTCCCGAATCTGACTCGCTATCATGCTTATGACGGCGTCCGTGATCTCCCTCCTAGGGCAAGCCGCTACCATACGCGTGGATTGGTAGATGGAAACCAAAAATGATCATGTTCGCGGCATCCCTTCGCAGTTTTGGGGGTTTGGGGTTTGAATAAACTGTTACATTATACAAGACCCAAGCGCGTGTCGTAAATATTTTTTTTGTTTAAGATCGTATCTGTGCTACGGACACCGGGCATCGCTCGAGTCGCGGAGATGACAGCGTTGCCGGGTCAGATTTAGTTTTTTTGCCCGCCTTCGCTACCTGGGTAAATCTACCTTGTAGATTCTGTCAAGCAGCTTTTCTAACGACATCTCTATTGGCGTTCTAGGGAGCTATACTCGTCAAAAGTAATGGAGGTCGATTACATTACGTCACGAACTCTTGGGGAGAGCTAACAAAACACTCCTCGCCCATAGACTTCATTTATCCGTAGCCGTCGTCCACGGGTGTCTCTAGTGCTTGAACAGTAGGAAGCTCGCGCTTTCCTACAACAGGGGGGTAAGGGGGAAAATGCGTAGCGCATAGGTGTAAACGTGTATTACAATTAATGTGATGTGGAGATATTCCGTTCAATGCGGGAAAACCTTCACGTGCATAAATTGCGAAACATTGCGCATTTCGCCACGTTGGGGGTCAAGTGGCGCCACGCTGTAGGCTACTCTACGCGCACATACCGCACGTCGGCACAAGTTTCTCTTTCACGATACAACCTACAACCTTCGGCTTCCGGCGAGAACACGCGAAAGGGGGGAATCGCTGCGGTATGGGAGCTCCGATAGAGCGCCAAAATTGCAGGATCAAGGGCTAGACCATCGGTTTGTGGACGCGTCACATTCCCCTCTGTTCTTCACGCCTTCTTCGCGTAAAGGCTGATTTAGGGTGCGGCGCAGTTTTCGCCCATGACCGCCCGCGTTCGCTACGCCGCGCTTCCTCATCCTGCCGTGATCATACTCTGACGCTATTCGGCGCAACGCAACGAAAACAGCACCGGAGATTTTGACATTTCGTAGTGGGAAAGCAGTCATATCTGTACCCGCGTGCTGTAATCTGACTAAAGCGAATCCGTGTTCCCATTGTTGGCGCTGTTGTGTTTGTATTAGCGTAATGCGTTTGGTACCCCCAAACGTGAATACCGAATTCAATAAGAAAGTCTCACGTCTTTCCAGTTGCTCTCCTTCTGTTGCTTGACTCCATAGTCCATCCGTCGTTCATTATATAAGCGGGATGTTTGTAATGATCCTTCCCCAAGGAACCCGACACTACCGACACTAAAAACTGTCCAATCTTCTTTCTTGATCGTGGCCCTCTCTCTTCCTCGTTGGTACATTACAGTGTTCCTTTCCAATTACCATCAAAAGCTCAATGAGCGACGCCGTGTTGAGAAATGCGAGTTCACCGGAGCTCACGCCATGCACAGCTCGCTGGCCGCCGGTAGGTGTAGAGCATTGCCCTAATCCCCCGACGCCGGCTAACGTAGCCACGCGTTGACACCGCGCCGCGCTTCGCCGTGTGTCGTCGAACTAGGAACTCACCGGCGACGGTTCGCGATGCTCGACCGTGCGCTGGGCGTCGTTTCGCACCGCTCCGCCGGACTCTAAACCAGCCTTCACCACCAATGATAGCCGAGACACAAAGTAATCCAGCTCGATTACTATGACGAAAATAGCTGCCCTAGCTACTCGCGTTCGCGAGATAGACAGCCTGCAAGGTACACCTCTCTCGCACGCTTCCACCAGACACCGAGATTGCGTTAGCTCTGCATTGCCACTGCATTGAAATTGTTAGATTGTATCTTACACGTATAAGCTGCGCTTAGCCGGTTGGTTGCTATCTCTCTATTTCTCACCGTGTTATCGCATCATGAAATTCGGCATAGTTTTGTTGCATTGCAATTTTAGACCTGGCTGCCAACCGAACTTACGGAAGTTTTCACTTCAAAACGAAAGCGGGAACAAAATGCCGTTACCTGCTACATCTGAAAAACGGAACTAACAACAACAACAACTTTATTTTCGGCCTTGGAGAGTGGGGAGTTTCATCGCAACAGGCGATACTCTACCCCAGTGCTTGGTGGAATGGGGGGAATAAAATAACGAGCCCCTTTACAATAACGATCGAAGTCCGATGGTGTCCAGAAATGTCAGAAGAGCTTTGAGCGCAGAGCGTTGCTGGGCTGGATTGGGCCAGGGACCAAGCAATTTCGGTAGGGAGAAAGGGCGAGAGTCCAGCTGACGAAGAGACTCGGAGAGTGTCATTCGGGAAGGTTCGTAGTGAGGGCAATGAGGGCAAAACGGAACTAAATACATTACTCGCACCAGAAAACCGAACAAGTTTATTTTCCGTTATGGAGCATGTTTCACACATACAAATTATGAACACATCTTTTTTCATTATCACTGATATTTCACATTAAACTTAATTTCAGTAATAGTTGGTGCGCGGTATGTCCATCGGATGCTTTTTTTTTTTTTTTTTGCGCTTTGGCGCCAGAATACCAGCAGCGATACTGACAATGTGCTCAACGGAAGCACTTGAAGGAACAACCCATACGGATTGTTGAATGAATAGATTGGTAGGAAGAAGACCGACGCATTTTGCAGTCCAAAATGGCCTTACAACCGAGTCACCAGACACGGCACTAGTGCAAAGGATTAGTGTTCATTTTTTCGAGGTGCAAATGACGCTGTCGACCAGTATAACTAAAAACAAGAAAAAGTATAACTAAAAACGAGATAGTACTCAACATGCATCTTTAAATTCGATGAGGAATGCTGGAGGTGCTCAGGCATTTTGTTGTCAGAAGGCAAACAAGGCAGAGAAATAGTAAATTCAGCCTCGTGTTTTTCCTCTTTCACCTTGAACATAGCTTCTAACGCGGGTCAGAATGACGCCATTGTAGTGACACAGTGTGTGGGCCTCCAGACTCCAGGGCCAGGCTCTTCAACTCTCACATAACCAGCGTTATCCTGATATTTGAAGTTCGCTAACTCCAAACGTCACGCGGCAGGCACGTGAAAACCGTATTGCAAGACAGGCATTTTAAATGAACTTTGTGATTGGCCGTCGCGCGAGAGCTCGTGGCAAGTCACAGGTGAAGTGACGCATTAACCTATAAGTTGAAGATAAGGGCCCAGAAGTCGGAGGTGCCAAAGCAGTGCGAGAAAGAGCACATCCCAGGTGAAAAATGTCTGCGATCCCAACATAAAAATAGGCTTCAAGTAGAAACTGCTTTATAAACCACTTGTAACTGAAACGGAAACTACCTGGGATGGTTAATTATTTTTGAAGTATTCTGGAGTTAGTGACTCAAGGAATGTGGTGACGCCGCGCATCATCCAGGTCAGGTTTATGGCATTGACAAGTTCCGACAGTGTCCTCATTACCTCGTAATACCACCACAGCCAAATCAGAAAGACCAAGATGTGGTATTCCCAGAAGGCTCAATGTGGTCAGTGACACGGGCATCGCTGACTGAACATCGACCTAGAACACCTGGTGCAAGGCACATCGATGGCGGACAGACTTAAGATGTTTATCTGTATTGCAGCAATAGGGGAGTGGTGGAAAACTAAAATAAAGAGTAATGCGCACTAGCAAGTTTCCTATTTTTGTAATGAAATCCACTGCTAGCTAATTTGAGAAAAGTAACTTAGTCGTTGGACTTTTTTTTTTACATCGTCCCCCATAAAAGTAACTAGGTATCTATTTGTCTATTACAGATGATGGAAATGTTCTACACAAATTGCATGCAGACAATTGTGCTCGCCACAAAGGAAGCAGAGGTGCGTATGTGGCTTTTCGTCCCTTGCATAAATCAGAATGAGCGTGTTTCGTAAATCCTTTCTTATTTCGGATGACACGAAAGCGACGTGCAATTGAGTCACAATTGAAGGCACAAAAGAAAGAGGTACGTATGAACGTTTGACATGAAAGATGACAGCCTCAGCGGAAGATTCCACTAGAAGAAAAACTAAAACTGCTCACGCAGCCCAAGTTCCGCCCGTGTTATGTTATAGCATCCATGCGGTTCCGGAATACAAGGAGTGGCGTACAGTCCACTACGCAAACGACACTTAGCAGATGAGACGTAGCAGGTGACGCGGTGAGCGTTTTTTCCAGCCGTCTTCTATGAATTCTGCGGGATATTCCCCACGGTTAGCAGTGCACGTGAAGACACGCCGTTGAGCGCTTGCGTTCACTTAACAGCAGAAAGATATGAGGTTTCTCAGAGCTTCCGCTGAAGTATTCTGAGAGATATCGCTCATGTCAATACCGGGTGGGGCTATAGCGGCCAGAAACAATAGCGTGACGGTCACCATATTTGCTTCGCACGAGGAGGACGCACGAAACACTATGAAAATATACCGCTGCACTAGCGACGCCAAAGCTTCTGAATAGTTAGCTGATGCGGATCAAAGTCGCGAAGTTTCTAAACTTGTCTCGTATAGTCCCCTTGGCAACATAACCCAAAGGACCATCACTGCTGCATCTGGCACATTTTGAGTAAAAATATGTATTTATGCAAAAAAAGACACATTGTAGAGATATGTGTCACTTTACACGTACACGGGTCCAAATTTATTCAAGATACTTAACTACGGGACCGTTCACATACACACACTCTTGAGCTCATGAAAACTTTTTTTTTTAATCTTTGCAGTTGCAAGAGTTACGTAGACGGCATGAGAAGGATGAAGAGGTGGTACGACATAAAGAAGAATTGATTAATCAGGTGCGGCCTGTTTTCATGTGGGCTGTGACGTGAGTTGTACAGAACATAGTACCTCTGAGCAATCTCTGACGAGACAGCCACGCCCCCGCTTATGTCACTGCCACACTCGCAGAACTCTGACATCGCGGAAGACAGATTCGATCCGGGGAACCGCCACTCCGCAGCCCGACGCTTCACCCACTACGCCACTCTAGCATAGTGTTATGTCGTTCTGATAGCTGATGTATGGTGGGCTAGAAAGACTGGTGTGCGGTTCGCCGGGTGTCATATGTACGCCGACATTCGTGCCGAGAGATGGCGCGAAGCGTATCTCGGCGCTTTGCGATCTAATCGCCCCTTGCGGTTGATTTCCGTGCTACCAGTCATGTGATTGCTCACCTGCCGTTGACCCATGAGCGTGCCTGTTGTTTGCTCTGTATGCAAAACGCCCCTTGAGTGCAGCACAAATGATTGACATACCTAGATATTAGCCATCATATTCCCCGCGTCTGAATCAGCCCTCGGATCTGGGACGTGTGTACTGTGATAACGATAAAGACGTGTTGGAGCAGCCGGTTTTTGCCTTTGCGTAGTGATATTGGTCATATGTGCTCATCCTTCCCTTCATTTGAGTGACATTTAGCTTCTAGGTTGCAAGGTCCAGTAACGGGGAATTGTGATGAAAATGTTCAAGTCGGTGTTGGGCTATGAGCGTGAGATATATGTTAATTGCAGCAAACCAACAGAAGCGATAGAAAGGATGGCACGAAAATCTAACCAGTGATTTGTTTATTTTACAATACTGCTGGTACCAGAAGGGACCCTGGTAGGAGTAAGGAAGGTACATTATTGATAATATGTACACCTAATGCACTCATATAGTGTCTGATATATACCTAGAAGACCTCAATAACGCGTCCTGGAGTAGTCAGTCCCTAGTGTTTTTGGACTAGCATATCCGCATTCCCTTTTACCACTCATCACGCAGCAGACTTCTTGATGTTTACCTTCCTCAGTAGCATAATAAGAAATACAGGCATAAGTAGTGATTTCGAGTAATGCAATACTAATAGTAATTCGCGACTTTAGAGGAGCATGGAAACGACATTTAACATGACTCAAAATCCCGCGTCATCTGCGAAGCTGTCCACAAGGAGTCGCCATGCGAAATATTTCCGATCTCCGGCGTATTGTCACCGCGCGATAAAATTTACAAAAGACAGTCGGAGACAGCAGTCGCGGACGAGGGATACGAGCCCCGCGTGACGTAGCAGTTGCTCGGCGCCTTTCTTCTTTGTTTTTTTTTTTTTTTTTTCATCTCGGCTCGCGCGCCGCTTATGCATGTTTGAACTGTGCCGTTGGTCGTCACCGGTAAAGTACCGTACCTCGTGATACGTCACGCCATCTTCGGCTTCGCTTCGGCTCTCTTCGGATGTGGAGAAGGTTTCATTTTTTTTTTTTTTTTTTTTTAAGGTGTGCAGGACAAAGCCTTGCGCGTGCGATGTGGGTTAACTGCGCTTATGGTTCTTTCGTAGCAGCTCATTTTATTTGTTGTAGAAGACGTCGCAGCGTAAAACTAAAAACAACTCATTGCGTTTTTAGCTTTTCCATTCGACTGAACATTTAAACATTGGTTTAAAAACCAATAGAAAACAACAAACAACTACAACAACTAAAACTATGATGAAAGGACGCAGACGGGTAGAAATCCAGCGAACCGGTAGAGAAATAGGAAGAGAGTTGCCTCAGGAGCCGCCGATATTTTGAACAGAGACTGCTCTTCTTCTGGGCACCGTCCTCACCATTGGTATGGTATTTAAAGGGTTAGGTGTGACTTGTTAAAAGGTTCATGCGAATAGTGAGTCAACAGCCCGGAGGTAAGAAAGGGTCCGTACGCGCCTCTACGGCCGGAGTAAATGGCAGCTTTGTTAGAGTGTGGAGGGGATTATGCGAACAAAGTGATCTTTGTCCACACCGGTTACAGAAATGGAAGGTTCACGAACATGGGGACGAAACGGGACAACAGACAAGAAATGGCATGTGTTCCGAAAGATAAGAAAGATGGTTACGTGGGGAAAACCCAGAGCGAGCAAAGTTTTTCTTTTTTTGTGTGTGTGTGTAATGTATATTTGTAGTACAAAGTTGTGGCATGCAATGAAGAAATCAAAAAGCAGTGGCCATGCAGAACGTAACAGATGGTAAACGGGATTGAAAGGAAAAGGTATGAACATATTTTATTTGTGAAGTGTTTCTAGGGTGCCTTGTGATTTGTTGATCACGGACGGGTGAAGAGCGTTCAAATTGTATATAAGATAAGATTCCCAATCACATCTGCCACGTGTGGATCTGGACCCGATTTCTAGAATCTATAGTTTAAGGTTGCCAAAATTGTGACCAGAAACGTTAAAGTAGTCGGCGACTGCTTTGGGGAGTTTGTTAGACGTGTCGGTTCTGTGTCCGGCAAGACGGTTGTTCATTTGTTGGCCGGTTTCACAAATGTACTGCATAGAGCAGTCGCCGGATTCAATGCAGTATATGACATGGGAGCTTGTGCATGTGAATGCGTGGTTAACGGGGTGGGTGTAGTTGCTTGCAGTGCTTTTGATGGAGTTAGCGTGTTGAACGTGCTTGCATGTTTTGCAGCGCGAGAGTTTGCAGGGTCGTGTTCCAGTGTACTGGGTGTTCGTTTTGCTGATTTTGGCACTGACCAAGGAGTCTGCTAGGTTTTTGGCACGTCGGTATGTCACCTGTATTGGATGGGTGAGTATATTTCTAAGTCAGTCACTGCTTTGCAGGAGGGGCCCGTGCACCTGTAGAATGGCTTTGATGTTTGGAAGTGCGTTGGAATACCTTGTGATGAAGCTTATTTGTCACGCGTCGTGATCATTTCGGTGTTCGAGAACTTCGTTTCGATCAAGTGTGAGTGCCTTCCCTATTAGAAAAAACCATACAAGTGTCCGTTTGGCAGTCATACGGTATAACTGAACGGACTCCATACACTCTATGGACTGGTACGGACTCCGTACACTGTATGGCATCCTATGGCAGTCCGTACACTGAATGGCCTCCTATGGCAGTCCGTACACTGAATGGCCTCCTATGGCAGTCCGTACACTGTATGGCCTCCTATGGAGTCCATAGCCTGTATGGCCCCCGACCTTGCTGTATGGCATGGGTATGTGTGGCAGTCCGCAAGATGATGGGATGAGACGTGAGTGTTTGCTGAACGTAACACCAGCACAAAATGAACACAACTAGTGCATGTCAATTTGACAAAATTTATTGTCTTATAGCCTTTTTAGGAAGTCAGCCAAGTAGCTGTTAATTGGATCAATTCACTCAGTCAGACTTCTGCCTTTGCAGCTGGGCTTCGTGGCAGTGTACTCCTGAAAGCAACCTAAAATAAGAAAATGAGCATGCATTAGTACCAAATACCACGCTACCATATGCTCTGTGGAAGCATATTCTACAAAAATAAGGAACTTCTTAACATGATGAAAATTGATGTTCTGAAGCTCGAACACAGAGATTAAACGAAAACACACTAAGCTTCAAGTGTCTAAGAAATACAGAAGAAGGAAGTCACTGAAAAAGCCAGTTGTAAGACTCTAACCCACATTTCCTGGTCCAAGACTGCAATTGAGCTAAGCTGTCCCACTTTGTGAGACAGCTCGTGGTGACCAGCACCATGGGGCAAGTAATTTGATTGGTCAACGAGGCAGCTCTTGACGCAAGTAATACTGTTTGCTGTTCATTTGACAATGTTAACACCATATGCTACCATATGCTGAGCTCGGAAACCCATTTTATCTGTACAAAAAAAAAGTTTAAATGAGGAGTGTTCACTGGCTTTCTTTCAAAAATGTTACATTGTGCTTGCATCTGCATCAGTATTGTACATAACAGCTTAGAGGACAAAGACTGGTGCGAAGCAGCTTTACTATATAGCGTAAAGCTTCCTCTCAAACGAACGGGATGATAGAGCTTTCCCAAACAGAGGCTTTTTGTTTAAGAACATCCCCCACAGCCACACAAACAGATAATGGGGATCATCTCAGGGCTTTCTTTAAAGGAGTGCTGAGGTGCAAACAAATAGCTCCTGCTGAGGAACCATGAGCATAGGTGACGCAGAGAGCAAGCGAGAGAGCTCTGTTCTGCGCCCCTTTGAAAAATTATTCGCCTCGTGAAGAGAGTGCATCACAGAACGAGAGGAAGTCGGGTTGTATGTTACTCCTTCACGAGACCAGTGATGTACTGCAGAACTGCTCAAGCAGTTATAAGCAGACCGTGATGTGCGAAGAAAAAACTAAGAAACAAGGTATGGCGCCTTCACCGTGTCATAGAAGCATTCTGTTCGTTGTCTGCAACTGCTCTCTCCAACTATTTTTTTTTATAAATTCAACTGCACAGCTATAACGCAGAGAAGAGTGAAAATATTTTGCATGGTGGCGCCTGATGGACAGCTTGACAGGTGAGGCAAGAATTCGAGTGATGTTAAATGTCACCACATTCTCCTTAACAAGTGGATACTGTTGTCAAAATAGAAAAATTGCTCAATGTTCTGGCAGAATAAATACACATACTCGTGACAGCAGCAACTGCTGGCGCCGCTTTGCAGTCATGATCTGTCCGTGGAGCTCCCTAGGTGACCGCACTGTTCTTGCCACTTCTCGCTGCAAAATTTTTCAAACCAGCCTGATACAGGTACCGGCAGGCTTCACATACACTGCAATAAATATACTATACCGTGGCATGAACAATGAAATCTACAACTCAGACATTGGGGTACTGCCATTGGAGAACTGCACTACACTGATATCTTGTCAGCTATGTGGAAGTAAACAGCTCTTGAACACATGGAATAAGAAGCTCGTGTAATGCATGTTGTACACTGCAGCAGTGGGAGCCTGACAAAAGAGCAGCAAGGTAGTTGGCATGGTTGGGACAACAACTTATAAAATGGAACAAAAGCTGTAGGCCATATTCGTCATTGTACTTATTCACGATAAGTAATGTGATGAAGACACAGCTACAGTAGCCGCCAATGTGTCAAACCGAAACTTTTTCGTTCAAGATTTTGTACGAATACTAGAAAGACAGCTCTGGAATAAAAGATGGCGGTTCATATTGGTCCAGTGCTAATGGTGTTGTAGGCACTATCAACAGCATTGTCTGTAAACTGTTTTCGGATTGTTGTGTTCGTTCTGGTTGTGCCAATAGGCACAGGGCAATCTGAAAACGGTTTACAGACAATGCTGTTGATAGTGCCTATAATGACATTAGCACTGAACAGATATGAACAGCCATCTTTTATTCCAGAGCCGTTTTTCTAGCACTGGCATAAAATCTTGAACGAAAAAGGTTTGGTTTGGCACGTTGGCTGCTAGTGGAATGCTGTGCCTTTATCAGACTGCCCATGATGAAAAGTATACTGACCAACATGCCTTACAACTTTGGGTCCGTTCTATAAGTTCAGTCTTAAGCATGCCAACTACGCTGCACCGCTGCTCTTTTGTCAGGCTCCCACTGCTGCAGTGTAGAACATGCATTTCACAAGCTTCGTATTCTATATATCTAAGTGTTGTTTACTTGCACAAAGCAAACGAGATCTCGGTATGGTGCACCTCTCCAATTGGTTGTACAGCAATGCCTGAGTTGTAAATTTCCTTGTTCATGCCACAGTATTTGTCGTGTGGTATCAGCAGCTTGAACAGTAACTAACGTAAGCAGTAGATGCATTTATGAACATGGACTTTGCTCCATAGTAACATCCTACAAAAATTGAAAAACAGAACATTGACAAAGGCAGACTGGGAGTAATAAAATTAACAGAGATCCATGCTTTGACTTCATGCATTTTAAACTCACACTGTCATGCATGTCTGTGTACACGTGAGAAGTAGTGAGAAATAAAATGCCATTCACACCGTTTCCCAACGAAAATAAAAAGTATTAAAGCGTAGTCCTACCACAGAGCTGCATCCGTGTCATGAGCATAAAAAATCTGTGGCACTTGCTTGTGGACGTCACACTGTCTTGATAAGGTACGTTTTCTGGAAAACAGCATTTGACAGATGAAAGGCACAATCAGAGGAGTCTGTCGTACAAAGCATGGCATGCATGTAACTAATATAGTGTGGAAACACTACAAGTACACAATAGTATGTTCATGTTCATATATGTCAGAATATATTTGTGAGTTATAGAACTGATTTTAAAACAAAATTTTGTAGGAAAAGAAAGATGGCTTCAGTACGCAAGCATGCAGTGGGTTTATTTATGAGAAATTCACCTGTGTTATTTTATCTAAGCGTTGCGAAAGACAAAAGCAATGGTTTGACAAGATAACACGGGATTGTTTGAAAAAGTGAATGTGTTACGATTTCGGGGCCAACTATACTATATGTCTACAACACAGGGCACTTGTATTTGCAGCGACATAGAAACACACATTCAAGTACGTGCATCTCAAACATATGATGATCTAAACGACGAGATGTAGCCGAGACACACCCGAACAGAAACATCTAAGCTTCCAACCCATCCGCGCACAACCAAGTCGCACATGACAAACCACAGAACCCCACCTAGCAATCCTCAATGGCACGCGCTTTTGTATGTGCAATGACGATTATGTAACACATTTCAACGCTTATTCCAAAGCTAATCAACCGGGTCCCGATACCTAAACAACTGTTGCTAACTCTAGCGAATCTCACTCTCCTCTCGTGATCGAGTTTCGTTCCTTTGTTTGAACGGATCGCAAAGGATTTTCAAACTTCACGCATGCACTTTGCAATCACAGATAGCATTCCGTATCACTTCATTATCACATCACAACAAATATTTATATGTTTACCTTTCATTATCGGCACCTTGGCGGGACAACAGTCCATCGTTTCTTCGCCAGCAGGCATAAACAGCCGTTGAGCTAAAATCGTCCACCGATCCTTCATGGAAGTGCAACTCCTTGACACTGTAGTAACTACCTCCACTTTGTCCGCATATATCACGAGTTCATACACTGCACGCAGATTAAAATACGTTGTGCAGCCAAGAAAGGTTTTGCTGGAAAAGGAAATTGATCACACAGAAACAACGTGCTTCGCCTACGTCCGCCATAACCACCCAAAGCCAAAAACACAGCGACACGTAGCCCCCTAGGCAAAGTGCATCTAGCAACAGGTAATTTTTAAATATTATTTCTTACCGACTTTTGGCTTTGCGCAAAGGATTAACCGGATTAACCATCATTTTTCTCGAACTAAATAACAGTGCCCCATAACATTAATCAGAGTGCCATACGTTGACGACCATCGCCATACTTAGGCGGCAGTTTGTCTGTTTCGGTTTCTGTTCTATTGTTGCATTTTCGTGTTATGAAAACACCGTACCACGGAAAGTATTACGCCAATTATGTGCGTGTAGTTGTGTTTGTGATTATAGAACGCTCACTTCAAGGCATTGAGAATGATGTGAAATCACGAAAAGGATAACTCGTGATATCTCCAGAAAATAGCCACGAGCGGCACCCAACGATATATGAACAAAGGACCAGCATAGCCTATGTGTTACTTCAATATTGTTTACCTATTTTTAGATCCCTATCATGCGTCAACAAGTAAATATTGAATCATTTTATTCATGCATATCAACGTATCCCATCTGCCCTTTATGGTAAATTAATCAAACATATATATGTTATTGAGTATAGCACTAGGCGAAATTCAATGATTGTTCCAAAGCCAGCCGGGTTCTGTTTCCTTAATTCCTGTTGCTAGCACCAGCGTATCTTTTTCTCCTCGAATGACAACAACTTTATATTATTATTATTAATAATAATAATAACAATAACAATAACAATAATAATAATAATAATAATAATATTATTATTATTATTATTATTATTATTATTATGTAAACAGTGCAAACAGCTTGATTGTGTGTCGTAAGCTAAAAAAGCAACGTAAACAAATCAGCTTTAACAGATTGCAGTTTGGAAAAATCTCTATGATAGTGATGAAAGTGTTGCGGCATGCGCAAAGCAGCAACCATGTCACGGTGATGCGCACACAGCGCATTTTACATCTAGTCGTCCTTCGGCTAAATATGATTTCTATGCCTGCCAAGAGATTCCGTACACACAGAAGTTTGCTGTATGGACACCTGTACGGCCGTCACAGAAGTCCGCAAACTCGCTCTACGGACTTTGAACGGCTGCCATAGAGTTCCGTACACACTCTCTATGGAACCCGTACGGCCACCATAGAAGTCCGCACATGCCATATGGATTCCATTGGTGCACCGTAGCAGTCCGTACGCGTAGCGTTTGAGGACCATATAATTCCATAGCGTTCCATACCATTTCCATTCAAAGTCGTAAGAGTCCACACAAGTCCATACATAATCTGTATGGACTTTTATGGTTTTTTCCAACAGGGTTGCGACGGAATTCGGTTAGGAGGGTGTCTGTAGTCCCTTTGGATAAGTGTGCTGCAGAATTCGTCAAGCGTCTCAGCATAATCTGTGTCATTTGAACAAATTTTGCGCAGTCGCAGTCTTACACTCTGCCCATTAGGAATTTCAACCTTACAGTGACGGGGTGATGACTCTTGAAGTGAAGGTATTGTTGTTTGTCAGTTGGCTTTTTGTACAGAGCTGTGGTGAGGTTGGGATATTGTGGTGTCGAGAAAGTTGATGGAGTGAATTGAGTGCTGTGATGTGAACTTTATAGTGCTGTGCGTGGTGTTCAGTAGATCTACGAACTTTTGATATTCATATTCACCGTGTTCCCATATTATAAGTATATCATCGATCTATCGAAGGTACATAGTGGGTTTTAGTGCGAGCGCGCTAAGAACTTTGTTTTCTAGGAACCCCATGAATATATTTGCAAACGTGGGTAAAACAGGTGTGCCCTTACTTGTACCGTGTACTTGTAGGTAGTATTCGCCATTGAACTCAAAGTAGTTCAGTTGAAAAAACTGATTGCTTACCTCCTGAGGCCATCGGATAGTCACATAAAGGCTTCACCCCCAAACCAGTTCCTGGATGAGGAGAACTGGCACCTGAACTAGAGCTAGAGTGGACATCAACCCTTAGCAACAGAGCCCGTACGTTTCTAGACATATTAAAGAAACAGTGCCACGCGCAACTCGCTACAATCCAGGGCCACATAAAGAATATCAGTCTCACCGACAGGGAAGCAAACACTCTCGAACTGCACATTCAACAACTCAACCGCGAGCTAGCTAACAAGGAACACTCAAAACTCGGAAAACCTAATTCCAACAACGACACCAATACCGAACTCACTAACACAACACAGGCTGAAGCCGAACAAATAACATCTACCAGCACAACCCCAACTCTCCGCAACATGGCTCAGCCACCCCATGAAAACGCTGACGCAAGCATCGTAATAGATATATCACGCTCACTACACAGCCCATTGGAGAGAGGGGATGGGTTCCGTGTCTTTTCTGGTGTTTGTTGTAGAAAGGGTATTGCAGAGGGCTGTGATTCCATCGTTGCGTGGGATGTTAGTATAGAGTGATGTCACATCTAGCGTGGCGAGTATTGCGTTCCTTCCAAATGTACGCGTGCTGTTTATATCTCTGATTATTCCGAGGAGGTATGGTGTGTCTTCTACATGGGATGGCAGTATGTTGTCGGAATACGGTTTAAATAGTGGTCCAGGAATTTCGAGAATATTTTTGTTGGTGTGTTGTTAGGTGCAATTGGCCTGCCGGGGATGTCTGCCGGATAGAGCTCGTTGGCGTGTTTTTTGTGGATTATGGGCAGTCAATAGAAGCGACCTGCGGCAGTGTTTGATGAGGTGAGATATCGGAGGTCATAATGTGTGATGAGCTTTCGTTGGTGGAGGTCCTGTATGGTATGGGTTATAAGCTCAGTGCACTCCTTTGTTGGGTGATGGTTCAGTTTGAGGTAGTGTTGCGTATTGTTCAGTTGCCTACGAGACTCATAAATGTATTTATCTGTGGGCAAGATCCCGATACTGCCACCCTTATCTGCGGGCTTGATAATGATATCATCTCTGTCAGCTAGCGCTTTGATGATGTCACGCTGTGTTTTAGTGAGGTTGTGACCACGCCAGCCTTGGGAAATACCGCGAAGGATGTCGTTGCTTACTTGCTTAATGTACCGGTCTACTGCGTTTTCTCGGCCGTGATTTGGTGTCTAGGTTGACGGTAGTCGGAGGTCGTTGTTGGTTTCTTGCGTTGTGTCAGCGAAGAATTCTCTTAGGCGTACTCGTCTCGCAAAGTGCTGGTGGCTCAGCGATGTTGAGGTAGGTTAGGGTTGTGGTGGTCGATGTTATTTGTTCGGCTTCAGTGTGTTGTGTTAGTGAGTCCGGTATTCGTGTCGTTGTTGGAATTAGGTTTTTAGACTTTTGAGTGTTCCTTGTTAGCTAGCTCGCGATTGAGTTGTTCAATGTGTAGTTGGAGAGTGTTTGCTTCCGTGTCCGTGAGACAGATATTGTTTATGTGGCCCTGGATCATAGCGAGTTGCGCGTGGCACTGTTTCTTTAATATTTCTAGCAACGTACGGGTTGTGTTGCTAAGGGCTGATGTACACTCTAGCTCTAGTTCAGGTGCAAGTTTTCCCAATGCAGGAACTGTTTTGGGGGTGAGACCTTTATCTGACGATCCGATGCCCTCAGGAGGAAGCAACCCGTCCTGTCTTTCTCGCATGTCGCAGTCTTAGGGGATATCTGTTGGAAGTACATACATGAACACATCCCACACGTAGAGCACGGACCCCCCATACACTTCTGAAGTGGCTCAAGAATATCATACATCATGACACATGTAACCGCCGCCCCACCGATCATCACGCACTTCATACTCCACGTAGGGACCAACGACATCGCACGGTCGACAGCCCGACACGTCATCCAGGAATTGAAAGCACTAGTTTCCTTCATCACAAACAACAGACCATGCGCTTAGATAGTGCTGACAACGATACTTTCCCGAGAACAGAACAATCACCGAGAACGCATACACCAGGACACATGGCTATACGAGTTCAACAGGAAGGCACACACTGTCAACAACCACCATCTCCACATGCGTCATGTACATACCAACGTTATGGTTATCACGCACGCAGCTTTCGACTTTCGACCACCACGTGACTCACAACACAGCACCTAAAGGCATCACACGCAAAACAGTTCCTGCTTTAGGAAAACTGACACCTGAACTAGAGCTATAGTGGACACCGTGAGCTAGCTAACAAGGAACACTCAAAAGTCGGAAAACCTAATTCCAACAACGACACGAATAGCGGACTCACTAACACAACACACGCTGAAGCCGAACAAATAACATCGACCAACACAACCACAACTCTACGCAACATCGCTGAGTCACCCCGAGAAAACGCTGACGCAAGCACCGTAATAGATATATCACGCTCACTATCCAGCGACGAACTACAAGTCCTCTCTAGAGGGTTAACATTCTGCCCTACACTCAATTCTGTTAACGAATACGAAATCCACAAAGACATATCAGACTTTGCGAGACGACTAAGCCTAAGGGAATTCTTCGCTGACACAACACAAGAAACCAACAGCGACCTCCAACTACCGTCAACCTGGACACCAAATCACGGCCGAGAACACGCACTACACCTGTACATTAAACACGTAAGCAACGACATCCTTCGCGATATTTCCCAAAGCACGCGTATTCACAACGTCACTAAAACACTGCGTGACATCATCAAAGCGCGAGCTGACAGAGATGATATCATTATCAAGCCCGCAGATAAATATATTTCTGAGGCTCGTCGGCAACTCAACAATACGCAACACTACCTCAAACTGGACCATGACCCAACAAGGGAGTACGCTGAGCTTATAACCTGTACCATACAGCACCTCCACCAACGAAAGCCCATCACAGGCGATGACATCAGATATCTCACCCCATCAAACACTGGCGCAGGTCGTTTCTATTTAGTGATCACAATCCAAAACGTACACGCCAACGAGCTCTATACTGCTGGGATCCCCGGCCAACTGTATCTAATAACAGCACACCAACAAAAGTACTCTCGAAATTCCTGGACCACTATTTAAACCATATTCCGACAACACTGCCATCCCATGTACAAGACACACCCCACCTCCACAGAATAACCAGAGATATAAACAACACGCGTACATTTGGAAGGGACGCAATACTCGGCATGCTGGGCGTGACATCACAGTATACTAACATCCCACACAGCGACGGAATCACAACCCTCTGCAATACCCTTTCTACAACAAACACCAGGAAAGACACGGAAGCCATCCTCGCTCTAATGAACTTCGTCCTTAAACTCAACTACTTCGAGTTCAACGGCGAATGCTACCTACATGTACACGGTACACCTGTTGCACCTACGTACACAAACACCATCTTCATGGGGTTCCTAGAAAACAAAGTTCTTAGCGCCCTCTCATTAAAACCCACTATGTACCTTGGATACATCGGTGATATACTTATTGTATCGGAATACGGGGAACATGAATTTCTAAAGTTCGCAGATCTACTGAACACCGCGCATAGCAACATAAAGTTCACATCACAACAGGCAACTCATTTAATTAACTTCCTCGACACCACAATATCACTAGACAACGGCAACCACACCACAACCCTGTACAAAAAGCCAACTGACAAACGACAATACCTTCACCTCAAGAGTCATCACCCGCGTCACTGTAAGGTTGGAGTTCCTAACGGGCTGAGTGTAAGACTGCGCAGAATTTGTTCAAACGACACATATTACGCTGAGAAGCTTGACGAACTCTGCAGTACACTTGCCCAAAGGGACTACAGACTCCCTCCTAACCGAATTCTGTCGCCAGGCAGTCTCACTCGATCGAAGCGAGGTTCTGGAACACCGAAATGATCCCGGTGCGTGCCAAATAAGCTTCATCACAAGATATTCCAACGCACTGCCAAACATCAAAGCCATTCTACAGAAGCACGAGCCCCTCCTCCAAAGCAGTCACATACTTAGCAATATATTCACCCACCCAATACAGGTGACATACCGACGCGCGAAAAACCTAGCAGACTCGTTGGTCAGTGCCAAAATCAGCAAAACGAACACCCAGTACACTGGAACAGAACCCTCCGGCGCCGCAAAACATGCAAGCACGTTGAACACGCTAAGTCCATCAAATGCACTGCAAGCAACTACACCCACCCCGTTAACCAGGCATTCACATGCACAAGCTCCCATGTCATATACTGCATTGAATCCGGGGACTGCTCTATGCAATACATTGGTGAAACCGGCCAACAAATGAAGAACAGCCTTACCGGACACAGAACCGACAACACGTTCAACAAACTCCCCCAATTAAGCAGTCGCCGAACACTTTAACGTTCCTGGTCACAATTTTGACATCATTGAACAATATATTCTAGAAACCGAGCTCAGATCCACATGTGACACATGTGATAGGGAATCTTATTTATATACAATTTCAACGCTCTTCACCCGTCCGTGATCAAAAAATCAAAAGGCACCCTAGAAACACTTCACAAATTAAATATGCTCATATCTTTTTCCTTCTATCCCCTTTATCACCTGTTATGTTCTGTATGGCCACTGCTTTTTGATTTCTTCATTGCATGCCAGAAGTTTCTATTACAAATATATATTGCAAAAAAAGAAGAAGAAACTGTGCTCGATCTGGGGTTTTCGCCACGTAACCTCTAAACTCCTTATCTTTCGAAATGCGCCCCGATTCTTGCCTGTTGTCACGTTTCGTCGCCGTGTGCGTGAACCTCCCATTTCTGTAGCCGGTCTGGAGCCAAGATCATTTTGTTCACATAATCCCCTCCGCACGCTGACAAAGCTGCCATTTACTCCGGCCGTAGAAGCCCGTACGGACCCTTTCCTCCCTCCGGGTTGTTGACCCACAATTCCCATGAACCTTTAACACGTCACACCTTACCCTTTAATTACCATACCAATGATGGGGACGGTGCCCAGAAGAAGAACAGCCTGTGTTCGAAACATCGGTGGCTCCTGTCCTGAGGCAACTGTCTTCCTATGATTAAAGCAGCTCGCCATGTTTTCTATTTTATCTGTTCCCTGTATGTTACTACGTTCCTGTTTTGCTCGATACTTAAAGTAATCATACGCCAAATTTTCTTGTGGTACGCAACAAATATATTTCTTTAACAATAACTATAATAATAAGTCTTTTAGCCTCACTTAATTCCCAACCATTGGAACCTTTTTTCTTAGTTTTCATTGAATAGTTTTCACTGCCATCTAATTGTGGTTACACGACGTTTCAGATGATAAACGTCACCTGTTGTCTATGGTCTTCGAGTGGACCCCTTGCAATACTTCTTAAGCATGAACTTCGTTAAGCACATGCGTACAGTGGCCTTGCACATATTAACATTTATCGTGGTGCTAGAGATATGGTTAAAATTCTACAAAGATTTGTTGAACGAAAAATAGTACACTGTCTGGATTTTAGGTCTGTTGTGCGTAAATTTTGTACGGCTCATCTCAAAGGGAATATCTTGTGATCAGAAATCAATCACTCGGTAGTCCTCTTTCCAGTCAAATGTGTGAGACATCAGGAACAGATCACGTATCGAAGCAGAAGCCTCTTGAATTCTAGTGTAGCTGTTGACGACGGTGGGTAGATCGTTACAAAAGACCATGTTCAGTCGTGCATTTTCATTCATCAAGTCTCCAGTTCTTCTTGCCCTTTTACCCTTTTTAATATAACCTGATGATAGCTATGATGACACAAGATAAAAATATGGGGATGTGAGCCGCGACAGAGTCGGACTGGCTACCATGGGACGCCTACAAACGGTGAAAATGTAAACGCAGGCACATATGCTGAAACGGGTAAATGTAAAACGGGTAAAATGTAGAACAAAAGTCTCATAACGAATGAAGTTAGCATGACAAAAGTAATATCACGAGGGGTGCGGCACACCAAGCGCACACTTAGCAAGTTATAATTACGCACCTATATTACGCTTTTCAAATGTAGCCGTTGTGGTTGTCGGTAGTGGGCCACAATCCAGGTGGCGAATTTCACCATTTATCATCGTCAATGTATTTGTTCCTGTTGTATAATGTCACGTTAACAGCGCTCTTCGGCCGCTCAATCGGTGGATAAAATGATGGCCTGCGAACCATTGTGTCGCATCAATTCCATTCAAGCATTTTCGGTTAATTCAGATGTGACTCTCTTTTTCCTTATATGCAGGGTGTTTAACCTAACCTGATAACAAATTCCAACTGTCTCTCCGGATTGTCGGACTGTATCTTCTCACTTTGGGGCAAAGCCTCCCAAACGTAACTGCCGAAAGTCAAAATAACTTTCGTTAATACAAACGAACTTTACCAAAAATTGAAAAAAGAAGCTATTAATAATGTTTCTTTCTGATCGTTTTTACAACTTCGTCTCGCAATCTTCATATTAACCTGTGCTGGTACCGTAGCTTCCCCAAACATGTAAACTGGTCGAGGTCGAACTGGTGCCACTTTACTTCCAGTTGCTACCAGTCTAGCTTGAACTGTTGCCAGTTCAATTTCCAGATACCACCGCCCCAACTTGAACTGGTACCACTTCACTTGTCAGTTGCCGCCAGCACATTTTGAACTGGTTCCTATTCACTTCCCATTTGATACCAGTCCAACTTGAACTGGTACCACCAAGTTCACGGTACCCACCAATTTGCTACCAGTTGGTTCCAGTTGACCACCAGTAGACCACACGAACTGGGAAAGAGGAGGTATCAGTTGACTTCCCAGCTAGCTCATTTTTTCGCCGGGAACCTTCCTCCTCATCTGCTAAGATTTTATAGACTGACATATAGAGTTGCCTTTCTTTTATAACTCTGTTCCCTTTGCTTTGCCCTTCCATTGATCTTGTTAAAGAAATCGTCCCCAGTTGAATAGACTGTATGTTGCACTACCTTCATTAGAGCATCCCCGAAAGTGGGTCCTTGTTCAACTTCATCCACTATGTAGGGTCCAGTGTAAACGAGCTTTCGAAGCACGAGGTGCCACTTGCTTGGTTGGTAGTGTTGTATCAGCTCTCGGAAAAATCCTGATCCCACCTCATGCAGAAGCGCTGAGTAATGCGGTATAGGTTGTTTGCCTGTTCCAAAATGCGCTATGCAGAAAGGTGTCTGCGTTGTGTGCATTTTGAAAAGTGCAAGGTTACCGCAATAAATCTAGATCATGTGATGAATTGAATGAATTCACGGTGTCTCGTTTGCTAGCTCAACCTGAAGCTCGTTTTGCAGCCACATATTTACAGTTTAGATTTGTGTAAGAATAAAAAGTTACTTGATTTCGAACGTGGACCTTGAAGGGAAGTAATCGTAGGAGGGGTGCAGTAATATCGCGAACTGCTTAATTCTATAATATGTCGTTAAAGACGTGTAATTGAATTGATTAAAGACATGTAAGATATTATTTTGCGCTGGAAATAGGCAGATATAGTGATTTCCTACAGCAGAGCTTGAGAACGTTGTCTGTTTCCCAAAGTCAGCTATGTAAGTATGGAGTGTAGCGTAGCCATCATTCCTACGTTCTAGGTGACATATTCGTTTGTAAGGGTTGCGCAATATGAGCAAGGCGCCTTGCAATAGTTGCAGTTGTATGTGATATGCATGATTTATCACGCCTACAAGGTCCTTCCAAGGCTCATTATGCCCTCCTGATGTTTCTAGCTGTGTTGTCTGTGAACGGTAGGCAATCGGGTAACTTCTCCTCTGTGTCCTCAGAGTATTTCGAGGGTTTTACAGGCCCATGTTGTACATCACCAGAGCAGATGTTTTTGTCAGATGCCAAGCTTAGTGGATAGAACTGAGCTTAACTCCAGTCCAGTATCGAGTAGATGTTGTACGTCATAGCAGCCTGCCCCACGCGTCATCCTTGCTTGATTTTTGAAATGTTTTGCATGCATGGGAATAGCAGAAATAATGTATTCATGTGCTCTGTCGTGGGAATAACATCGTAGAAGCTGGTTTCCTACATAGCATTTATATTACCTGTAAGATTTTCAATACACCTCCAAATTTCAAGATTTACCTAAAAGTTCACCTCTGTCAAAGCAAATTCCCACTTTACATCAAAGTGCACTCACCGAGCAAGTTCAACTCTGAACTCACTCATCATCGTTACTGATTGATCGGGTAGATATCATTTGATGCATTCTAAGATAAACCAACATAGAATTACTGGACGTGCCCCATGTTCTCAAAAGAAACACTGATATTTTTTTTATACATATCGTTTATGTAAACAAAACCACGTAAACACAAGTGAAGGCATAGCTCTAACATACTCTATCAACTATTCCTATACTTTATCTGCAATATGATAGCATCGTTCGAAGTGCGCTTGGCACAAATTGTGGAGTGTCATTTGAACTTAGTGCGGCTTATTGTGGCACCATCTTTGGAAAGCCATGTGAAACGATATTGAACAAGAGTGAAGCCTTACCGTAGTTTAGTGGCGCCGTCCAAGGAAAGCAACGTGAATGGTTCCTGAGTGACGTTCAGCCCATTTAAATTTTGCACAACAAATTTTGGTGCCACCTCTTGAAAGGTACACAAAGCGGTGTTTGAGCGTGGTTTATTGTGGCACCATCGATGGAAAGCAACGTGAAATGCTTTATTTTTTCAGCGATGTTCAAATTCTAGCGCGCAGTGGCGCCATATATCTAAAGCGGTGCGAAAAGTTCATTTATAGTGGTACCATCTATTGAAAACGGCGCTAAGCGCACGCGTGACGCCAGAGTGCTGGGGGTTGGAGGTCACATTACCGCGGGTATGCAATGACGTCGCGTGACGTCAGTGCCAGCGTGACTGTGATGTTGGAGTCGCTTCCAGATAGGGAGCTGTTGTCAATGACGTCAGATACTGCTCAGAGATAGTGTTCTCTATACTACTAACGTGTTATTTGTCTTGCAATTCAAGCGTGCTCACTTTTGCGATCGGGGCCATACTATCAACAGCACGGCTAGTATGTTTCAAACATGCTCAGCCCTTATTACAGGAGATTACACACTCCTTGGTCAGATATATATGCACATCGCATTAGTTTTGTTCTGATGCAAGATTACCGAGGAGGAAACCGACGTCCTCGACTGACTGTAGAGAAACCGATTGTCCGCGTTCCCGAGATTAATGACCATCTGTGCTCAAACTCAATTTGCTCTTTGTGTTCGCTGCAAGACGTCAGACAATACACTGAGAAATACCTTTCCTCCGGGTTTGAGAATATCATCGTCATCGGCTGCACTTGTTTCTGAACGCTCCCTCACCGTTCACAGCACCATTTCTACAACAGCATATGCGGAATGTCCATCTTAAGTGCTCGCGAGACAAACGGGAATCCCGGATGCTGGGCTAGGTATTTCGAGGGTAGGTCAACGGCGAGAACTGTTCTTTTCCTTCAAGGCGACCTGAGGCTATTTCCCATCGTTTCCCACATTCATCGTCACTGTTGGGCATTATAAGTTGTGGTTCCCTATTGAACGACCCTCATACAATGCTGCAAGATAGCCCTATGGCTTGCCTGATGTCACCTACGATACGGTGTCCTGGCAGTACCTGATCTTCAGCTGCACACTGTGGAGCATCCTGATAGTACGCCCTTGTTCTCCTAAATGTTGCTGTCATTCCTATGTGCTCTGCAAGGTTAAAAAGGCGCGCCAACTCATGGCGCCATGAGCCGACAGAGAAAGCCTCTTTGAAAGGAGCCTGCTCTACGGGCTGGCTTTGAACGGGACTCCGTCGACTAAAGACGCATGTCTACCTAACTGCCAAGTAATGTATAATCATACATTAAAAGGTTGCTTCAATACTCCGTCGCGAGTCTATCCTACACCACCATGAGATCTCGGGTGCGTTCCACAACTAACCCTCGAGTAGGAGTTGGTCACGTGACAGAGTTGTACCACGTGACCAGGGGGGTAAGGTAACCCTCGTGTAGGTTGTGGAACAGGCGCGAGTACGATTCTCGACATGGCGACAGCAGACGACATTGACATTTGGGCTTCGCGACATAAGCGCTGTCCGCTGCTTCGCTTTAGTGACACTGTTTATTTTGGTATAGGGACACCTTCGCGGGTTCGTAAAGCATTCACGCCACGAATCAGGGGTATTTACAGCACGTTCCGAGAAAGGGTAGCGCTGTTCTTGTCCGCAGCTAGCTCTAAAACGCAAAGAAACAGGTTTCGACCCCCACATGCAACGATCTAATGTGTGTTGTATGTATGGTTCCGTGCATGTTGCACTGAAGACAACATCAGGTCGCAAAATCGGCACCGGAACTTTCCTGCATCATTTGTGGTGCTGCGGAGACAAGCAGCAGCAAAAGCAGACGATCGTAGATTTTAGTGCAGACGACAGCTCTGACGTCACTACCCTTACCTACTCCCGTCCGATAGGGGGTAGAGCGAGTCGACCTCGGGTAGCTACTCTCGAGTAGGCAACCCGCTTTTGGAAGGGGGGTCGCGACGTCATCGAGTAGGTTTTGAAACGCGGAGAGTAGCAACTCCCTACTCTCGGGTCGACCCGGGTGAGTTCTGGAACGCAGCCCGTGGCAGCGGTGGGATCAAGTCGTTAATCTTCAAAAGCATCACGTAAGCCAGCTCTGACGGAGGAAGGACCAACAGAAACGTCAAGACGCGGTCTCAACAACCAAGATGGCGGAAGAGGCCAACGCGCAAGGAACGCAGAGCGTCCCAGCAAACGTTTTCAACATGTTGTCAGCACAATTGCCCGAAAAGTTTGATTTTCGGCAACCTCACTCGCGGAAACCCCGGTTCCAAAGGTGGGAATGTTACAGAATCATCATGGAGCTACACCTCCATCTCCAAGAAGCTCAAGTTAATACTTTCTTATGTGCGATAGGACGCGAAGGGGAAGACATACTGTGCTCGTTGAAACTGACTTCGGAACAAAACAAAATTTACGCGGCAGTCACAATGGCATTCGAAAAGCACTTCGAGCCTTTAGTAAAATGCCTCGAGTAATCGAACCAACGTCATATATGAATGAGCCTATTGCAACCGGCAAGAGCCCAATGAGACCGTTGATGTTTTTGATAACGTACTTGCATAAGATGGTAGATCGCTGCCAGTATGGAGAGCTAAAAGAACAGCTGATACGTGACCGTTTACTTGTCAGTCTGTCTGATGTTCAGTTGTCGGAACGTCTTCAGTTAAACACGGAGTAGACTTTGGAATCGGTAGTAACGGCAGCTGTAAACAGCTATACGATAGAGCTGCGGCACAAGGACATACGGGCCGAGGAGAAAGGCGAGAAAACCGTTGAAGAAGTACGGACAGGAAAAGGCCGACTGCGCCAAGACAAGAAAAAGACATCGTAGTCCAGCACACGTTCATGCGTTTGGTGTGAAAATGCGCGACCCCGCAAACGACTTCAGTGCCCAGTGCACTACAAAATCTGCAACAAGTTTAAGAAAAAAGGACCTTTTGTCTCAATTTTGCATGTCACCTTAATTCCCCAAGACACCTCAAAATAGTCAGCTGCACTACAGTGCGGCCGTGGAAGCGGACTACCTGGAAGAAGCCCTGATTGAATCGAGCTCCGAGCCATAGAAGGTTAAAGCCACAGTTTGGGAAAGAGATATGACATTCAAAGTCGACACCGGGGATGATGTATCAGTAAATACCCCAACGCCTGTACTCTGGGGAAATGGGCAAGTCGAAGAGCCCCACCAAAGTCACTTTGAGTGCAGGACAAAATACCGGGGTAACCACCCCGGGGCAGGTAAAACCAACAATCACATGGATGCATCATACTGTACAGATGCATGCCTTTGTCGTCCCTGGCTTACGGGAGCCCTGTTAAGCCAAGTTTGGATGCCAAGGAAGTTCATAAGGACTACCCCAAGCTTCTTTTAGGACTGGGATTGATGGAAGCTCCGAAGAGGATGACACTCCTGCTTGAGGCAAAATCTTACGCCGTAATATATCCAGGAAGAGTGGCTATTCCGGTCCTGCCAACGTTCAAAATGAACTCAAACATATGCATGAAGTGGATGTGGTAATCATGGTCCACAGGGCTACTGAGCGGTGTACCCCCATGTTAGTAGGAGAAAACAAGGTAGCGAACTGTGCATATGCATAAACTACATAAAGCTTAACAGACAATAAGTGTGAGAACGTGTGCTGATGCCAACGATTGAAGAAAGCCTGGCGAGACTGGCGGAAGCACAAAGCGCTTCCAAAGCGCTCACTGAAACTGAACAACGGTACGCCCAAATAGAAAAAGGGGTTTTGACCATCACCTGGGCAGGCTCTCATGTTAAAACTGGGCCTACGGCATCAGATTGAAACAGATCACACACCTTTGGTGCTGCTACCTGCCTTTACAGACTTTGAGCCACCTCATGGTCCCCCGCCACCTTTTCTTTATTTTTTTTATTTTTCTCTTTTGGAAATAGCAAGTCGGCCTTGTCCTGTCTGACCTTTCCTCCTTTCCTTTTTCTTCTTCTTTAATAAACATACCCCCTCCCTTTGGTGCCTCTTCTGACCTCGAAGAAAATCGACCACTGAAGTGTACGTCTGCAACGGTTCTGCACGAGTTTGTCGTAATTTGACCTTTCGGTGTCACATGTTCCTGGGAGGGACATCCACACGGCAGATGTTCGTTCTGGAAATCCTGTATCAAACGTAGACAATGAAGCCACATGCGATCTGGATGTAGCAATGAGTGAATATGAGGTCCTGATAATGGAACTTTTACCAGCATCAGCCGATATGCTAACACGCATGAAGACAGAAACAACGAAACATCCCATATAATCTCGAGTGATTGAATACTACTCCAAGGAAGGGCTGACTAGACCCCAAAAACCTGCCTTGCAAGGAACGAAGATACCCAGTATGCTCAGCTGATCTCTGTGTGATCGAACAGCACCTGTTCAAGGGCGACCGGATGGTCATACCACCCTTCCTTCCCAAGGAACATTCATACTGGACACCAGCGAGTTTCAAGATGCAGAACGCGAGTAAGCGCAGCCGTATGGTGGCAAAGTATAGGCGCTCAAAAAAAAAAAAAAGACTTCGTACGTGGGTTCTCCATATGCCAGGAACATATCGTGCAAGATTAAAAGGCGCGCCAACACATGAGCCCAGAGGGAGAGAGTGTGTGTTTTTGAAAGGAGCCGTGCTCTACGAGCTCTCTTCCGAACGGGACTCCGTCGAGTAAAGACGCATGTCTAACTTAAGTGTCATGTGGCGTATATTAAAAGATTGCTGCAATACTCCGCCGAGTCTATCCTACACCGAGGATGACATATGGAACGTTACAAGCACCACAGGACTCCCCTTGGCCAACTTGATCACTTGATCACTTGATATAGTTCGAGATCACGGTATCCGATTACAATCCATGACTTGAAAACCCTTTCGTTATCCGATTGCAAGTCTCCCCCATATATGCCACAGCTTTGAGGCAGCCCTCCTATGTCGTCGAAGAGAGCCAGATAAATGGCAGAGTTCTGTTACTGATGATTATTTTGATGTACTATTTGCTTTCTAGCTTTCCCAGCGTTGCCAAGAGAGCACCAGTGCAAAAGAAGCCGTCATCGCCAGCCACATGGAAAAGCAAGGTGTTCATCTGGAGGAGGTAATGTTGGAAAGCCTAGCATTCCTAGTAGAAGGTGAGGCGAAGAGATGCTGGAGGACAAGCGCAGCACCTTGGCCTGAAAGGCCCACTTACATGATTTGATAAAAGGACATGAGTTAATTAAAATGCTCACGTAGGGGCTTCACCACACTCTGACGCACAATCCGCACACAAAAATGTGGTTATAAGCAACGCCAGAGTGCTTTATCTAACGATAAAGCTTGTACACCTGAGGATGCTTCGACGTGCGCTGAAATGTACGCATGCATGTACGTATTGTCTAATCAACTTGCAATATGCCACCATGTTACTGGCGCCATTCGCTGAGGTGGAACCCACAATCAGTATGCAGGACTCCTTTTTTTTTCTTAACTGGCAACTTGCATGGCGGTTACTGGAATGGTAATTAGGGATTTACGTCGCGAGACAACTGAGATCATATGAGAGACGCCACAGTGGTCGGTCTGCGGATTGCTTTTCTCCACCTGATGGTTCTTTACAGGGACTATGAAATCTCCCGAACCCCCATACTTTTTTTCGATGGAAACTGTTCTTCCCGCAGAGAAACTAATATGCCACAAATTTTTCCGGACGAAATATCTCCACTCTGCGAGGAGCGCGCGCTGGAAATGTCTCTTCCGCGTTCCTCCTCTCCCGCGCACATTTCCCTGTCGATGGTGTAACTGTACGGACCGCACTTCGGTTCCCCGTTACGTCACCGGTGTTGCACAATGGCAAGTAATGCCGTGAGCTCGCGCTGTGGCTGCCGCCACTGCCGAAATCTGCCGATCGCGCGAAAGCTGCTGTCATGGAGATTTCCACTCCCGATGAACGCATACGCGATATCCTACGGCGCATGCTCCTGGCGGGATTCCTCGGCTCGGCAACACGTCACGATGACGTGTTGCTGAGCCGGCCGTGGTCGCGTCAAGTTGTCCGTTGTGTCTCTGCTCGGCAGCTCGCCACGGCGCGGCGCCAGCTGTCCTCCGCCGCTCCGTTTAAATTCGCTCCCGAGAAATCCGCTCGCGCGACGAAAGTAAAATTTCGGTTCTAGACTCAGAAAAATGTCTTCTTTCGAACGAAACGAATAAAAAAATCGTTTCGTAGTCCCTTTAACGTGCGGTGAGAGCTCGCCACACGGCACCCCGTAACGTCCCTCGCGGAAGACCGCGTGTCTGAGTACCCTATTACCTTGCCACCAAGTTGCTGACGTCCTCGGCCTGGTTCGAACCCGCGATCTGGGCATAAAAATGCCAACAAGCTACCGACTGACCCATCGAGGCCGGTGGTTACTGAAATGTTATCGATCTAATTTCAGTTAGGTTCTATGGACTGGTGCAGTTGTACCTAAAGTAATACATTGATGTCTTTCATCTGAAGGATATCAATCTACCGCACGATATCGCAAAGCGGACACAAAGCACACATGACACGTGATGGTCAGTTCATATTACATCATTCAGGAACCTGCAAACGAAAACCGAAAACCGACAATGTAAATGATTGTGGCAGGTGACTGAACTTCGTAAACTACTGAAGCAGGTTTTCAGTAGTTGACAAGATACCAAATACAGGATGAGATTCTGAAGATTTTCCTGGGTTGTTCGGCATAATTTGTGGCAATCGAATGTAGCTTCCTCCGGACATGGTCTTTAAAAGCTCTTCCACTGACACCACGAAGTATAACTGGCTCTTGTTTTCTTTATAGACTCTTTGAATGAGTGGAAGGTACTTAAAGCAGCTCAAATGAGAGGCCTCGCGTTGCAGGTCACCTGCGCTCATCAATGTTTCACTGGAGCTTATTACTCGTCGGACGAACCAGGATCGCGAACAAAGTAATCATAACTGGGTTATCTCCTGATACCTTTGTAATCTAATTTAGAGCGAGAGACAAATCGCGAGCTCTTACGCAAGTGTGAACTTGGTCGGACTCAGCTTTGGTGCCCCGTTGCAGCTTCAATGGTTAGAGACCCAAAAATGCGTAGTCAACGACAGCTCTCTAAGTAGTGAAAGAGCCATTTGCAGACCGACGGAGAACAGTATAGCCTTCACAGATAAGATGTTGCCTCACATTGTGCGCAAAGAAGATACGTCCATTTGAGAATTCATCCGTGAGGGGTCGTGTCTAGTACATTTTACTCCTGTGGATTTGGGTCCATGTTTTGCTTAACGCATGTTTTGCACAAGCCATAATATACTAGGTGGGCCCAATTACTAAACATATACGCGGGAAAAGGGATGCCAGAAAATAGAGAGCAGATATAGAGAGATTATAAGAGAATTTAAGCAAATCCTTCTAGCTATTTAGCGAACAGCGATAGCTGTCGGGTACCCCTGAGAAGTCACAACTTGAGGCTGATGCGCCCTCTGTGAGGCGCGGGCGGAAGCACTTTGGCGCAGGCTTATCGCAGCGTGAGCCTGAGTCGCCACTGAGGGTAGCACAAAGGGTGGGCAGTAATGGTAATATTTTGTATTATAATACTATTACTGTTGTAACACTTTTGAGTATTTGAAGTATGTGTTATGATACCTGTTCTAGAAATGTATTTGTATCTACATTATGGTACACAAAATCGAGGTACAAGAGGCATTATAATACTTTGAAGGTGGAATACTTTCCGAAGAACATAAGTCCGACCTGCTGAGTGTCACCAGTGCAGTTTATCAGTGATTTTTTGTGTCCCACATGCATTGGGACACGAAGAGGACCCCTATTATTCCCCTGCCTCAAATTATCCCAAATGCAGTGAGCTTGGCGCCAGAGGTTACCGCAGGCTTCCCGGAATTTCTTCCAGTTCATCTCATTGCAAGGCATTTGTCCTTTGGAACGATGCACCTAGTCCAATCACCTCTGTAGGCGGTTGCACTATGGACAGTCGCATACTTTCGGACGGCCCACATTTTATCGTCCAGACTGAACGCAAACAATACTCTGCCACACAGAGATCAAGCTTTACACTGTGACGTAATGAGCGCTATCTCACGAAATTCGGAAAGGCCACGCAATAGTGTCGTAGCGTAGTAACAGTAGTGGCGTACAGACGTCGACAGATGGAGAGAGGACAGCAGGAAGGAGTGGCGGACAGAGGGATTAGTTTGCGTCCTGGGCCGACTCCAGAGGGAACTGCCCCGACATTCCTCCGGAAAGCCTTCGGAAAGCCCAGGGAACATCTCAGACAGCACAGCCGGTGACAGGATTCGAACCCCTGTCACCTCCCAGTCTCAGCGTGGAAAGCGGTCATCCTTACCACTGTGTCACGGGAGCTGGTAGTTGATCAATATTGCACGTTTTAAATCGACGTAACGCAAAATCGGGAGATGGAAATGCCTATCTAATTAATTTTCCATTCGTGGGTGATTCCATTTGACATCGGGCAGGTTTGATCCGACGACCATCCCGGATTTTTTATACGTAATATACGTTGGAGCCTAGCTTATGGAAATGATTCCAGCACACGAACAAACTGAAAATTATTTTGGGTCTTAGCTTAAAAAATAATTACGTGAAACGGCAATTTTGTGCACTGGTATTTTCATCAACTTTTGGACTTTGTACCTCTAGGGCCATGAGGCGCAGGGGGAATATATTTTTGTCTCAGAATATATGGGTTGTCGTTAATTGGCGCGTACTTTCTACGGTCGCGGTTGTAACATATAATTTCCTAAAAATTATCAAATTCACTCCATTTGCAGATTGCTCTGCTTTTTTGGCGCCACAGTGCTCGTCTTTATGTTACCGATACACACAGAACGTGGTATCGTAATATTCGTCATTGCCGTCTCTTTCTACTCATATCAAGAATGTAACAGGTTGTTCTTCGAACGCAAAGCTCTCAGGGCTGAATTGCTTAATCATGGTTCAGCGAAACTGTCAACTTTGAACGTCGGTTTCGGGTATCCGCCCACTCAGTACGTTGTTCATGCTGCTTAAAGACATCGTTCCACGTGTTCCGAGAAAAAAAAATCAATTCTTTCGCCGATCAGAGAAAGGCAAAGCACAGCCAGCAAAGTTAGAATCACCCGTACCTCACCAGTTATATGCCAATAGGAACAGCCGCGTGCAGATGCGGCTTATGACTTTGCAGCATGGGGCAATCTTTCCAATTCACTGCAGGGTCTCTTTATGTGGCCGAGTATAACATGATGTGACTTGCACGTGTTTATACAGGGTGTCCTTTTTAAGGCGATACAGATTTATAAACAATACGGGCTATAGACGTGCTATTTTCATTTCGATCATCTCTGGGCTGGCGGACTTTCATGGCCGCATGTTGCTCAAGCATCAAATGACTAATTACCTAAAAATCGTTAATTAACTTTTTAAATTATAAAAGCTACGAAGTTGTCCCAATGAGAACATGTATTCCTCTCGGTGACCTGATATCGTAGCCGTTTTCAGAACAAAAATCCGTTCGGTAGATCGTCCCCCCAAAATTAATGAAGCAACACCATGTTTTTCTTTATTTTGTTTAGTGCACGCCTTCGGAGGCCCGTCTTTCCTTCACCCCCAATGTGGAGAGTGTGAAAGAGCACACTGTCACCTCTTGAGTCTTGGAAAAAGATTAAAAGAACATAGACCGAAGATAAGGGCGGTTCCGATAGCGTCACCCGATGCATGTGTCTTTGTTTTGTTTCAAGTTAAAGCTGATCTTCGACCCATGAGGCGGCACTGTGACAGCATCTTCGACGCATGAGGCTTCCTTCACCTTCTCACATTGGGGGCGAAGGGAGAGCGCGTCTGCGAAGATGCGGAATGAACAAAATAAATTAAAAAAATGATGTTCCTCCACAATTTTTTTGCGGACGATCTACCGAAGGGATTTTTTTGTTCTGAAAACGGCTACGATATCATGTCACGGAAAAGAAAAGGTATTCTCATTGGGACGACGTCGTAGCTTTTTTAATTATAAAGTTAGTTAACGATTTTTAGGTAATTAGTCATTCGACGGCTGAGCAACATATGGCCAAGAGCGTCCGCCAGCCCAGAGATGATCGAAATGAAAATAGCATGTCTATAGCCCTTATTGTTTATTAACGAAAAATCTGTATCGCCTAAAAAAAGACAGCCTGTATAGTTGTTGCAGAGGTAAAGGTAAACAGTTTCCAGAACATTTTAGTGAGCTTGAAACACATCTGGTAGGTAAAAAAAAAATGCAGACGATGCCCAACATTGACGTGCGTGGAAAAGCAGGTACCTGCCTGCTTTTCCACGCACGTCAGTGGTGCGCATAGTTTGCATTTTCGTTTACCTAACAGCAGTGAATCTTAACGGTAATGGTAACAGAAACGGTATATTACCGAAATTGGAGATTATAACGATAACGGGAACGGAAACGCACACCACCGTCCTCCATTACCGGAAACGGAAACGAAAATTATCGCCCGGTATCGAATTCTGGTAATGGCTATTACTGTTGTGGGATGACATTTGAGTGACTTTTCATTTGATTTTTGTATTTTGATAACTCCATTCCTTATAATGCTTGAAATACCATACAAGAGTATGGAAACAAAGCGCAATATTGGACCTCGAGGTGCGTCCCTGGCTTATCCCGTCCCGGTCCTCATAACTCTATGACATCAACAGGTCGCTGTACTCCACCATAACAGGAGGATGACACCCTAGGACTTTTAGTTACTCCTTTTTCCTTTTTGTTATTTCACCATGGCCACTGCAGTATTATTTATTACTGGGTGGCTGAGGACGCATGAGGCTAGGATGAGCACATCCTGCAAGACTTTTGAAAATGTACAAACGTGTCTTCAGTCACCCAGCAACTCAAGATGGGTGTGACTTTCCTCCAATGTGGCATTCATAAGCGGACGCATCCTAACGACGTAAAATTACTTGTGTAGTTTGTACGCGTGACACAGAAGCAGCACTTGGGCAAAACAGGATGCTGACAGTCCCGGACAGGCTGTCCTCCGGCAGCTCTGTAACAGCCTTTCCATTATTGGAAACAGCAACGAATAAGTAACGGAAATGAAATTGGAAGGCTGGTACCAGAAATGGATAACGGAAATAAAAAAATAGCAGTAATGAAAATGTAAACGGTAGCGAAAATACGTCCGTCATCATTCCCTGCCTACCAGGTGTTTTTCAAGGTGAATAAAGTGTTGTGGAAACTGTTTACGTTCACCTGTGCAACAACGATATAAGCACGTGCAAGCCACGTCATGTTATACGAGGGTGGTTCCATAAGTTTTCCAGCCCGACCAACTTTTAATAATCATAGACACGAAACAAGTGTACCACTTTTCGACATAGTCACCCTTAACTTCGATGCACTTTTGACACCTTTCAACCAGCATTCTTATTCCCCTTGAAAAAATAGTCCGAAGTTGTCTCCACAAAATGCTGGAAAACTGCCTCTTGCACATCACTATCGTTTTGAAATCTCCGTCCACTGAGATCGCTCTTCAAGTTTTAGAACAGGATGTACTCTCTCGGTGCCAAGTCTGGACTGTAGGGTGGGTGGTGGATTTCTTCGAAGCCGCACTCCTTCAATGCTGCCTTGGCAACAGTAGCCATGTGAACAAGGACATTATCCTGGAGCAACCGGACACCTCGACTCAACCTGCCGCGCCTCTCTTCCTTGATGGACTCTCGCAGTCGGTACAGGAGTAAAGCACAATACGTCTCATTCACTGTGGTGTTCCCCTCTTTGAAGTCGATGAGGAGGGTCCCGTGACAATCCCAAAATATTGTTGCCATGATCTTCTTTGTGGATTGTGTGACCTTGGCTTTTCTTGGGGGTGCTTCTCCTGGTTTGCGCTGTTCCGTCGACTCCTTTTTCGAAAGGGGATCATAGAAGAGCACCATAGTCTCATCCACTGTAACAATCGACTTCAATATTTCTTCTTCGTTTTCTTCACAAAGCTCCAAAGACACTTTGGCACAGACGACACGCTGTAGCTTTTGAACTGACGCGAGAAGTAGTGGCACCCATCTCGCACTGACCTTTTTCATGTGAAGGCCCTCGCCGAAGATGCGAAAAACGGTTGTTTTGGAAAAACCCAGTCTTTCTTCCCAGCCATTCCCTTCACCTTCAGACGCCTGTCGCTCAGCACTTCCTCCTCGACAAGAGACAAATTTTCTTGTGTCACTACTTCCACTGGACGACCACCGCGTGGATCATCTTCAGTGGACTCTCGCCCCAGTCGAAACTGCTTATCCCAATCTTTCACCGTTGTGTACGACGGAGAGGCTTCCCTGTACACGTTCTCCAGTCGCGCTTTAATTCCCTTAGGCGAAAGTCCCTGTTTTGTCAATAATTTTATCACAGCGCAGTACTCGATTTTCTCCATTTTAGCTGAAGAGTGCACCCTGGCTGTTTGAAATGCCGCTCTACAACCGACAAAAGCATGGAGAGGGTTGACGGTGGTGCTCCGGCCCTCCAACAGATGGCGGCACGCGTGCTTAAGCGCAATTCCAAGTTCGCGCGCATTTTCTACAGCAGGCCGGAATACTCGGCCACATAAAGAGACCCTGCAGTGAATTGGAAAGATTGACCAGTGCTACAAAGTGATAAGCCGCACCTACACGCGCTGTCCCTATGGGCATACAACTGGTGAGGTAGGGGCGATTCTAACGTTGCTGGCTGTGCTTTGCCCTTCTCTGATCCGCACAAAAAAATGACCTACGAGCAGTACGAACAACGCACTGAGTGGGCGGATACCTGAAACGGACGTCCAAAGTTGACAGTTTCGCTGAACCATGATTTTGCAATTCCCCCTGAAAGCTTTGCCGTCGTAAAACAACCTGTTACATTTTTTATATGAGTAGAAAGAGGTTGCAATGACGAATATTAGGATGCCACATTCACTATGCATCGGAGAGACGAGCACTGAGGCGTCTAATAAGCAGACAAAACTGCAAGTGGAGTGACTTTTAACATTTTTGGGAAATTATCTCTCAGAGCTGAGTGCGTAGAAAGTACGCGGCCAACTAACGACAACATGTATATTTTGTCACAAAAATATCTTCCCCATGTGCCTCATGGCCCCAGAGGTACAACGTCCAAAAGTTGACGAAAATGACACTGCGCAAAATTGCAGTTTCACCTGATTACTTTTTACGTAAACTCCCGGAATAATTTTCAATTTATTCTTGTCCTGGAATGTTTTCCATAAGCTAGGCTTCAACATATATTGTGCATAAAAAATCCGGGAGGTCATCGGGACCAACCTGCCTGATCTCACCTGGAATCACCCTCGTGCAACATCGCTTTTATTTCGCGAAGGCCTCCTGGTAGTGCAGATGCATTCAATCCCCCAACCCACTTCCGTGCCCCAGCAAAGCGCCTCAGGCACGCTGCTTGTAATCCTCAGCTGTACAAGCCTAGCTGCAATTTTGCCACCCTCACATGCTCTTGACGTAAAATACCAATGGGCTCTACAGAACGTCATTCCTAAGCCTATAGATACTATGCCAGTTATGAGGACGGTGATCAGAAGAAGTCGAAACGTCCGCGGCTCTGTGTCCCAGGGCTCTTTCTTCAACATTTTGCTAAATGCAGTATTTCAACTCTGGCTTGCGTTTGTATTATAACATCGGTAGACCCCAGCAGGATTTCTCTGTGCGTCTGGGATTTAAGCGAGAAGCTTCAGTAAATTGGCAAATATCCTGCAAGACATAGCATATTGTTAAGAGATAGTGCAGACTGGCGTCGTAAGATCTGGGACTGCATGGAGCAACGAAATTCTAGAACAGCGCCCTCAGCAGCTTTGGTAGTGCGTTATGCGCACTGACAATGTTGAGGACAGTAACACGTGTCCGAAGCACTAGAGAAGCGTACTAGAAAGCCATTGAGGAATCCTTCTCTACGTTTGTGCAAGCACGCTCTGGTCAAGAGGGAAGCGTTTACCCAACCTGCACAGCAGATGTGTTTGTTTGAGTGGATCATATGCTCACGTGCTTATTGTTCCAGTTCTAGCTGTCCCACCCACGTTACCTAATGCTACCTTTCGTACACTGTGATGCACTTTACATCAGGTCCCGCTCTCGTTCTTCGCAGGAGGACAAAAAGAACTATGCACGTGATCTCGCTTCCAGCAGTGTTATTTTGCGAGTCCTGAAGATCATCTGGAAGTATGCCCGTCCTGGTGTATTAATGCTGCTTAAGAAGTTCCACCTCCCTATTGCACCAAATTAACGAAATGTACATTCATTCCTAATAAAATATACTTTATCTCACCGTGCACATACAAGTGTCTGCTTGTTCCTCAGTAGCTACATCTTATGGGCGGCGCCTCTTAAACCTTATGCACTGATTTCATGTCCCGAACTATACACACGGCTTCGGTCCAGTAGGCAGCTACCAGTACTAATACCGTTAAATATAACAACCAAGTAAGTATGTAGTGAGCAGTTGCTCCAGCCTTCTTCGAGCATTGCAGCTATTTCTGTACTTATGGCACAAAGAGATAGCTGAGTGCTAATCTTACCGAAATATTGATTTCCTCGTTGATTATCCTCTCTCATACTGCGGTACCAAATAATCCGTTGCCCTATCCTCTAACTTAATCCTTCCACCATTGTCTCCGGGACGTGGTCTGTCCTGCTGCCTATTGTTTGAAAGACCAGGGCTGTCTTCATCAAGCAGTTTCAAATCGTGCTTAGACCTGAGTTCGATCTCAAGGTCGTACTCAACGTCTGAGCCGGTTGCATAAAGCAAATTTCAGAGTAACCTGAGCACGTTCTCATGTAGCGTTCTCAGATTTTGAAACAGGTAACACCATGCTCAACCCCATTGTGAACTTGAGAATGGGTGCTCTGCTTTTGGATTCAGACGGTATAGCTACTTGATCTCCCACTCGCATGTAGCTGGTTGCTTTGTAATCAAGTGGCATATTGCATTTCGCGACATTTTTTATCAAATTGAAAATGTCTGACCATTCATTTTTCAACTTCACGTGCTGGTTCTCCTCCTGTCTAATTTGGCGTTTGTTCCACTGCCGTTCAACTGCTGAGAGACAGCGACGAGATGCAGACGACATGTAGTCATTTCCAACCTGCGAAACGAGAGAGCACACGAAGCCTGGTGTGCACTTTATTGAACAGCACACATGACTCCAGGTTTTACACAGGTCTTATTGAATCTGGTGATGTTACTGGAATATCTCTGTGCCAGCCTTAACGGTGTTGTATTAACTTGCGCACTGAATAAAACGCAGACGACATAATCTGTCGCCATTTTGAAAGGCGTGGTCTATATATGCTTTACGCACATCATCCACATGAAAGAAAATCAGATTTTTCAGCTGGAAGGTACTAGTGCCAGCCAGTCTTCCGGCTGGCAGGAAATAGAATCCATTCCAGTAGGAAATTTTATCCCCTGGCTGGAAATAGCTGGCCCGAACGAAAAATCCATCAATACTCCATCAGAAATTCTAACGATCCATTAGAATATTTTGATGGACCATCAAAACAGCTTGTCGGCACATTAACAACACCTAGTAGTCCAACACAACTCTTAGCGGTCCGACAAATGCTGTCCCAGAGCCCGTCAGGTGGGCCCAATGGTCCCACAAAAGGCCTGATGGCACCACAGGGCCCTTGACGATCTAACAAAGGGTATCAACCTGCCCATCAGGATTGCTTAGTGGTCCCACAGGATAACAGAATGGTGTGCCAATAAGGCTCTGCGGTCGAACATGTCATGCCGTATTGTACATCAGGCACTCCTAACTGAATATGAGAGATGTGAAATAAACACCGCTTCCCGCACAATTCTATGTGCTGGCTGGAAGCAGAATGGATTCCATCAGCAAGTTCTACCTCCCAGCTGGAAACAGAATACTTTCCAGCAGCCAACAGGAAGTTGTACGTCCAAACTGGAAACGGAATACATTCCAGCAGGACCCTACGGCCGGAAATTGAAAGGAATTTCTCAGAAGACTTGCAGCCATAGTGTTCCAATGCGTGGAAGATTTGCTCCCTTTTGTGCACCTATATTTAATTTCTCTTCCAGACGAATTTAAAATCCCTGATCAGCAGGTGGTTGAGATGCATTCGTAAACAAAATTTTTCGGCTGGAAATAGAATCCATTCCAGCAGCAGGTTGTATTCCCTGGCTGGAAATACAATCATTCCATGAGGAAGTTGAGCCTCCCAGATGGAATCAGAATACATTTCAAAAGCCACGAGGAAGTTCTAAGTCCCAGCTGGAAACAGAAGACATTCCCGCAGCCTCCACCTGGAAATAAATATGGAATTCCTCATAAGTCTTGCAGCCATAGCGTTCCAATGCGTGGAAAATTTGCTCCCCTTTCATGCATCTGTATTTAATTTCATTCCAGATGAATTTAAAATATCTCATCAGCCGGTGGCTGAAATGCATTGGTAGACAAAATTTTTTGGCTGAAAATAGAATCCATTCCATCAGGAAGTTGTACCTGGCAACTGGAAACAGAATACATTCCAGGGGGACCCTCCGGCGAATCGAATAGACCTTATGCATAATAGCGTGACCCATCGATATCGACAGGAGCAACCCGCCATTTTACGTACTGCTCCTACGGACGCTATACGGAGCCCCATTCCAAGTTAAAAGCTAGCTTATTTAGCGCCTCTGTCCTCATCGTGTGCATGGTTTCGTCTGTTCCATTTCGTGTTGTCTCATCGCACTTTTGTCGTTGATGACAGCATGTCAGACACTCGGCTCATCCTTTGTCGTGATCTGGACGAAGAACTTGTCTCTGATACCCTTAATAACCGAGGTCACAATAAGGGAGTACTATGCTGGAGGATCAAGTTCACTGCGGCAGCTGAAAAAATCATACAACTTCGCTGTTGAATCTTACGTCGATTGCGGCACTGTCATGACGAACACAGCGGATATCAGGTGAGGACGCTCGTAATGCACTTTCAAGCATATAGTGGTATGGAGTGCATTTGCTTCCCAATCGTAAACCATGAACATTGCATAGTGCGACCGAATATTCTCGCTCGTTCGTCAACACAGCTGAATGCATGTAACTGGTGAGTGCAGTACAGGTTGATGAAAATAAGCCTGAGCTCGGGGTACTGTATTACCGGTAAGCCAAAACGACGACGTACTCGTTTGGTTAGGTCCGTACACCGCATTTGAGGTCGTGATATGTAGTTAATCTGCTTGTCTCCGTTAGCATAATATCAGACTATTTTCGTCCTGAACTGTAGCATTTTGCCCACTAGCTTTGTCGTACTTACTCAGGAGTACCAGGAACTTCCCAGCACTAACGCGAAATGCGGCTATAACATGAGTTCGTTACACTGGCTTGCAGTGTTGGTACTTGCAGTGAATAAACGGAAACAAGAAATGATATTGATGCTTGTCTAAACTAGAAGTATTTACTTTACAGGTCCGACAAGGTACATGTGCGTGCCATGTGCTACAGAAGCCAAAGCAAAAATGGACGACCACATATGACCCATCTGGTACTGCAGCCAAGCACTGGAACCGTGGTAGACACCCGGTGCCAGTGCCCTCCTGGTGCTGCTGCGGCTTGCAGTCATGCCATGGCTCTCCTTCGGGTAGTGTCCCTGCTAAAGATGAATGGTTTCGATGAATCTCCCCCTCAACTTGCATGTGCAGAGCTTTCACAATGCTGGCGACGGCCAAGGAAAGCTGCAATGAAAGCGACAACTGTGCAGGAGGTTGACTGGCGGAAACCTCGAGAAGGTTAAGGTGAGAAGGTGGGAAGGACACACCAACATATTCTCGCCTCTTTGACCCACGACGGGAAGAAGAGAGTGCAGATAGTGTGCAGAGCGCCTTTAGAAGACTTGCTGGACGTTTGGGGAGCCAAGGACAGCTCTCTGCTTTTGCCCTTCAAGAAGGATCGAAGCTGCCATTTACTGAGACAAAGTTTGGTTCAGCCCCATACGATTCACCCCTGACATATCAGCAGTCAGAAAGGCCGGCACACCGCGAAGTTTGGCGATCTCGGAACATTGCTCTGGAAACTGCAACGGATGAACCAGCAGTGCCCACCCGTACGAGCCTGTTTGGTGACAGCATCATTCCAGCTGCAGCCACTTCTTGACAAGTACCAGGCAGATATATTGAAGGTAGCGTGGCTGCTCGATTGTTTTCCTGCGTGTATGAAATTAATGAGACCACATGTATATTCCATGCATAGACCCTGAATTTTCCGGGTTTTATTTTTTCCGTATTCGGGGGTAAAATTCAGGTCAGTCACTTGATGTCTAAAATTCATGCAAATTCGGGCGGAAAAATTACCATCAGGCTGAATTTGGGGATAAATCGGGCTCTATTGTCGAATAAACGTTAGTTGTACAGCCTATCCAGAGTATCAGACGTTGAGATCAATCGTGTATTTTGTGAAAATTTAGTATGTCATTGCTGTGAGGTGCTTAGGTTAGGTGCAGTTTTGCGGGTAGAAATCGGGTTTAACCCTAAACCGGTGAACCTCGGTTCGGGGTGCAAATTCGGGGAAAAATCGGGTTTAACCCTAAAACTTCACGGCCTAACCAAGGTCATCTTTGCCTGACACTGTAAAACATTTTATTTTTGCATGTCCTTTATTTTCGCGATTTGAAAATTTCGCGAAATTAAAGGGTGTGCAAACATTTTTATTTGCATATAATACTACGTGAAAAATCCTTGAAAAATTGCTATGCATGATTTGTACTTGACCTATCCTCTCTATTAGTTCTCTCCGACTTTAAGGGCATTATTCTCACAAGTGAGGCGGCCATGGCTCTGGAGCGAAACACAGTGAGTGATGGCTAGCAGCAAGGAAGTGGCGCCTAACTGCATCGAACTTTGGCCAGGTTTTACGTCTTAGTGAGTGGTCTGAAAAGGGTCTTAGTAATTTGACTGCCCAGCGTAATTTGTCAAAGGTACGAGCTATAGCATATGGCAGGAAACACGACGGTGTTGCTGCACAGGCCTACACTGATGCGATGAGGCGCCTTGGACACAATGTCATTCCGTGCCCGGTTGGGATTGTTGTCCATCCAAGCTACCCTTGGCTCGGAGCCTCCCCGGACAAATTTGTATATGACCCCACAGAGTCTACACCAAACGGAGTGCTCGAGATAAAATGAAAGATAGCGAGCCGCACTTCGCCAAAGACAACGTACCGTACATGGCTATTGATGAGGAAGGGTGCCCAAAACTGAAAAAGAATCATACCTACTAGTATCAAATGCTTGGACAAATGGCTCTAACTGGCTGTGCGTGGGGTGATTTCGTTATCTGGTCCGAAAGGTGGCTCGCGATTGAAAGAATTCACATGGACTCTGCGCACTGGAAATCTGCTAAGAAATCTCTTGACGCGTTTTATTTTACTATATTTTACTTCCTTTCTTGGCTTCCAGTCCCAGCGAATTCAGTAGCGAGGTTGCACCGTTCCTGTGTGTTACAGCCATTTGTAAGTGTAGGTGCATCTACATTGTGTTTTAATGTCAGTGTGATTGTCTACGTAGTTCTACTTATACAGGATGTTTCACCTAAAGTAGTATGGAATTATTTGTAAAGAGTGCGATAAAAGAACACGAGCATCACTTTTCTGCTGCTTGAGTTACAGACTGGTCCTACATCAAAAGTACTACCTGCTTGTGTTGTGAAAATTTCTATAACCTTAGGTGAAACACGCTGTATATTGTCTGTCAGTCAGTCACGCACCACTAGTCCCTTATCTCAAGCGCAATGATTTTATCAGGAAATGTGCAATTGCACATCATAAGCTGTGATATGATAATAGTCAACTGTGATATTTTACATGATGCAATATTTTTATGTTATACTCTCTACAGATCTTTTCCTATACGAACACGTATTGTTTATGACACTGTAATCTGTTAACTTGCTCCCATGGTTTGACAGCAGTCTTTGCATTCCATAGACAGTGGCGCTCAGAATGTAGTAGGAAACAAGCACAGTGACGCCCAGTGTGTCAAAATGTATTTTGTAATGCAGTGAATTTTTTTAAATACAACTTCAATATACTGACAAGGCAAAAGAAAATAAAACCATTTCTGCAATGGATTTCTCATTATCATACATTTGCACAGTGCACTAGTTCTTGTCTTCAACTAAGGGGCTTTGAAAGTTGGTTAAGATGACGGCAAGGGTTCACATTTGGTTTGATACTGGCCCAAGGCTCAGGGGTACAGGTCTATCAAAAATGTGAAATGTCTTCACGCGCTGGATGCTGCGTTCAACATGAATTCGTAAGGAGGCAATCTGTTTTGTTTCTTGTACTTGTACTGCAGAGAACTCTTCGTTTCGGAGGAACGGTGTAATGTTCAGCCTCACGTTTTTTTGCTCGAGAAGATCACAAATGGTGAAGCCCTTATCCGCCATGACAGAGTCTCCTTCTTCAAAGGACAGGCCAAGAAATCCGCTTCTTATGACGCATTCCCTGTCAGACGTGCATCCAGTAAATAGTTCTGATACAAAGGTCACTAGCCCATTTGGAGCTATGTCAATGAATCCCTTAAGGATGTTCGCACTCTTGTAGGTTGAATACGTGCGAGATTGAAGGGCCAACGAGCTTGCAACTTCACAGCGGATTTCTGTTATGTCCAGAATAACTCTCGTATCTGGATACTGGTCCTTGAAGACTCCAGCCATAGTGCTATCAACTACAGTGCGAGGCTGCCACAGTGGCAGCTTCGCTAACTTGACATACGTGAAGTTAAGCCAGGATATGCAAATACGGGACACTGTCGACTGAGGGACACAAAAGGGACAAAAAGGGTCTTGGGCGAGCAACACCAAGCGCAGCCTGACCACAACAAGGAATAACTCATTCCTTGTTGAAAGCTCTCGCATCCTGCCACACGCTGCCTGAGGGGAAGTCCTTCCGTGCTTCTTCTGCCTTGCAATATTACAGCCCCTGGGTCAAGGTAGTCATGAAGGGCATCAAATGTTTCTAGGTTCGGCAAGCCAGTATAAAACTGCATCTTTCATCAGATGTACATAGGGAACCCACATCCATGGCTTCGATGCAGCTGCTGTGTTCTTTTCCAACCTCCATAAGTTGACGCTCAACCTCCTGCTTCTCTTGAAGTACCTGCTTAACTTTTTTCATTTGCTTGGAGCAGTTGGCACTGCGAATTTTGTATTTCGAGGTCCTTCTCTGCCAGCTGCCTCGTTAGAGTGTCTAGAGAGTCTTCGTTGGAGTTGCAGTTTTCACTTTGGTGTTCCGGCGTCTCATTGACCTCTGGTCCTCTGCAAGGTGGTGATATACGGCAGCACTCGTGTGTGGAAGCATCATCGACATCTGGTGCACTATTGCCGCTGACTTGTGCTGCAACTGCTTGTTGGGCTGGCATGGCTTGGACGGTAAGGCACGGCAGGGCACTTTCTTTAAGGCGACAATATCCGTTTGCAACGCTCGAAAGAAAGTCTGACGGCAAGAAGTGTTTGGAGCAGACGAAGGTTGATATCTTAACTTCAAATGGCACATCTGCGTAGCATAGTCTCACTGCCTTGAGCCACACATTTCTACGGTTTTCATCATTTGGGATCCGATAGTACGAGACCTATGAAGCAACAGACGTACGATGTCACATTTACCGCAACACTCCCCTCGCGTTTGAAACCTACCTTCTTCCCTGTCGCATCTCGGTAACCTCGTTGTCTGCAGCCAGCGACACAGGAACAGCGCACAGCAACACTGCGAAGGCACTTCAGCAGGAGGGACTCCACGTACAAACAATCGGGTTCTCCGGAGCGTACGTATAATGGCGGATAGAAGGAGATCCGCACCAGGCGGCGCTTTCATTTTGCTTGGGGTCTATTCCTCAGAAGACTTGCAGCCGCAGTGTCGCAATGCGTGAAAAATTCGTTATTCTCGTGCACTTATATTTAATTTATCTTTCAGATTAGTTTAAAATATCCCATGACCTTTTAGTTTAATTGCATTGGTAAACAAAATCTTCCAGATGCAAATAGAATCTATTACAGCAGGAAGTTGTGTCCTCTTGCTGGAAATAGAATTCATTCGATCACGAAGTTGTACCTCCCAGCTGGAAACAGAATAAATTCCAGAAGCCAGCAGGGAGTTGTACACCCCAGCTTGAAACTGCACATTCCAGCAGGACCTTCCAGCTGGAAATTGAATGGAATTCCTCAGACGACTTGCAGTTATAGCGTTCCAATGCCTGGAAAATGTGTCTTCTTTCATGCACCTATATTTAATTTCTCTTCCAGCTGAGTTTATAATTCCTCATCAGCCCGTAGTTTAGTTGCATTGGTAAACAAAATTTTCCGGCTGCAAATAGAATCCATTCCATAAGCAAGTTGTACCTGCCAGCTGGAAAGAGAATAGATTTCAGAAACCAGGAGGTTGTTCTACGTCGCAGCTGGAAACAGAATTCATTCCTGCGGCACCCTCCGGCTGGAAATTGAATGAAATTCCTTAGAAGATTCGCAGCCATAGTGTTCCAATGCGTGGAAAATTTGCTTCCTTTCGTGCACCTATATATAATTTCTGTTCCAGATGAATTTAAAATCCTTCACCAGCCTGTGATAAGGATGCATTAGTAAACAAAATTTTCCGGCTGGAAATAGAATACATCCCATCAGGAAGTTGTATCCCCTCGCACGAAATAGACTCCATTCCATCAGGAAGTTCTACCTGCCAGTTGGAAACAGAATACTCTTCAGAACAGAATTTATCTTCAAGATGAATTTAAAATTCCTCATCAGCCTCTGGTTAAGATGCATCGGCAAACAAAATTTTCCGGTCGCAATAGAACCCATTCCATCAGGCAGTTGAACCTGCCAGCTGGAAACAGAATACATTCCAGCAACCAGGAGGAAGTTGTACGTGGGTAGTTTCATTTGAAATCGAACAACGTGTGAAAGTCGTATTTTTTAATTCGGCCACAAAAAATATATGTTAGAGGGCAGCTCAAACGACGCAAATCGCACCTCGTGCGACGCTCATGCGTGTAGTAGTTTCCGCGTAGGAGAAGGGGAAAGTCTGAGGCTGCTTGAGCACGCTTTCTTCTGGACCGACTTTGACGGAATCTAGCACCACTAATTTTATGTCTAGGAACTGGAGGATTTTCGTGATTATGGGCTGCACCATAGACACTGTCGACAGCCACCCACAGAACTACGAGAGCCACAGATTTTCTGTTAAAAAATGTCAAACTTGGCGTAAACGTTCACAAAGGCCATACTTTGTTTCCAATTTTCTTCATGAAGGAACGTCTGAGAACATCGAGCTTAGTGCCATTCGATAGGACGTTAAAAGTGCTTTCATACTGTATAGAATTCATTTTTCTCAGCCCAGTTGTTTCTGTGTTATTAGCTTGAGAATCACACATGTTATGCGAAAATTGCCAATGTTGCATCTGAATTTTCTCAAAAACGCCATCTTCGATTTCCTTGATTATTTTTCGAAAGGGAGCGTCATGTCTCTACTTTAGACGCCAAGCGAGACAATCTTTTATTTTTGCCTGAGAGACGCGCAGCGATTTTTTTTTTGTCAGGCAGGGTGCATGAGGCTGCGGCCTTGCGCAACCCATCCACGACCACGCGACCTTCAACATCTTCTTTCCTACATGTGTCCCGCTGACGGAGAAATCAATGACCACACTGCGTGAGCTTGTTGTAGTGTCCCCAGAGCATCACTTTACGTTTACCCAATGGTCTCCCAGTTCTGTCAGGCTCATTGAAATCGTGGGAGAGTACATGAGTTGCCTGTGCGCCCTTGACGAGAAGCCCCAGTTCGACGAACATACCGACAAAGCAGTGAGAAGAAACGAAGCGCTTCGTAGAGATCTTTATCCACTGGTAACATCTTAGCTTTTGTTTCAGGTTCCTGCCAGTCCCCCAGGAAGTGTGAAAGTCACATCATTTTCGTTGGTAAAAGAACGGAAAACGGAAGTTTCGAAAAACGTAAAATGTGCCCATTGCGAGACCCTTGCAGGTGGTGGCTGCCACCATTGGATTAGCATCATCCGATAGCTTTACACATGTCCTTTCACATGATATAAAGTGACTGGGTTCAAGCGCATGGAAGACTACTGAAGACCACATCGAGGGTTTAAGGTACCTACGGCTACCGGAAACGAGGGATTCTAGTTGTGCGTTGTTCTGTCGAAAATTTTGATTCCCACGGTGACACTGACACATCTCGGTGTCAGTCGAAACTCGAAACTCGGAACGTGTTATACTTGAGGGCAGCAACATACTGTCATCACAGCGGTATTACGGGCTTTGTATATAGTACTTCACGTGGTTCCGAAATAACGCTACGGAGCTTAAAACTAATTAAAGAGAGCATGCACACCTTCGGAACTATCACTTATTGCGCCCAAGCTAAGAGGTGACTGCAACCACGCGACCACAAATTTGTATTCTCAGGTGTTGTAGCTTTCTGTCCCCTGTGGCCGTAGTTCTGCCTTCTTAATATTAACTCGCACGACAGCCTCATAGCGTGCGTATGTGCATTGCCTCAAGCACATGTGCGGGAGAATAGTGAATATGCGCGCGTGCGTATATGCACACGTCGTGCATGCGACTCCCATGAAAGTGCGCAATAGCAAGTTCAAGTCGCCCACGAAAGTATTGCCCTGCGTCTCCAAACGAAAAAATAAACATACGTACCATAAGTGCAAAATAAGTACATAATGCAACATCTGGGCATTAAATTACAAAGCAAAGACTACGAAGCAAAACGCGCTCGTAAGCATACGAAGAGCGCCTTTGTGTGGAGTAATCGCTCCGCGGAAAGGTAGCCCTACGTCTCAATCAAAAAGAGAAAATGTATTTTACCAGCAGCGCAAAGTACCGGCATGATTCTGCCGCTGTTGAATAAATCGTGAAAAATATTCCGGCTTTTTATAAATAATTAAAATCAAACATGCAAAATTTTCGCGTGCCGCTCGTGGTTTTGCGATACTAGGCGGACAATGAATGCGCTTGAACCCTTGAATTGTGAAAGGTCATGTCTAAAGCTATCGGATGATGCTAATCCAATGGTGGCAGCCATCACCTGCAGGGGTCTCGCAATGGGCACATTTTACGTTTTTCGAAACTTTCGGTTTTCGTTCTTTTACCAATGAAAAGGATGTGCCTTTCACACTGCCTGAGGGACTGGCGGCAACCTGAACCAAAAGCTAAGATGTTACCAGTGGATAAAGATCTCTACGAAGCGCTTCATTTCTTCGCACTGCTTTGTCGGTATGTTCGTCGAACTGGGGCTTCTCGTCAAGGGCGCACAGGCAACTCTTGTACTCTCCCACGGTTTGAATGAGCCTGACGGAACTGCGAGACCATTGGGTAAACGTAAAGTGATGCTCCGGGGACGCTACAACAAGCTCACGCAGTGTGGTCATTGATTTCTGCGTCAGCGGGACAAATGTAGGAAAGAAGATGTTGAAGAAGAAGAAGATGTCGCGTGCTCGTGGGTGGGGCGCGCAAGGCCGCAGCCTCATGCACCCTGCCTGCCAAAAAAAATCGCTGCGCGTCTCTCAGGCAAAAATAAAAGATTGTCTCACTTGGCGTCTAAAGTAGAGACATGACGCTCCCTTTTGAAAAATTGGCATTTTTTAGAAAATTCAGATGCAACATTGGCGATTTTCGCCTACCATGTGTGATTCTCAAGCTAATAACACAGAAACAACTGGGCTGAGAAAAATGCATTCTATACAACATGAAAGCGCTTTCAACGTCCTATCGAATGGCACTAAGCTCGATGTTCTCAGACGTTCCGTCATGAAGAAAATTCGTAACAAAGTTTGGCCTTTTTGAACGTTTACGCCAAGTTTGGCATTTTTAACAGAAAATCTGTGGCTCTCAGAGTTCTGTGGGTGGCTGTTGACAGTGTCTATGATGCAGCCTATAATCACAGAAATCCTCCGGTTCCTAGACATAAAGTCAGAGGTGATAGATCCCGTCAAAGTCGGTCCAGAAGAAAGCGCGCCCAAGCAGCCTCCGACTTTCCCCCTCTCCTACGCGGAAACTACTCCACGCACGAGCGTCGCACGTGGCGCGATTTGCGACGTTTGAACTGTCCTCTAACATATATTTTTTATGGGCGAATTAAAAAATACGACTTTCACACGTTGTTCGATTTAAAATGAAACTACCCACGTCCCATTTGGAAACAGAATACATTCCAGCAGGACCCTCCTGCTGGAAATTGAAGGGAATTCCTCAGAAGACTTGCAGCCACAGTGTTCCAATGCGTGGAAAATTTGCTCCCTTTCATGCCCCTATATTTAATTTCGCTTCCAGATGAATTTAGAATCCGTCATGAGCCGGTGGTTTAGATGCGTAGGTAAACAAAATTGTCCCGCTGGAATAGAGTGCATTCCAGCAGCAAGTTGAATCTGCTGACTGGAAATGGTACCATTCTATCAAGAAGTTGTACCTGCCAGCTGTACACTGTGAGATACCATTCCCTAAACCCCACCGGGGTTTCCCTGCCGTTCTGTCTTACAGCTTCCCGATAACAAGGGAACAACCAAGAAATGCAGCAGCTGTCAGCAGTTCCTGTTCAATTCCAGTCCGCGGCGAAGACACCTCTCTCTTTCTGCACGCCCACTTCTGTTTAAGCAGTTCCGGGGAGATGGGGTCACGGCTCTCGCCATTCCCTGCTGTAGCGATACGTCGCCACCTTGTGGCGTCCACAGCTTCCTCTCCCCAAAAAACTTAGATATCCGGGAAGTCGGACAGGTACAAAATCCGTACATCTTGCCGGTGGAACCGGACTGGGATGGGATTGGTAGCGCCGCACCAGGGCCAATGCGGCTTCCAAGTCTTGTAGTCCAAGTATGGGAGTCGCTGCGGATGCTAGCTGCTGCGCATGGGTGAGGTGGAGAGGCTCCGCCTGGTCAGCTTCCGGGTTGACATGTAGCACCCCACAAAGAGGACAGAGGCGGCTCCTCTCTTCCGGGCTATAGGTGGCTGACGGCTCTGTTGGGTGTCTATCCTGGAGGGTGAGTCCTTGGAACGGTTCGGGAACCTGGGCAACTGGGTCCCCTCGAAGAGGTCGGGCCTGGTCGCGCTAGCGTCCGCGGGATACGAAGGAGATACTGGTGTCCCCTCGCAGAACCGTCCACCCTGTCGAAAAAAACCATACAGCCATCTGTATGAGCAATCATATGAGGCTCGTATATGTGTTTATTGTATGAGCAATGATATGAGCTATATGAGCATGTATGAGCTATATGAGCATGCATGAGCTATATGAGCATGTATGAGCTATATGAGCATGTATGAACTATATGAGCACTCTCTCAAACAGCGTATGAGCTATATGAGCACTCTCATACAGCGTATTCATGTACATGAATGCACAACCGTCTGAACAAACGTGCAACATGGCGTGATTAGGCTAAAATGACAACACGTGATTACAAAATACCGGTTTATTCAGGTACTGGCGCGACGTAGGTCCCTCAGAAAGCTTGCCAAATGCTTTTGATGAGCTTTTTTCGTTTCTGTACAGGCACCTTTGATGTCGATAGTTTACCGTTTTCTGCATATTTGACGAAGGTATCTGTTGAAAAGAACGAACAAAATTAGAACTGCGCTAAATTTCTGCGCCTACAAGTATTCCAGTTCCCACAACCTATACAACCGTATGGGTTTCATGCTGAAATGAACATGACTGGGGCCTGTTTCTCATCCCAACGCGTAGATCACACCTTCAAAGCATTAAGTTGTATTTAGTCAGTCGGAATAACGCACGAGGTCATTTTGCCGATTAAAATTTAACGTAACCTTCCTCTAATGCTGGTGATGTCCAATGAACGCGGTTCTAAAACATCTGAGTATGTTTGCGTTGTGGTAGCAAAACTGAGTGCATGTACTTGTTCGCGCAGCAACGGGTTACTGACAGAGTGTTCGTGGCTTGCTTCACTTTGGGGCATCCAAATACACATTTTTTTTGCATGCTAACGTGCGATTTCGGTATGCCCTGGTGCACGACTTTATTTTAAACACTCTATACACACATGCAAAGGCTATCAGCGAACCGGCTTTCCACAAAAAGTAAAAAAAAGCAGGAATATGGTAGTTGCAGACAGCTAACCCGACAGACATAAAGGGCGATAACGGAAAAACGGGACTGCAACGTACCTGTAATGCGCACACACCTGCCACGGCTTCTGTAGTTTGATTCTAAGGTACACACACAAAACATCTTCAGTGATCACTGAAACGGTACAAAGACACTGTCACAGCATGGAGACGGCGACGAAAATATGAGTCCCACGCAGAGCGGAGCGAAATACGTCCAGACGGCTCCGAGAAGCAGGGCAGAATAAGCAAGTAAGCGTCCAAGCACTGAGATGGCACTCGCAACGGCTTGGATGAGAATCCAGGCGCCAAAGAGAATGTAGGACACGATCGGAACGGGAAATATGCACCTAAAATTTGAACAGAATCGGACGAAAGGAAATGGAGCTGCGACCGTTACGGCCCGCCGACTGTGACGAGCGTCTCTTGAAAGGCCATCACCAGACGCTGTGGCGCCAGCACTTCTAGGTGAATAATTGGTTAACTAAACGGTCAACCTTTCTCATACTGCTCATATCTTTCTCATACTACTCGAAATGCAGCTCATACTGCGCATAACGTTGCTCATACTGCTCATTACTTTTCTCGTATTGCTTATATCTGCGCACATAGCGCGTCGTTGGCCTTGCCGTGCGGTTCATACCATTGCTCATACTGCCCATAGCGCTGCTCATACTGCTCATTGCTTTTCACATATTGCTCATTGCCTTTCACATATTGCTCATTTCTTTACACATATTGCTCATTTCTTTACACATAGAAAGTGATATGAGTTTTTTCAACAGGGCAGGTCGCAACGTGACAGGTAGGGCGATTGCAAGGCGTCGTAGCCCGTGGCTCGGCTACGTTGGTCTCGTGGAGTGCGAGACCTCGCGAAAAACGAAAAACGTCTCCTCGGTCGCTTACGTGGGCGAAGGTTATAGCGGATAATCCCTGGGACCCCGCCCTGGGCAATAGTCTCTTGGGGGCGTGGTTGACCGGCCCTAGGTGGACTTGAGGGAGGGAGGGCTAGCGATGCTAGATCGTGGTCCTCCTCTCACCTACCGTTGTCCGAGATGCGCTGGCTGAAGATCTTGACGTCTTGTACGTGGACGGGGCCGGTTTCCTCGTTGTCACTGCAATGCTCGATCCTGTAAGTGACCGGAGTTAGCTGCGCGCTTACCCGATAAAAACCGTCCCATCGATCAGCGATGGAGGCAGCGAAGCCCTTCGCTGCAACGCTCAGGGGATGTGTTCGCCTTAGAACCAGGTCTCCAATGAGGTAAATGACCAGGCGTCGACCTTTGTTGTACTGGAGAGACTGCTCTAGTGAAGACTCAAGACCCTCTCGTGCCAAACGAATGGCAGTCGAAATTCTACTGCGAAGATCATTAGCATACTTTGCGTACGAACGACTAGAGTTTGCGTGCCATGTTCGCAACGTGTTTTAGAGGGGGAACACAATTTCCCGACCGAAATTCAAATAAGCCGGGGTAAATCCTGTCGGCCTATGTTCCGTCGCACGAGTGGCAAAGTCAAGCTCCGTAAGACGGGCGTCCCAATCTTTATGCCTTTCGGTAAAAAATACCAACATCATCTTGATGTTGCGAGTAATTCGCTCAGTTATGTTCGCCTGAGCGTGATACAGGGACGTCTTTACGTGACGTATGCTCAACGCAGAGCAGCTATCGACAAGCACCTTACTTATAACCCTGTTGAAAAAACCATACAGCCATCTGTATGAGCAATCACATGCGGCTCGTATATATGTTTATTGTATGAGCAATCATATGAGCTTCTATTAGCAGTTATGAGCTATATAAGCTTGTATGAGCTATATGAGCATGTATGAGCTATATGAGCACTCTCATACAGCCTATGACCAATATGAGCATTCTCATACAGCGTATTCATGTACATGAATGCACATGAACCGTCTGAGCAAACGTGCAACATGGCGTGATTAAGCTTAAATGACAACACGTGATTACGAAATACCGGTTTATTCAGGTATTGGCGCGACGTAGGTCCGCCAGAAAGGTTGCCAAATGCTTTTGGATGAGCTTTTTCCGTTTCTGTACAGGCACCTTTGATGTCTATAGTTTACCTTTTTCTGCATATTTGACGAAGGTATGTGTTGAAAAGAAAGTACAAAATTAGAACTGCGCTAAATTTCTGCGCCTAGAAGTGTTCCAGTTCCCACAACTTATAGAACCGTATGGGTTCATGGTGAAATGGACATGACTGGGGCCTGTTTCTCATCCCAAAGCGTAGATCACACCTTCCAACCATGAACGCAGTTCTGAAACATCTGAGTATGTTTGCATTGTGCTTGCAAAACTGAGTGCATGTACTGACAGAGTGTTTGAGGCTTGCTTCACTTTGGGGCATCCAAATACACATTTTTTTGCATGCTAACGTGCGATTTCGGTATGCCCTGGTGCACGACTTTATTTCAAACACTCTATACATACATGCAAAGGCTATCAGCGAACGCTTTCCACAAAAAGTCAGAAAAAGCACGAATATGGTAGTGGCAAACAGCTCACCCGACAGACATAACGAGCGATAACGGAAAAACGGGACTGCAACGTACCTGTAATGCACACACACCTGCCACGGCTTCTGTAAGTTGATTCGAAGGTAAACACACAAAACAGCTTCAGTAATCATTGAAACGGAACAAAGACACTGTCACAGCGTGGAGACGACGAGGAAAATATGAGTCCCACGCAGAGCGGAGCGAAATACGTCCAGACGGCTCCGAGAAGCAGGGTAGAATAAGCAAGTAAGCATCCAAGCACTGAGATGGCACTCGCAACGGCTTGGATGAAAATCCAGGAGCCAAATAGAATGTTGTAGAACACGGAACGGGAAACATGCACCTAAAATTTGAACAGAATCGGACGAAGGGGAATGGAGCTCCGACCGTTACTGCCCACCGACTTTGACGAGCGTCTCTTGAAAGGCCATCACCAGACGCTGTGGCGCCAGCACTTCTAGGTGAATAACTGGTTAACTAAACAATCAGCCTTCCTCATACTGCTCATACTGCTCATATCTTTCTCATACTGCTCGAAATGCAGCTCATACTGCGCATAACGTTGCTCATACTGCTCATTGCTGTTCTCGTACGGCTTATATCTGCGCATATAGCGCGTCGTTGGCCTTGCCGTGCGGCTCATAACATTGCTCATACTGCTCATAACGTTGGCACACTGCCCATAGCGTTGCTCATACTGCTCATTGCCTTTCTTATATTGCTCAGTGCCTTTCTCATATTGCTCATTTCTTTACACATAGAAAGTTGTATGAGTTTTTTCAACTTCTTCATGTTGAAGAAGTGCAGTATCTTGCACGAAAGTTCTTGTTCAAATAAATCTTAGTTGCCCTTACCGTTTTTCATGTTACCTATGTGATTCCCTCTTCGCGGACTCCTTGACAGTGTTTCTGTTTGTTTTTTTGTTTTTTTTTTTGTTTTTTGCTTCCCTTTCCGACGTTTTTTCAACAGGGAAAGTACGAGGCGTTATCCGTGATGAGCTGGTCCGGGAATTCAAACCGGGGAAAGACGTCCAGCAGTCCGTCCCAGATCCGAGCGGACACCAACTTCCGCATCGGGTATAGCTCAACCAACTTCGTCAAGTGAACTGTAACAACTAACTGATACTGGTTACCACGGGGACTTCTGGGATAAGGACCCATTGCGTCACATGCGAGTATCTGCTAAGGTTTCTGGCTAACGACCATTTGCAGCAAGCCGGGAGGCTGCCCTCCACGCGGCATAGACTTCTGACATATCTGTCAGCTGCGTGTATACCGCAAAACATCCTGTCTCGTGCCGGGCCAAGTCGGGATACAACACAACTTAGAATAAGTCTTGCTGCCGCGGCCGTGACCCTACAATGCAGAATCGTGGAAGTATTTGAGGAATAACTCACGTAGCTTCCTTGGAACTACGATCCGAAAGAGGCTATCACCAACTTCCTCGTCGTCCGCCTGGGGAATGTACCGGACCAGGAGACCATCCTCGCTCAGCTGATAGGAGTCGTACCTCTCCTCAGCGTCTTCCGTGTCTTCCAGCTTTGCCGTTTCCAGCCACCTTGACATATGCTGACAAAGGCGGTCGGTCCTCTGCGCTTCCAAGATGTCGTTCCTGCTTGCAACCTGTCTCCACGAGAGCTCCTCCTCCGTGACGGCCTGGTTAACCGCAGCCACAAGCTTCCTGCGGAATAACGACGTCCTCAATGGGCAACGGTCCTCGAGATAGCTCGTCTGCCGCCTTATTTGAGGTTCCCTTTCGGTATTCCACCGAGAAGTCGTGTCGCTGCAACGTTAAACTCTAACGTACGAGTCGTCCGGCTGGGTTTTCCAACCTCTTTAACCAGGATAGCGCCTGATGGTCAGTTTGAAGAGTGAATTTCGCTCCATCCAAATACCTGTCGAACTTATGTAGTGCGAACATGATTGCTAGACACTCCTTCTCCATCACGCTATAACTGCGATCGGGAGACATCAGCGAACGGCTTGCAAATGCCACGGGCTGGAGTTCACAGTGATGCTCTTGTAACAAGACTGCACCAAGGCCGCAATCGCTTGCATCTGTTTGAAGTACAAATGGGCGCTTCAGGTCTCGGAGATACAAGCAGGTAGTTTCCGCAACCGCTTTAGCGAGAGAGGTAAACACCTGTTCCTGCGCTTGACCCCACGACCATCGTGCTCCCTTCTGCAAAAGCCAAGTTAGCGGTTGCGTTAGGTCTGCGCATCGCGGTCTATAAAAGCCAATCATACCCAGGAAGGGCTGCAACCTTTTAACATCCGTCGGGCGAGGGTACTCAAGGATAGCCTTTAGCTTGTCTTCGTTCGGCCTGACCCTGCCGGACTCCACCTTGAACCCAAGGAGATCGATGCTGTTGGTAGACAAATGCATCTTCCCGGGATTAACAGTCAATCCTGCAGCCTGCATGCGTCCTAACACCACTCCCTGTTGAAAAAACTCATATAACTTTCTATGTGTAAAGAAATGAGCAATATGTGTAAAGAAATGAGCAATATGTGAAAGGCAATGAGCAATATGTGAAAGGCAATGAGCAGTATGAGCAGCGCTATGGGCAGTATGAGCAATGGTATGAACCGCACGGCAAGGCCAACGACGCGCTATGTGCGCAGATATAAGCAATACGAGAAAAGCAATGAGCAGTATGAGCAACGTTATGCGCAGTATGAGCAACGTTATGCGCAGTATGAGCTGCATTTCGAGTAGTATGAGAAAGATATGAGCAGTATGAGAAAGGTTGACCGTTTAGTTAACCAATTATTCACCTAGAAGTGCTGGCGCCACAGCGTCTGGTGATGGCCTTTCAAGAGACGCTCGTCCCAGTCGGTGGGCCGTAACGGTCGCAGCTCCATTTCCTTTCGTCGGATTCTGTTCAAATTTTAGGTGCATATTTCCCGTTCCGATCGTGTCCTACATTCTCTTTGGCTCCTGGATTCTCATCCAAGCCGTTGCGAGTGCCATCTCAGTGCTTGGACGCTTACTTGCTTATTCTACCCTGCTTCTCGGAGCCGTCTGGACGTATTTCGCTGCGCTCTGCGTGGGACTCATATTTTCGTCGGCGTCTCCATGCTGTGACAGCGTCTTTGTACCGTTTCAGTGATCACTGAAGATGTTTTGTGTGTGTACCTTAGAATCAAACTACAGAAGCCGTGGCAGGTGTGTGCGCAATACAGGTACGTTGCAGTCCCGTTTTTCCGTTATCGCCCTTTATGTCTGTCGGGTTAGCTGTCTGCAACTACCATATTCTTGCTTTTTTTTACTTTTTGTGGAAAGCCGGTTCGCTGATAGCCTTTGCATGTGTGTATAGAGTGTTTAAAATAAAGTCGTGCACCAGGGCATACCGAAATCGCACGTTAGCATGAAAAAAAAAGTGTATTTGGATGCCCCAAAGTGAAGCAAGCCACGAACACTCTGTGTCAGTAACCCGTTGCTGCGCGAACAAGTACATGCACTCAGTTTTGCAACCACAACGCAAACATACTCAGATGTTTCAGAACCGCGTTCATTGGACATCACCAGCATTAGAGGAAGGTTACGTTAAATTTTAATCGGCAAAATGACCTCGTGCGTTATTCCGACTGACTAATACAACTTAATGCTTTGAAGGTGTGATCTACGCGTTGAGATGAGAAACAGGCCCCAGTCATGTTCATTTCAGCATAAACCCATACGGCTGTATAAGTTGTGGGAACTGGAATACTTGTAGGTGCAGAAATTTAGCGCAGTTCTAATTTTGTTCGTTCTTTTCAACAGATACCTTCGTCAAATATGCAGAAAACGGTAAACTATCGACATCAAAGGTGCCTGTACAGAAACGAAAAAGCTCATCAAAAGCATTTGGCAAGCTTTCTGAGGGACCTACGTCGCGCCAGTACCTGAATAAACCGGTATTTTGTAATCACGTGTTGTCATTTTAGCCTAATCACGCCATGTTGCACGTTTGTTCAGACGGTTGTGCATTCATGTACATGAATACGCTGTATGAGAGTGCTCATATAGCTCATACGCTGTTTGAGAGAGTGCTCATATAGTTCATACATGCTCATATAGCTCATACATGCTCATGTAGCTCATACATGCTCATATAGCTCATACATGCTCATATAGCTCATATGATTGCTCATACAATAAACACATATACGAGCCTCATATGATTGCTCATACAGATGGCTGTATGGTTTTTTTCGACAGGGCTTCCAAATGAGAAAGGTGTTCCTGGAATGTACGTGACAAAGTTACTACGTCATTCATGTAAGCCATAGTGAAATTGTATTTCGCATCGCCAAGCACCCCGTCCATCACTCGATGAAAACCAGCGGGAGAATTAGACAGTCCAAAGGGTGGTCTAACAAATTCAAATAATCCCCTGTGGCAGGTAAATGCAGTTTTCTCAACATCATCTGGTGCTATAGGAGTCTGCAGGAATCCTCTACTGCAGTCCAAAGTTGTACACACGTGGGCGGATCCCAAAGAATACATGATCGAGTCTATCGAGGGAAAAGGGTACGAATCTCTTACCGTCATCTCGCTCAGTCAGCGGTAATCCACGCACAACCTTGCGGTTCCATCCTTTTTCGGCGCAAGAACCACCGGAAAAGCCCACGGGCTGCGGGTAGGTCTCACAGCACCGGTGTCGATTATTTCATCTGGCGTAGCGTCGAGGAGCTTACGCTTATGCACGCTCAAAGGCCGAAGATTACATCGCCAGGGCCTTGCGTCGCCGGTTTCTATCCGGTGCTCTAATGCATGGGTTAGACCTGGTCTCTCAGTGAATATACCGGAGAATGGCCGCAATGCTTCGGCGAGCATGCTTCGCTGGTCTGGGCTTCCTGGAAATCGTTTCAAGGCGTCCTCCAAAACAGCGGGTGCGACCGTCGCTGTTAGGTGTTCCGCTCTGGAAAGTAGCTCAACGGGCATAGATTGTCCAGCTCCGGAATCCTGGGTCTCCTGACCAGCCCGGTTCTGCTCCGTTTCCAGCGTCGTTCACTCCACGAAGGCGTAGATGGTTGTACCGCTTGCACGCTGGTAACCTCCGCGACGTAAGTCCAGGACGAGTCCCATTCGGATAATGAAGTTGCGTCCCAGGATCATCAGTCCCGCCAATCCTGGCAGGTACGTAGATGAAGCGTTGTCTGACATATCGTCCATCGATGGTCAAAGTGAGACGTACTGCTCCTCCGGCTGGTACCAAGTATCTGATGCAAGCGTGAGGCAGGTCCTGGTTGTCCGTACGGAAATGTTCCGCTCCCGGCACAAATAGTGGATGGTGTCACCTGTCAGGGGTACAGCCGCTCCAGTGCCCACCAAAGCCGCAACGTCCTTGCTCAGAACGCGCGCAACGATAAACGGTCCGATATTGTATATATCATCTTGCGCTCGACATGCGAGCGGGACAGAGGCCACTACGTTATCAGCCAAGATAGCATGGTTAGAATTCGCTTGCTTCATATCGACATTTTCCGCAGCCGACGACAGAACTGAGTCATTTCCAACTACCGCTGCCGGCGTCCCGGGTTTCCCTGCGGGGGTTGTCTGGGGGTGGTAGTGGTCTGTTGCAGGCCGTTACGACGAAAATGACCCCCTTCGCCGCAACGGTAACAACGGTGTTGTGTTTCAGCGTTATTACCTGCCTGCGTTATTACGCCAGTCCTGCCGCAATGCATGATGAGCATCACCGAGTTCGCGCTCGTGCGGTTCTGCTCGTGCAGACCTCGCTCGGTTCCTTTGCTCATATGCAAAGGACGGTATACTGGCCAGGCGGACGAACCGCCGTGTTTTCCAGCAGTCCCGGGGGGGGGGGGGGGGGTTAAGATCCGCGTCTAGCGACTATCTCGGTCTGTTCCATGCGCAACTAGGCTCCAGTGTTTGTTCCGGCCTAGGCGGTGGGCAGTACTGCAATTCCGCCAACAAATCTGCTTGGATGACTCGGGCTTCTTTAGCAAGATCATCTAGCGAAGAAAAGCTTCGCCCCCACAAATAAGGCTTAAAACGAGGGTGACATTAGCGAATAGCGCGGGCCACCTCCTCGCTTTCTGCCGCGAGAAGTTCAGCTTTGCGGTACAGCTCTTGGATTGTCCGGGTATATTCCAACAGGCTCTCCTCCGCGTGCTGCCGTTCCAGTCGTGAGTTCCTCACACATACGCGTTTACTAATCCAGGGGCAAAAGTTACTCCCGAAAGTGCCGCTGAAATTCAGTCATAGACGGAAATGCAGGTTGAGGCAGGCGCCACACAGCCGCTGAGCTTACCAATGCAGCGGGTAGTATACCGCGCAGGAGGGCTTCGTCGGTTGCTCCAACGGCTGTCTGATAAGCCTCCTCGTCCGCAAGAAAATCTTCGACAGACTTGGCGTCGCTGTAGCCCGAAAATGTCGATACCGTCAGGTTCGGGCGTAGCGGGGGTTCCGAGGACTGCTGGGTGGCGGAAGTGCTACTATGGAGCTGCCGCGACAATAAAGCGCAGAGAGCTGTCATCTGCTGAAGCAGGTCCTCCGGTACTGGCGGGTCGTCCTCGTAGACGGGCTCGAGAGGCTTCTTGGGCGGCATGTCCAGCAAATGCACATTCCCCAACTACAAATAAAACAGCAAAAGCGACAGCGAGCGAAGGGCACGGGCGACAATTGCTACAAACAACACTGCCAATGCACACGCTGTCAGTGCCTTCGAGCGTGCGGCAAGACGGGTCCGGCCCCACGTGTGGGCGCCAATTTGTGGGATTCCGCCCCCTTGAATCCCACGGGGGGTTGAGTCCAACCCGTCTCTCCCTAATGTCACACCCAGGAACACCAACAGCAAGTTGCTAGAATGCCGTTTGATGCCAAGTTGATGTCAACAAACAACTTACATCATGGTGCACAATCTCTCTCGCTCGTTCGCTCACCTTCTGTCCGTCCGATCGGCGAGCATCCGCTTATCAATGCTTCCCTCAGCATTACATGCGCGCCCTCTCTGGGCCCCAGCCGCGGAGCGCGACAGCACAAACTGACGGCGCGATCGCGATTGTGGGTGCCTGAAACGCATGCAACCGGAATGCTTAGTTTTGAAGCAGTTGGAGGGCAGTTGTTGGACAGTTGGAGGACAGTTTTGAAACAGTTGGAAAACACCGCAGGCGGAGCAGAGGCTTCGGCCCACTGGGTCCCATAACTTCGATTAGATGATGAAAGCACCATTGAGGTCAACTGCAAGCACAGCAAAAGAGAGCTGTGCCACGAAACGGACGGAAACGGACAGAACATGTACGTACCACTGCAGTATGAATAGACAGTCCGACCAAGGGATTGCACTACGAAGACCTCTGCTGCGTGGTGTGTTTCTTCTTGTAGTCAGGGTCCCTGATCGACATGCTGCGTGATATGCGTGGGTGAACGAACTCTGGAAGGAGCTACACATCATATAGTACCGCTGAAGGTATACCCAGGCCCAATGGATGGCATCCCGGAAGCAGCTGATGTGTTCACGTCCATACGACCTGACATGCTATCTGGTGGGCCCTCAGCATCTACGACGGCCTTCAGCAATTACGTTTTGCATTGCAGCGTAACTTCCCTCCGCAATTGATTTCTGTTCTCTGACCCTATCTCCATGAGCCAACTTCTGCCGTCTTTGTTGCGCTGTAGAAGATAGAAGTCCGAAGAGAAGTTGTCGAGAAAGAATGGTGGTGCGATGACGCGAGTCCGTACTCGGAATGATCGAAGGAGAGCTCAGGAATAACAAAACTAGAGATTCAGTTACGCTATGCATATTGCACTAAGTACATTACCGAAGGTCGAGGCTGGCCATCTTTCCCTGGACTTTGTCGAACTTCCAGATCTCTTGAGGTCCGAAGACCAAAACAAATACCTCTTTTCCAGGGCGTCACAGCCTTTTTCCTCACTCGCATCAGGGCATCGGCTTAAAAGTTATAAAAAATAACAAATTCACACTTTTCCCAAACTCTAATTTGACCATTCAAGCACTAGTACAACCCACAAAGTTTCATCCATAAAATTTCTCCTTTACCTCTTTATCATTATTAAAACTCTTAGCAATTAGACAACATCCATAAAACCCTAAAGCAACTCCATGAGTGGTCGCTTCACAAACTACGAAGTAGCACAGTCTTAGGAAAATATGATAACAAGGCAACTCCGACAGTTCGGAGGTCACCTTCCCCAGAGCGCCGGTTTACATTTTTTCAACCCGTCAACCTTCTAGTCGAAAATGACACGAATATGCGTTTACCTCAAACAAAAGGGACAGTTACAGATGCATACGACTCTGCTCCTCTCTCCAAGGACTCCCTTACAAAGGAGGCGACGAAATGACTTTCGTCTGTACGTATGCTTTCGCCTGTCTGTATGTTGCTGCAGAAACCGGTCATGCAGTGGAGAATCATATTTCCTCTGTCCGAGTTGGCAGCGGAACTGTATCCTCATCACCGCAGCTCTAAGTTGCTTCCTTCGATTATTTTTCCGGGATATTCGGTCACCAGGAGCCGTTGCAGAACGTCCAACTAACGCGCTCACGGCTTGCCTGATTGCCGCAAGCTCCATAGGATGTAGCGGATACGGTGAGCGGCCCTTGTTTTATGGTTTTGTGGACGTTGTTTAATTGCTAAGAGGTTTAATAATGATAAAGAAGGAAAGGAGAAATTTTGTGGATGTAATTTTGTGGGTTGTACTAATGCTTGAATGGTCAAATCAGGGTTAGGGAAAAGTGTGAATTCGTTGTGATTTGTTTTATAGCTTTTAAGCCGGTGCCCTGATGTGAGTGGGGGAAAAGCCTGTGACGCCCTGGAAAAGACTGTATTTCCCGATTGGCATTGATATATTCCAAATCACAGGTCTTATCGGACTGCGGATGCCCAAGGCAAAATGAGGAAAATTATCAACTACTGTAGTGAAATGAAACAATGAAATAAAAAAAAAAATGTCTGCAAGTGAGGAGTTGAATGGACTGTGAATTCTCAGCTCTCCAATAATGAGTTGAACAAGTGCAGACAGTGTACAATTCTTCACCCGTCACGCAGGGTCCATTTCTGGCCGTTCTTGCACGCACGTCATGGGTATTGATGCTTGAGCAAACTCGATCAAAGATTGCGTGATTCGTGTCGAGTCTGGCGCTGCTGAAAGATTATCCAGGTGCATTTTCTTGGAGAACTTCAGGGCTTTTTCTCTGCGTCTTTTCCGTTTTCGGCGGACAGATTTCCTGCTACCCATGCGAAAAGCCGTGATTGCGGAGGCACAGCACAACCACCGAACGAAGGAATCCACGACAACTACCGACACCTGCGTGTCTACGCTCCACTATGCCAAAATATAGATTGTGACAGTTTGTCGCGTTTTTCTCACTTGGGCTGATTTTTGTGGAGTGCAGAGAGAGGGTCCCAACGCGCAGTCATAATCCCAGCTGCTTTACGCCTGTCAGCCACTGCTCAGAAGAATCCGCGTAAGAATTCTTCGCTTCAACATGAACACAATGTTTCGGGTATGTCGATTTTAGACACATTTTTCTGGCACGTACTCTTGTCTTCTGAGGTCTGTTTATTTTGTGATCGGCCATAATATTGAGGGAAGGCTAAAGCGCAATTTTCGACGTCCGCGGAAAAATTCCCAAAACATAAAAGATAAATTTCTGGCACCATTAAGTACTAGAACCCACTCAGATCTTTCATGCAAGACTTTTTTTACGCAAATTCACTCTAAGAAAGACAAAAAAAGAGAGAGTAATTTTACTCTTTTGGAGACTAAATGCTTCGCCTCAAAAGATAGTCTCTTTCGGGAGTAAATCACGCAAGTCCATGAAGGTCAGATTGCAGACTGCGTTTCACGCTCAGCTCTAACCGCTACACGCTCAGTTCTAGCACCTACATAATTCGTGTGCATGCATGAAAGTATTATGAATCAAACCATGAACCGTGATATGACGAGCGATATAAAATCTTGCGACATACATAAGGCACAGATATGGAAGCGGTATAAACGCTCATGGAGTGGCAGGCTTGAGCCCGCTTGAACTGAAGACTCGGCGGAGGAGCGTCCAACCAGCCAGCCGTGATGCGTCTGCTGAGGCCCGCAGAAGCACGGCACCACCTCCACGGCACAAGGTAGGGAGGGAACCAGCAGTGCCTCCGTGAGTGCGGCATAAGGAATCTTTGGATCCCCAGAGGGTGCTCTCACGGGGGCGTTTCGCTTGCGCGTCTGACATTAGCTATGCAAGTAGCGAAAGGGGGTGAAGCAACTTATGCTTTCGGACCTCTCTCGGTGGTGTCGGTGAGCTACCCCCCAACCGGACGTCATGAGCGAGGAAATAGTGTACTAATCCGCACGCTGCATGGTCAGGACTGTCAAACGCCACAAAGAGGGCACGGATCTGAAGTGCTAGACATCGGTCCGTGATGGCAGGCAGGCCCAATCCTGTCCGTCCACGCGCAAGATACAGATGTGAGCTCCTGACCCATTTAATTGAACCAGGCCACAGGAAACGGAAGGCGTTGGGAGCTATGGCGACTCGAATTATTGCATGGGGCACGCAGACAGCGGCGAGGAACCACAGAAGAATGTAGACTAGAGTTTTTGAGTGTACTCCATAGGGAGCAACACGACACGGTTGTGCATTGATGTTGAGGGTACCGCCCTTTGATCGATTGAGTTGTCCGCCAGGCACTTTAACAAAATCGTCGAAAGCCCACAGCACAGGTTCAAGGCAAGCTTCCCCTTTTAGCATGACAGAGATATCATCAGCATACGTGAAAACAGGAGGGGGCAACGACCGGGCAAACTAAGAAGGACATGGAGGCAGCTTAAACGAATCAGGAGCGGTTTGACTGGAACAGTGTACAATCCAGGAGAAAGGGGACAGCCCTGCCGTACAAGGCGCGTAATCCCAATAGGACGCGATAGACCACCAGCAAGGAAGACCAGGCTTTTCGCACCAAGGTACAACACTTCCACAAAGCGAATCCATGCTTCATAGGAGCCGTAAGCTGTATGCATGGAAAACATATACGAATGACAGACTCTGTCAAAAGCTTTTGCTTGGTCGAACAAGGCTAACACCGCTGTTAGCTGTCTCAGGTTTAACCAGTGGATGGCGTCACGAATGGCCATCCTGTGGAGGACCGATGTCCTGCCAGGGAACAAACAGTCTTGGCGGGGGTGCAAGACGTTCTCTAACTGCGGCGAAACACGTGGGAGAAGCGCCTTGGCTACAATTTTGTAGTCACATGTCAAAAGTGTTATGATCAGAGCGCGCCTTGCGACAAGCATTGATTACACGAGTTAAAGCACCGCCAATTAACTTCCAGAAACGTTTGTAGAACTTGATCGATGCCGGGGCACATCCCGCTCGGTATTGACGAAACAGTGGCGAAAGGTTCATTTTGCGTTAGCGGCCATGAGTATGCGAACTCCCTTTGTTTTACTGGGAGTGGGCACTCCGGGCTAACAACCGGCTCGTTGGATGATGACTCTTGATAAAAAGGGCCACGCAATGCTCACGCATTCCAGCTCGAATGTCATCAGGTTGTGTGAGAAGTGAGCCGTCAGCTGACCGGACAACGGCCATATTTTACTTGCCACATAGCGCCTGAGGAGTAAGCAGGAGCAGTATGCTTTACGACACCGGCGTTCAGCGTTTCGCTGCGCTGCGAAATTGCGCCAGGACCGCATCCTCATTGCCATCAGGCGCCTCTGCACATCCGCAATATCAGATGCAGTGTCAGAGCTGCGAGAGCCAGAGTGGCGTAGAATAAGTAAGACCTGCCTGACTGCGTCTCTGCGCTCCCGGTGTCCACGCGCGTGCCGTCAACCCCAACATCGAATGCGGACAGCGGCTTCCAGCTTAAAAGCCTCCCAGTCATCAGACCCAAAATCGGGTACGAAACGTTGTTCCGGCAGCCAATGTTCCATGTCTTCTTTAATTTCCTGGTCATCTAGCAAAGACACGTTCAATCGCCTAAGGTAGCGACCGGTGCGAAAATTCTTCAGCTCTGACAACGGATCAGTGAGGTCTCTGGCCGCTTTCGTGTTGCACCCAGAGACAGAATTCAGCATTCCCGGAGACACACAGAAGCGATCCAGCCGACTGTGATGTCCATGGGAGTTAACTCAAGTGAATTCGTATCTGGCGCCATGAACGTGAGACCTGGTCAATGGCGCTTACAAGGCGTTTCAGTTCTCTGCACGTCTGCCTACCGCATTGGCGGTCGATGGTGCAATTAAAAATCACCAGCAAGTATCAAATTTTTCCTACCAAAATGAAAAGTGTCTAATCGACACAAGATGTCCGATCGCTCACTACGACATAGAGGAGCATAAACATTTACAATTCGAAATGGTTTGCCGTCAAGCTGAAGCTGCAGAGATACCACCCTCCCATCCATATCGACGTCAAACCACACGATGGAGCCCCGAAAAGACTAAAATATTAAAATATCGGTGCCAGCTCGCTGAGGCAATGCACAGTTGAAGAATGCCTTGGCCCCGTGTGAGGTTTCTAGAATTTGAGTAGCTCTTCCGAATAATGACCTAGTTTTTTGCAGCAGTAGAATATCGTCGTGGGCCAATTTCGCCCATTTGACAACTTCCAACTGTTTGGCCTGTTTGCAAAACCCACGCTCATTTAAGGTGGCGACACGAAGCTGGGACATAAAAATGACGGGTACTAAAAACACAAACATAGAATTGACAGATAATACCTCAAGAGACGTCGGGATCTCCGGGCTTGAGCTGGGAATCAGGAGCGACATTTCGTCAGCAACGATAGCGGCGTCTCCCGCTACGTCAGGAGATTCGTCCGACGAGTCATGCTTGCGTTTACAACGAGGCGTGCTAAGCAACGCAGCACCCGCCTCCGCGGCGATTACCAACCTATCTGACTCGGAAGAGGCGACACTTACGCCGTCATCATCCACAGTGCTTATCTGCTCAACAACAGGAGCGAAGGAATCACCCACGGGGTCGGTATCACATTTGCTGCACTCTGTACCCCGAACAGATGCAAGAACAACTGCCACGGAACAACCGTTGGTTCCCTCTTGAACTGCCACACCGACGGTTACCGCGTCTGCTCCATTAGCTAAAGCGGGAGCGGTAGAGGTACATTCTCACTCTACGGAGCGCACAGATTCCCCCACAACCGCCCGAAAAGGCACCACGGGGCATCCAGCGACACACTGTCACCTACAACACGTGAAGCCCATGTCTTGACTGTGCAAGACGCTATGGCGTGGTCACCGCCGCAGCGCTTGCACAGAGTATATAATAACTCGTGACCAATCACGGGACAACGGGCGCACACTGGTGCAACACAATCTTTCTTAACATGCCCTTCGCAATTGCAGCATAGGCACACGCGCTTGAGGCCACCGTACCTGCACGCAACCTGCATTCCGCGGAGGTAGATGAAATTGGGAGCGGGGATTTTCGTTTCCATCAAAACTCGACGGTTGCCCGTTTCAATGCCCTCTAACTCTCTCTGCGGGACGGTTTCCCTTGTAACGTTAGTGTACAGGCCCAAAACCAGTAAGCGCCGCCTCCACAACCTGGCCTGGGATCGGATCCGGTACGGACACTACCGTCACTGTGATTAAGTTCCATGGAAACCATCTCAATCTCCCGCCCTTCAACAGTAACCGAACGGAAGGCCCTTATTGTTTGAGCGGCCTGCTTCGATTTCACTACGAGGGTGCATGCGCCGCCGCCCAAATGACGCAAACCTGGCAGCTCCTCTGCTTCGGTTGTTTACTCTCACAATATTAGACGCTAAGAGAGATCAAGAAAACATCTTCCAGGAACAGCACCGCAAGCGGCACTGCCCCGACGACCCTGTTATCGGCCGCGCGTTCAAAGAGACAGCCCACCCAGGGGCGGACCGCGTTATCAAGGGGCCCTTCTCCAAATATGAAGGACCGGCTCCCTTTCGCCTCCCTCCACCGCAAAAGATGAATACGCGGATTTGAAGCGTGAAGGTCAAGAAAAGATCTTCCCGAGACAACACCGCAAGCGGTACTGCCCCGATGACCTTGTTATCGGCCGTGCGTTCAAAGACACGGCCCACCCAGGGGCGGCCCGAGCTATCATGCGGCCCTTCTCCAAATATGAAGGACCGGCTTCTTTCGCCTCCCTCCACTGCGAAAGATCAATACGCGGATTTGAAGAGTGAAGGTCAAGAAAAGATCTTCCTGGAACAGCACCGCAAGCTGGAGTGTATTGGCATCAAATGGAAGGTCGGCCACAGGGGCAGGCTTCCTGTAGCATCTCAAACAGACTCGAACAACATTCTGAATACTAACTCTCGCCCAGCGACTAAGGCTGTTTAGAGATTGCTATACGTGTTCGTTTCGCCCTGCGACAGTCCTAGACAATGGAAAGCCGCAAATGGGAGAACAACACGAGGATGTGGACACCTCATAGGTTAACGTGAAACTTGCCATTGTCCACTCGGAAGAGAATGCCGGAGGTCATCCAGCGGCGGTGAAACTCAACTGCTCCAAGCACCGCTCGTTCCCTCCAAAGAACTCTGCGAATACCGGCGTTAACTAGCCGAATCACCTCCTGCACACTGCGGCTCTGCTGCGCTTTCACTCGTCGATTCGCCGCCACTCGTCGACTCGCCAGCCAGCAGTTATACGCCGCCAGGCGAATTTCGTTGGCACTGCTGGTCCTGTGGGACCCGCTCGCATTTCCCTGTAGGCGGCGTAGAAATCACGGACGCTACACAAGGCAATGTCTTCACATGTGCACTGGACACGCAAGCTCCGCACAATAGCATCACAAGTACTAATATAAGCAAGGAGTACTTCAGCCCTGGAGCGAAGCTCGGATCTTTCTAAGAACCACCCGGTGGCGTATCCTAGGAAGTACTGCATTAATGCGCAGGTCGGGTGCTCTGATACACGGAGCGCTTCAAAGAGAATACGTGATTGAAGGGCCAATCACTTTTATGGCACAGCTGTTACTCCCAAGCCACCCACATCACGACTTCCGTGTAGTTGAGAGAGAGAGAGAGAGAGAGAGATTTATTTTATTGATCCATCAGTGTGTACAAGTTATTTGGTTGAGACCTACAGACGCATACAATGGATACGCCCAACGGAAAGCGGAGCGCTTGTCGTGTGAGAGCAGCTTGTATTACCGATGGTGGATATGAAACAGCCGCTAAAAACCACAAGCGACTGTGACACCATGCTGCTAAGAGTCGAGCCCGAAAAGTAATCGGCAGGTCAACAAACTTAAGCTCTCGCAGCACAGCACTACAGCGGCTGAATACTCGAGGCCAGTTGACAGCTGACACCCCTGCACTTTCAGAAACAACTCCTAGGATGTTACATGATGTGTCCCGAGATCTTACAGGAAGCTGAAATGGTGCAGCACAATGTTCACAATCTACCATTGACCAGGTACAGTTGTAAATAGTGTTGATTCGGCACTATCTATCTACATACAACATTGCTCAACATTAGTCAACATTAGACAACGTGCATCCTACGTTACACCAACAGTCGGTGTTGACTAGCAGCTTATTCTGTGAGAGCTTTTTTATTTGTTCTGTTGTACATGTCTGAAGTGAGAAGTGATTTATTTAAGTATAGTTTATAACCTTTTTATGCAAAATATGAAATTGCCACGTGAGAGATGCCACGTCTGAGAATGCTGGAAATGACTGTTATCGACACAATAAATCCTTGTAAGGTAAAGAAATGTAATTGTTGTGATATTCGTAGTATATCCACAGAATATTCACTGGGAGATATTTGTGACATCTCATGGTTGATATACAGCGGACGTTGTGAGGATACGCGTGACATCTGTGACGTGTGAGACCCATTTGGGAGGTCTGTAGGATATTGATGGTTTGCTGGGGCGCTATCCTGTGGAGGTCTGACGACCTGCCAGGGACCGAACACGCCTGGCACGGGTGTAGCACCTTTTCTAAGTGTGGCGAAACTCGCAAAAGAAGTGCCTTGGCTAAGATTTTGTAGTCGCATGCCAATAGAGTGATAGGTCCGTATGCATCCGGGTCTCGTTTTCTGGACGTGTCCTTGCACAAGAGGACAACAACTCCACTCTGCATGCTAAGATCCCCAGCAGGTCCGGTCGCACAACTAGAGATGAAGTCTGCCAAGCCTGGCGAGACATAAAATCTGTCTAGTCGGCTGTGGTGGCCACGTGTGTTAACCCAGGTGAACTCATATGCATTACCATGCACGTGGGACCAAGTGTCAATTAAACCAATGAAGTTCGCCAGGCGCTCCAGCTCTCTGTTCGCCTGCCGGCCGTGCTGGCGGTCTATCGTACAGTTAAAATCGCCTGCAAAAATTCCTGCAAAAGTTATGATTTCCATTAAAAAAAAAAACGCATTAAAGTTTATTGTCATCAAGCAAGATAACTACCTATGGAGGTAGCCTCTTTTACACAAACTCTATCTTACATACCAGATAACAACGCTCCAAAGGGAGATTGCTTTTTGTACGTGCCATACAATGCGAACAATCCTGATACTCCGGAAGAGTCGCTACGGGGGAGCAGTACAGTCCTAGTGGGCTTACTAGAACTTGATATGCCACTCACCTTGATCATGATCAAAGAGCCGAGTCGCTGTAAGCCAGCGGCGACAGCACTCCACAGACCCAAATAATGACTGCTCACGGATGATATGTGCACGCAGCCCGGCTCTCACTGCCTGAAAAATAGCCATGCTCCCAACATCTGGACCACCAAAGGACAGCCGGCACCGGCGAATCCAAATTTGGAAGTTAATTTCCGCAATCAGCAATGCTAGCTGCTTCCGCTCTGCGCGTGCGACCGGCAACGGCTCCAGGTACCTTACGGTGGCCCAATCAACTGCTGGGAGCCCAAATATTTGCGCCGCCCTACTCCACAGTAAAAGTGGAATATGGCATCGCAAAACAAAATGTTCTGCTGTCTCAGACATGCCACAAGACGGACAACCGCCCGTGCGACATATACGAAAACGGTGCAAACGTTCACGCAGTGGGAGGACACCATGGGCCAGCTTCCACTGGAGACTAGCACGCCGTGCATCAAGGCAGCCAGCAGTGATACGCCGCCAGGCGAATTTCATGGGCACTGCTGGCCTTGCGGGACCCGGTCGTATTTCCCTGTAGGCGGCGTAGAAATCACGGACGCTCCACAAGGAAATGTCTTCATCTGGGCATTCGACACGCAAGCACCGCACGACAGCAACACAAGCACAAAAATAAGCAGGGAGTACTTCCGCCCTGGGGCGAAGCTCGGGACTTTCGAGGAACCACCTGGTGGCGTATCCTAGGAAACACTGCACTAATGCGCAGGCCGGGTGCTGTGACGCACGGAGCGCCTCAAATAGAATACGCGATTGAAGCGCCAAGCACTTTTCTGGCACAGCCGGAACTCCCAAGCCACGCAGATCACGGCTTCCGTGGAGTTGAGACCTACTGACCCATTCAACGGATCCGCCCCACAGAAAGCAGAACGCGTGTCGTGTGATAGCTGCTTGTATTACCGCTGGCGGGGATGAGACAGCCGCTAAAAACCACAAGCGACTGTAATACCATGCTGCTAACAGCCGTGCCCGAAAAGTGATCGGCAGTTCAACAAACTTAAGTTCTCGCAGCACAGCACTACAGCGGCTGAATACTCGAGGCCAGTTGACAGCTCAGACCCCTGCACTGTCAAAAACAACTCCCAGGATTTTAACCTTAGGTCTTACAGGAACTTGAAACGGTGCAGCACAGGTTGGCTGAACATTTAACAAAAGAGCGACACTTTTGGACCTATTCAATCTTGCCCCAGAAACTGTACCGTAGTCTTCGAACGCTTTCAACACTGGCTCTAGGGAACTCTCGCGCGGTAGTATGACGGAGACATCATCAGCGTACGCAAACACAGGCGGTGGGCATCTATTAGGTAGCCTTAGGATAACTGAGAGAGAACACAGCCTCTCGAGGAGAGGGTTGATGGCAAGGGCATACAAGGCGGGGGAGAGAGGGCATCCTTGTTGGACACCACACGTAACGTCAAACGGAGACGATAGACCACCAGCTACGGAAACGACACTTTTTGCGCCTTTGTATAGCACCTCAACGAAGCGCACCCAACCATCGGCGAAATCATATGCCCTCAGTGTTGAAAATAAGTACATGTGGCGCACACGATCGAATGCCTTCGACTGATCGAAGGAAGCCACCACTGCTGCTGTGCATGAACACATTATCCAATGGATGGCATCAAGTAGCGCTATCCTGTGGAGGTCTGACGACCTGCCAGGGACAGAACACGACTGGCACGGGTGTAGCACATTTTCTAAGTGCGGCGAAACACGCAAAAGAAGTGCCTTGGCTAAGATTTTGTAGTCGCATGCCAATAGAGTGATAGGCCGGTATGCATCCGGATCTCGTTTTCTGGACGGGTCCTTGCACAAGAGGACAACAACTCCACTCTGCATGCTATAACATAGCATTCCTCGGGACAAGCATAGATTAAATACCCGAGTCAAGGAGTTACCAATTACCCTCCAGAAACGTTTGTAGAGCTCAACTGGGAGGCCATCAACGCCGGGACACTTTCCGTTCGGCATTGAGGAGACAGCTGCTAGAATCTCTTGTTGCGTGAGCGGCCCCGAGCCTACATGCTCTATCTTTTCCTCCGGCAGTGGGCACTCTCGGCTGATAACGGGCTCGTCGGGAGATGACTCCTCGTAAAGGGCCGCGCAATGCTCACGCATCGCTGCTTGAATATCATCAGGTTTGGTTAGAAGTGAGCCGTCAGCTGACCGGAGCTCGGCTATACTCGAGCCCGGATTTCCTGCCACATAGCGCCGCAATAGCATGCGGGAGCAATCAGCTTCCCGACACCAGCGCTCGACGTTTCTTTGCGCTACGAACTTGCGCCAAGAGTGCATACGAAGAGACGCAAGGCGCCTTTGCACATCCTCTATCTCAGATGCAGTATCATGGCTGCGAGAGCCAGGGTGGCGAAGAATAGCTAATACCTGCCTGAGTGCATCTCTACACTGCCGATGTTCACGCGCACGCTGGCTCCCCCAAGACCGAAGACGGTGTGCTGCTCCCTGCTTCAAAGCCTCCCAGTGATCTGGCCCAAAATCGGGTGCGGAACACTGTTCCGATTGCCAATCTTGCACATCACTTTTAATTTCGGGATCCTCGAGCAAGGACACGTTCAGCCGCCAAAAACAACAACCAGATCGAAAATTCAGCAGGCCAGAGAGCGCATTAACTGTATTGGCATCAGAGCGGAAGACCAGCCACACAGACTGGCTCCTTCTAACGTTTCACACGGACTAAACTAAGGCTACGTAGATGCCAATTCTAGAGCAATATGATCTCTAGATTAATATGTGTGCTGGACGTCACCATGCAACGAACGAATACTCGCGGAAAGCTGCGAACGTGACAACGGCACACTGTACTTGGCCACCTAAAAGTGAAGCACATACGTACCTCTATCATCTTCAAAGAGGACCGAAGATGTCTGCCACCGTCTTGCAAAGTGCACAGCTTCCAGCACAGCTCTCCCTCTACGAAGAGCGCGACGAACCCCTGCCCGAACAAGATTTAGCACTTCTGCTACACTACGGATGCGGCCACCCTGTGCTGCAATGCAGCGAGAAATCCACACCTGGTAGTTAATCTCAACTGACAGAAGGAGGAACTGTTTCCTATCGCGATGCGGGACGAGAGGCTGAAAGAGCGTTTGAATTACAACCCACCGAATGCGTGACACACCGAACAGGACTTCAACTTTGTGCCATAGCGTATCGGGCACAAGGCACTGATGAAACGCGTGTTCCGCAGTTTCGTGACAAGCACAGAATGGACAGAAAGGAGTGGTGACTCCGTACCGAGCCAGACGGTTCCGAAGCGGTAAAACGCCGTGTGCCAAGCGCCATTGCAGGCTAGCCCGACGTGACAGCCCGATTAACAGTGTACTTAGAAAATGTTACTCCAACAATCGCCGCAAACGGGTTCTGGCGACTGCGAAGTATTATTAGTGCCTGCTACACACGTTTGCTGGTGTTGCGGGACCGTCAACAATCAAAGTGGTCGCCTCTCCGGCTCCTTAACAATATACGACGACGACGACGATTGAGTTCTCAAAATCAAATAAACGTGATGTTGATGACATGCTCTGGCTCAAGCTATCCCCTCTAATTTCTTCTCTCTCTCTCTCTCTCTCTCTTTTGCTTGCTGGGATGCCCCTGTGCCTGATGTCCTTAGGTATCATGGAACGTTAGCGGGAACCCTAGGTGCTGAAAAGAAGAGAAAGGTTGTGCTCCTTGGCGTACTGCAAAACGCGTACGAAATGCGATGCCATTGCAACAGACGTTGGCAGCGACTCCATTTCGAATGCAGAAGATACTGACTATGGTGTGTTTTCGCAGACAAGCAGCATTCTACTTAAAAGGTACGGTACCGTGGACAATGTGCTCGCTGTGACGACTTCCAAGGGAACTGCACTGACATATGTGCGGAAGCGACTCAGGAAAACACAGGTAAAACCCCAGACAGCAAAGCCGGCACCGAGGTTCGAAACCGGGAACTTCACATACATGCGTGGTGTCGCAACTGCCACCCAATGCGTGCCTTTCACTTGTTATGGCTTCAAGTTCGATGTCACAAACTCCAGTTAGCTGGAGCGTAACTAAACTGTTAACGTGTAATTAAGCCTCAATATTTCTTTCTTGCTACCTTCCTGCCGTCCATGTTTGCCGCGGCCATGTTGAAATACGTGTTGGCACATATAGGGGTAGCGACGACTAGGAAGGTCATCTATCTCCCTGCCATGATAGTCGACGTTGTTTCAAGTTAACTGATTGTTACTTGAACTAATCGTTACATTTAGCCAATGATTTATCTTCGGCAAACTCATCGGCCAACATTGAACGAGCCTTCTACACAGCTTCAAACCTTTTGTTATCTTCTGTTTGTCGATAGAGAGATCAAAAAGGATATAGACATAGAATGCACGCGTTAGCTACAACCTCAGACTAAAGTTAGATGAAATGCGATAACATTGCTCTAGCACTTTGGGTCCATGCTGTCGGCGTTACGTCACACTCTCTGCATAGGTTTCTTTATCGCCGCACCGTTTATCGACTTAGAAGGATAGGAGAATAAGAATATATTTAGCACATTGGTAAGTCTATATTATAACTATTCCAAAGATGTGATGAGCCAATCGCCTAATTACCTTGAAGTGGCTGACATCATGGGGCTGTTCTTGGATTTCACCATCAGCAATGGGGTCGAGTAATGATCGAGTAATGGTCGAGTACGATGAAACTCCCCATCCGTCATCTTAAAAATAGTTGTTGGGGTTCACGGCTTCGCTTATCGTAGAGTTTTCTAAAGCGCTTCCTGTGTGCCAACACTTCCTATTGCGTGCATCTTTCTGACTCCGTGTTGGCGGCACGACACAAACACGGGTACGAGCAGAGCACAGCTGTAGACAGATGTCAATTTCACACTATATTTTATGTGCCCATGAACAGCAGTATGCCTCGAGAATGGTTCACATATAAACTAATGCAACGAACAATTAACGGTGAAAAAGTTATAGCACTGTTACGATCGCAAGCGTGTGCAAGCGTGTTCCCGTCCATTCAGTTTATCTGGAAAATGACATATTTTGGAAGGCCTGACGCGTTCCGCTGATTTTTGCAGATTTAAAGTTTGTCAGATTTTCAACACATGGGAGCCTATAGAAGATGCAACAAAATCGCTTCTCTCTGCGCGTCCACCCGTGATATTTGGGCCAAAATAATGGCACTCCCTAGAGTGATAGTGGGGGCATTGATTACAATGAACAATTTGGACAAGTTTACTGCAGTTTTCTAGATACCTGCGAATGAAAATTATGGCTTCGTCGTTTGCTATCATGTTCCGCACAATGGCGCCGATTGCATTACTTCCTTAAATCGTGGAAGGAAAGCAAAGCCAAGGAAATAATTCTGCGACTGTGCAGCGAACTCTCTCCGGAAGTGGAGGTTAACTAGACTGCATGAGTCCGCCTTAACTCGAAACAGTTACACGTAGCGTGAATCCATTTATGCAGGAACCAAATTTTACGCTTGAATCTTCTAACATGGAAACTCCAACAGGCTGTCATAGTCATAGTAAACTGATGGACCAATGTATCCCAACAGTTTTACGCGTATCACTAATTAACTTTATCAAAAAGTTGGGTTTCGGTATTCCGTCTTGCCAAATTCCCCATCTCGAAATTCACTGTCTCGAAACTAAAGCAAATGTTCCACTGCTTTAAACATCCGATATCACTGATTAACCTCCCGGCTTCTAGACTTTTCGGTGTGAGTCGAAATGGGCAATGAAAGTCACATTTTAACGGACGTTAAGCTTAGCAGGGCGGACAATCTGGAACTGCATTTTGGTTTAAAACATAACTTTAGTATGTACAGTCGTGTAATGTGTTAGCACTTTTTGAAACCCGAGTACGGTTAAGCTGGCATACTGCAATGACAACGAGGAATGTGGCGTAGGAAAGGGTCACCAAATGTGGCGTAGGAAAGGACTGACAGCGGTACCTCGTGACCGGTGGAGAACAACCTGTTCATTCGCGCTCAGCGCGCTCACGTTCAAACTGAGCTGCCATCATCCGATGGCACTTGTGCTCCCACAGGCCTCTCCCCCCCCCCCCCCGGTTACCACCAGGAGGGGAGGCCTGTGGGAGCACAAAAAACAATTTTTCTTGGATTTCACACTCATCTGGAAAGCGCCCTTAGCGAGGCGCAAAGTGGGACGAAATAGCCCGGCGAACGGGGTCCGTTTGACTGGTCAAATGCGCAACGAGCGGGAATATTTCAACCTTGGCACATTATTTGAACCCTGCTTTCTCGTTCTGAACCACAAAGCGTAATATGTCCACACCTGTCCAGCTGTAATATTCTGCCCGCTAGTCTACTTACTTCCCTGTATGGTTTACGTCATTCTTACAAACTTTGACCCCGCATAAATCTTGAGCGGGCAAATATTTTGGAGTAAATCTCGGAGCCGTGCCTTTTCTTGTGGTAAGGAATGCTTGGTAATTTTTGAACCAAAACTGCGGGGGTCGCGCGCACCCATTGGATCATTTCGCCTGGAATGACCCTTATGTTCTGCATGGCCACTGCTTTTTGCTTTCTTTATTATATGCCACAAGTTTTTCCATAACTTGAAAACCCGAGACTAGGTAGGGACGATAACAGACAAACACAAACACGGTCTCAATACCATAAAACCGTGTTTGTGTTTGTCTGTTATCGTCCCTACCTCGTCTAGAGTTTTCAAGTCATGGATCGTCACCACCAGCTCGCTTGCTACCTAACTTTCCTTCCGTTAGAAGTTTGTATTAGAAATATTATAAAATTTTAGATGACAGGTTGTCCTTGTCCCCATGTAAGGCAGCGCAATAGTTTTGCGCTTACATGGGACGCCAGTGGCAATGCTCATACAGGCGAAGTCTGGTGTGAGCGTTTCCGTATGACTTATTCTCCTTCTCATAGTGCTCATTTGATTTCACGTATGCACATACAATTTAGTCCAACTGTCTTATGCCTGTACCATGCTCATACCGTTCATGCTCATACGCTGATAGCGGCACGCATTGCGTTCATTGCTCGTTGCCATAAAACTTGGAATGCAAGTAGAATTTAGCAAATATTTGGCCTTTACGTTTATCAGAGCTTAACTGCAATGATGTGCCACAACCCCTTTAACTTAAGCAAATGGGTCATGTATATTAATGTGGCCTACTGCTCCAGAAACTTCAACTTGCAATAACTCGATTAAGATAAAATTTGCATGTTCTGGTTTGCACAGGCGCACTTCATCATCCAGAATATCAGCAAAACTTGCATGCATCTCTTTTTGTTTTGGCTGATTAAGCCTTACGTCGGTGGCCTATATTTGGTTGCCAATATCCTAGTTGTAATTGTGAGCATTAAAATTAGCGCCTTATTTCGTTTCCTCTTTGTTTGGGGTACCACATGGAAACGGAGAGGATGGTGCTCACGGTGATTGAGAGAGTGCCCAGGGTGCAAGGGTTGAGAGAGTGAAGCCTGCAGATCACTGTAAGATGGCAACAGCCGCGGCAACGTGGTTGTCTCGCATCCAGCGAGACTTCCGGTGCACGTCAGGTCACGCAATGTGTCTGAGGCAGGTAGCAGTCACACGAGTGTATATGTATTTCAGCATGGACTACACTGTCTCAGATAAAGTATCTGGTCTGCTGTCAGGATCAATCAGATTCCCAGACGTTCTGTGTAGGAACTGCATTACTCTAGTGGTGAGAGTAAAGGATCCTGTAGTCTTACGCATTCTCGTTCTCAAAAACACTGCTGTATTGAGGATAAAAATAAAAAAAAAACATCGGAAATACAACAGCTGATTGATTGGTTAGTTATGTGAAGAAAAATGTGGGGATACAGAACAGTTAAAAGCAAGCGGTGCGCTAATAGTACTCAGTGAAGTGTGGCAGTGTTGGTGCTTTGCTATATGAATATGAATATGACAAGCTACTCGAAGCAAACAATTTAATGATGCCAGCACAACGCGGAGCAGCCATACGTGCAATCCCCTCTTGAGCGCCTGTCAAGTGAGATAATATTGTTCAATCACTGCAACATCCGTATGCATAAGTTCGGGCGAAAAACGATGGGACCACGGATGAGAACGAGGGCTTCGGGAAGGCCACTCCAGTCTCTGCCGCTTACACTCTTAAACCCGTACCTTTTATTGTAACTTTTAGAAACATGTAACTTCTATATAGACATAGATTTCGAGATTTCTTATACGTTACACCACTGTAACGTATATTTAGAGGTTAAAAGCGACCAAAGTCATGTCTTTACAACGCGAATAGAAGTTACATCTCGGAAAAAACAAAAACAGCTTGTTGCAACTTATAAATGTACCCTCTACTCCGACACTGTAACTTCTAAGCGAAATCTCCAACGATAATTTCTTTGTTAGTTTCTTATCGTTTGTTTTTCTTCTGTTTTTCAGCATAATGCCGCGTTTCAGCCTCCCATTCGAGACGACAGTTGCGAATCTACGCTGTTATTTTTTATCTGTTTCAGCGTCATCTATACGTCGATTACATGTTATCAATGCTGTATGAACACAGATTATAAGTTTGGAGTGTGGAATACTGACTGTTTCTTTCTAAAGGGTGGTAAACCATTGTCAATGCCGCAACCACCAAGATTTCCGATTTCGCTGCGTAGCCGAGCCTGGTCTAGGTCTATCCACACTGAGAGCGGTTTCCTTCAAACTCTTAACGCTCGTCGTCCGTCCGTTAACAAGTGTGATCTGTTTTAATCAGTGGTTTTCCTCGCGTTTATCATAGTATCGTCAGGAACAACGGAAAAGCTAGATGTCGCTAGCAAACAAGGATATTTTCGGTGTTCTCAGGGGAAAGTGTAGTGAGTGCGAAGATTGCAAAGAATATATAACCGAAAACGAACGTCACCACCGCAGCCCTAATTCACACACTTCATACACTGGGTAAGTGTACATTTTGTGCTAGTGCGTTACTTTGATAGCAAGAGCTCTTAGCGCATGTTTGTTGTGATTATGGCAAGCGTTTTGCGGTCTGCATATGAACGCCACTTACGCTTGCTACTTTTCTGCTCTTACTTGGTCGCCAAGTCAATACACCGGCGTGCATTTTGCGAGCTGCGGATATATGCATCGAGATATATAATTCGCAGCTTCCTACTTGTTGTATTCTTACGATATTCTAAGACTCAATCGCGGAGTGAACGCCTTCCCGCATTTATGCTGCTTTGTACCTTGTGCTTTGTACGGATTTGAATGGTTCCGTGAATGTTACTCTCATTGCCCAAACTTTTGTTCCCAGGATCCCACATGCAGGTTCACATACCGTCACCAGCGCAATGCAGAACCTCACAAACTCGTCCCAGAGCGCCTGCAACGCTGATAACGCAGTAATGTAGCGTCTCCTGCCTTACTGTACACTCGTATTCCTCAAGGTTGTGTGCGTTTTATGTAATACTGTATTGCCATTTGCGCTCGCCTCTGCAACACGAATGTGGAATAAATTTTTTCCTGCTGCAATTCTCCATTTCGTTGGGTCTGTTCAGCTTAGCAAACATAGGTCAGTTGTTTTGACTCGCTGGCTTCCTCGCACTTTTATGCATTGCTTCTCACTTAGAAGATAGTTCTTTTTTCCACATACATGGTAAAGCGACCACGGTTTCTCCTCACATCAGAATCGCACTTGTGCACAATGTGTCACCTCTCGACAGGCTTCTGTTTTTGTAATATACATATGTTCAAGATGTCATTTTCTGCTGGTTCATTTTGGTACCTTGGTGTGTTCTGTAAATGTCTGTCCATATCCCACGCACAGGGTGTTTGTTTTTATTCGCATCACACCAGCGCTCATTTGACAGGTGGGTTATGTTAATTTTCGCAAATTAACCCATCCGTAGTTACAAACATTTCCGACATTTCCTGACACATGTGTTTGTAACTACGGATCGATTAATTAGCAAAAATTCACATAACCCACCTGATATATGAGCGCTACTCTGTTGCGAATAAAAATGAGCATCCTGTACGAAAAGCCGCACGTTGGCGTAACCTTTACGGGCAGGTACTGGATTGAAGGCCGTAACCTCTAATTAGTGGGTTTCCTTGTAACTTTTATAAAAGGTACTGCTCAGAGGGTACGTGGTAGCTTCTGAAATAGAGGGTAAAATATTGTGATTTTTTACCCTTTACTAAAGGGTACCGAGTTAAGAGTGTAAAGGGAAAAATAATTCCGAATAATAAGAAGCATTAGTAGGGGGACAGCTAACTTTCATGGGGCGCTCAACACGTAGTGAGACGGTACAAGGTGGACGTAAGTGCCACCTATGGTGGACGTGTAACTGAATTTATGGGAGAGGAACAACCGGATAATCTGCGACGTAAAGCGAGAAGGTTGAACAAAGGGCCCGAAACTCGCCAGTTCCTTTGTGGGATAAAGTGAGGCGCTTCATGCGTGTCACGTCATCGGACATCAGAAAACACACACAAGCTTCTGCAGGCTCGATGCATGTATATTTTGAAACATGAAAGACAGAGTGCTAAAAATATATCTGAGGTGAAAAATTGAGCAGTTCACTGCAGTAATTCTATCGATTTATTTTCAGCATTTTGGGAAAAATATAGTGATGGCAAGATTACCTGTTGTACTGCCAGACCATCTGCTATTGAAGTTCCATGTCCCAGTTATTATATATAATAGCTGTTTGAGGTTATTACATATTTATTATGCAAGTTTTGTGCCTGTGAGTTCCTTCAAATGTGCTCTGCGGTGATCATACTGGACAGAGAGCTATGCCTGTATAATAACAGTGACTAATGTTCCCCTGCCCATAAACCTATTCCTAGGTTACATCTGCACCCTTGGAAGTCACTGGAGAGGCGTGTTCGCTTAGCTCAATTGGTAAGGGCCCTGGATCGGTAATACAGAATATGTGGGTTCAAGTCCTACTACTGGCTAACCTTTCCAGTGACTGCCTTCTTTCATCATTCATTTCTTAGGCACTTGATGCTTTGTATGTATTTGCCTTTTCTATGTGTTCCAGTCTCAGAACATCAACTGCCATGTTCAAAAGAACTGGAATATGCCTCTGCAATCTGGAACCCATCCCAACATTTCTTAATCGACAAAGTAGAATTTGTACAGAACCGCACGGTTTGTTGCTCATGATTATCATCCTTTTTCCAGCGTCTCAGCCATTAAATCCAAACTCTTTCTTACTCCTTTGATTACGAGATGAAATGTATCAGGCCTGGCATTCTTTCATAAGTTATATTACAGTCACACTCCTCCCCACCCCACTTACTGTCAATCCCCTCACAAGTTACTTCCAAGACTTGATGACTCGCACAAAGTACTTGCTCCACCTACACAAACAAAAAAATTCCTCTCCGCACCAGCTGATGGTGTCATGCGAATGTCATGAATGACGTTCCTGCCCACATAGCATCAGAACAAAATGTATCGTCATTTCTTTCCAAGTGCTATGATCGTTTTCAGATCGAATGAATTTCTTTGTGGTGAGTGAACGAATTTTGTGTACATCATTTTGGTATTTGTCTTTTTTGGATAAAAAACCTCCCGCATTTATGTAAATCCCTACACAAGGGTCTTTAACAAATGAAATGAAGAACTTCGTGATACTTTCATAATTGGAGCATTTTAAATGCATATGTTAAAACGGTGGCTGCTAAAAATGTGTCAGACACCGTTACAAAGGCTGCCGTCTGTATCAGGTGAATCATGATTTTTTCCCAGAAGCCCAATAATGTATAACGCTGCATCACATATGCTATTTTGGAGCAATTTCTGCAGACATATTATGAAGATATTATCTGAGTGCCACAATAAACTATATGAACCACATTTCATGTTACATCATCTTTGACTAAAACATGCCTATTTGAGTATTCGAGCAGCCCAAGATACAAAGCTTGGTTCCTCACGGTCTACATCCTACTCGAACTGGGTGTGCACTTTGCACACAAAAGGAAGATTGAGAACGAAAAAATGGCTAGGAAGCAAGCGAGCTGGGGTTTTACATCATGCATGGAAGATTGAGGTTTTCAATAGTCAACTTCTGTAGTGAGCACTTCCAGAGGACTGAGAGCAGGAACCGAGGTCACACAGAGGGTAACCTGCATTACAGTGATTTACTTCCACATAACGATCATTAACATACTTGAGGTGCCTAAACAATACTATTTGGGTGCTATCAGACAGTAAGAGCTCAAACTACACGTACGACATTGACTGAATCGGTGGACAAAAGGATGTGTCAGAACAGGATTGGATTTGTGTCTGTGGTGGAATTGAGAGCCCAATGTAATTCTTACCAGGCGGAGCGGGCTGATGAGATGGTGCTTTGTGTCAGGGGTCAGCACAGTGGTTTATCCAGAATCCCACGCATGCAGGAGTGTTGAAAAAAGTTCGGGGGGAGGGGGTGTCATTATTATAGTTGCATCATTATGCTACAGCTGAAATTTCAAGGGCACTCCCTGTAGGGGATACTTCCACCTAGTATCTTGGGTATTTAAAGCATGTAGTAGTTACTATGGGAAAGGCTTTGCGTATCCTGTTCACCGCGCAGACTGGTATAACGATTATCTTGTTTTTTTTTTTTTCAAGTTTGTGCCACATCCATCTCACGATCTGTTGGTATGTAGTGTACGTATCTATTTCCTGTATGAGACACGCAAGCTTTGAACAAAGCTAAAGCTAGTAGGACGCCGAGTATTAATTCAGCTGCACTCTTTCTGAATAAGTGACGAACAATAACGAAAAGTTCAGAAAAAACTATCTTGTATTGAAACAAGCCAGCATGATTGTGCATGAGACACGTACTCCTTACTTGTGAATATGAGCGCTAGGTTCGTGCTGCCCTCGAAGTTCTAAATATGCTACTTTAAGAGCAGCTCCTTACAACATAAGCACTCGACTTCTTTCGGCATTATTATGCAATGAACCACTCCGGCCCCTTTACACGGCGCCGTCAAACACGAAATTTACACAAACTGTTCATATGCTTCATCGTGATGGATGCTGAAAGCTCATCTAACAGTCTGTCGTTGGAACTTCCTCTCCATGCTGAAGTGGATTCGCGGATTTCAAAAGCAAGGCCTCCAAACTCTGCTGCACGTAGCAGGTGCCTCTCAGCTGCTGAAAGGTAGCTGAAAAGCTGACTTGTCGACTCCGCTGTGCTTTCGCGTCCATATTGAAAAAGCACCCAGCAATACGGAAGTTGCGGAAACCACCCGAACTTCCGGTGTGGACTCTCCACCAATAAACGTCGCGGGCGTTTGACGTCATGCACATGGGAAAACCACTGCATAATAGCTAGAGTTTTGCGCTGATCGCACGAGTTGAGGGCAGTAATCGAAACCGCTTTTCGGCTCCTTGTTTGAAATAGTTGGCGGCTCCGCAGAGACGAAATGTTTCAGTTGTAACTTGGAGGCACCATGTAGGCTCGTTATCCATACAAACAAAGACATTGACCAGGTTCTGGTCAGAGACCCTTTAAGACATTGTGTATGTCCTTTCCTATCCCTCGTCTCAGGGTTTTTCACTATGGACCTTCATGATGTTTCCTTCCGGGAACTTTACTATTTTACGTAGAATTGTGAAGGTACAGCCAGGCGCTGTTAGCAAATCACACAGTACTCTTCTTCAAACAAGAATCCATAGAAGGTACACAGTCATCTTCAGCATTGCACACATCTATGGGAGATGTTAATCACTTTGGAATGTCACAGACATGTCATGGAGGCCGGCATATGATTAGTGCTGTTGAACAGACAACTATTTGTCATATTTTAGGCACAAAAAGCAAGCATTTGCAAGTTGAGACAGATGTATCTCTATATACATTCCACGACACAAATATATGAAGCAGCAAATGTACTCTCAACTTTATTATGGTTATTAGTCAACACTGTCAACACTGCAAACAATGTGGGAACACCGTCTTGTACCACCTACCCTCTTCAAAATGGCCTTCACAGACGACACATTGTGGGTCAATAGGACTCCAAAATGATGTCCTCCTCCCCATTGGCTGAAAACATTTTTCTACGAATTTTCATAAGGGGAAGTTAGTACGAGAAACTGACGTTTCTTTTTTGAGCAAATCAGTATTCAGAGCGTCATTATACTGTGGCGGGCCTGCAGTGCATTACGTGGTACAGCACACACTGTAAAAAATTTCACGGTAGAATCAAGATGTTGAACCGCAAAAATACGGTTTCGGTTCGGGTTCGCGTTGTTTTGATATCGTTCCGGTTCAGTTCCGGTTGGGCCACGCTAAAAATCGACCAGGTTCGCAGTTCCGAACCGGTTTGCGAACCGGTTCAACGCTTCTGTTTTATATGTTCCATAAAACTGCTTTTATCAGGAAATGCGTGACTAATATCTTACTGCTGTTGTCTGCAATGATGTCTCTAGCGGTGAGGTAGCCCTTAGCGAGAGAAATGAGAAATGGATGAACTCTTATTGCGAATAGAGTCCACGCTGTTGAAGTGATATAGTCCTGCTACTTTCTGTTCCCAAAATCTCTTTTTTCACACGCACAGTGCCAGCAAGAGAGACTTAAAGCAAGCCTAATAAGATGGACAGCGTAACATAGACGAAAGTACTTGCCGCCACACTGCCTTCGCAGCTTGAATCGATCTGAAACCGTACTGAACCATGTCGAAAATAAGCCTGCCAGCCTTACTCTGTCCGAGCTCACAGCAGTGTACTAGCTAATCTACAACACAAAGGCAATGTGTGACGACACAACTGCACTACCAATAAGCTGAACCATATTTACTTTTCAAACCACGACCAATCAAACAGACACCGTTCTGCGTACGCTCCTCCTCCACTTCTCATGTTTCTGACTTGCTTAATTTGTACTGCTCACGTGTAAAGAGAAATCCTGGGCGCTTATTTGATCACATATTCGTCCCGTAGAGCTACATAACTGGCCTACTCCATTCCTGTTTCATTTGTCCGCGTGGCACCTCGTCTCTGAAGAGTAGACGCCGCACCGCGTGCGTGGTACGCTAGCCGCGGCGCTCACAAGGACAACTGCGCTTCAACATGTTAAAAAGACGCTGAAAGTATACTTACTATACGTCGTCGTCTGACTGTTAGGTGAAAATTTCTGAACTCCATGACATAGGCGCGTGATGATGATACTAATGTGTCTTCCTTCGGGGATAGAGTGGAATTCTTATGCTGACGTCTTCTATGTCCGAACCGTTTTGTTGCGAACCGGTTACCGCTATTATTTTTTACGGTTCTACTCCGGTTCGGGTACGACAGTATCATGAAAATTTCAGTTCGGGTTCGGGTTAGGTTCGGGTACGGTTTGCGGTTTGGGTTCGGTTCGACACCCTGCGTAGAACATGTCCCCCGTTTTAATGACTGTTTTCCAGTTTTTCAAGCTGCCATTTCCCATAGTGGTTTATTATGACACAGTATTCCTAAGCCTTTACTGTAGTTAACCGGTTGTAGCAGAAAAAGATACCATCGTTTCCGATCACAGGACGCAAGCCATAAATGCTATACGGTAACAGCACATGCTGCTGTCTAGCAGTTCGTGTTTGGATATGGTATGGTGCATGCAGGGTAAATTCCGTGGTTAAAACATCCAAACATGAACAACTCCCCTCTCTAATACTGATAAGCCCTGAGGGTATCGTTAATAAATCAAATAAATAAACCGTTAGATTACATGATGCGGACTGCTGTATAGTGTTTAAGCCCGTGTCATGCGACCAGAAACGATATGTGCTTTTGCTCATGCTACACAGCACAGGCGAAATTAACTGCATGTGAGGGTAACAACATGAAACCCGAGGCACGGAAGAAAGGGCTTGACTTTACGATCTGTGTCAATTGTTTCATTTTGTAATTGGGTACCAGCTCGTCTGTACCTGAGAATAGGTTTGATGCATTGTACACGCACCTTAGACATGCAGTGTGTGGTGTGTTGTGATAGTAATATCACTGCCAACTGAAAAATAATGCTCCAGGTGGGTTGTTCCGGTACAATCTTGAACGAAGCATACCAAGGGGTAGGGCATCTGCATGTGGGGTTTACCTGTAAGTAAGAATGTAAATGTTAGCTGAAGTTGAATAATTAACATTATCAATATACTGCTGCAGATCATACCAACAATAGCACACAAGATGCTCCGGTATGTTCTGCAGGAATGTTTCTGTACTCACAATATTCGTACAGCAGCTGCAGAAAGGCATAAAACAAGGTTTTGTATACATGATACCACTTGAATGCAACAGAAGCTCCTGTTGCATTGCCAGAACACAACCAGCGGACACATTTACATTACTTAAGCCTGAGAAGAAGAATTTACTGCTGCACACATTATGCTCTTTGGATGTAATCCTGAAATGTCTCGAAAAACATAATTTATGACAGAAACACATCAACTGGAAGATCTCGATTTACTGAATACTGAGAAGAGGTATGTGCTGTTGTATACGCTGTTGACACACGGAACTGCTTGAATGTAACCCTTGAGGGCTCTGTAAGAACATCTTATTTGTGACGAAAATACAACAGCTGAGCCAACATTTAAATTTATAGCTTACTCAAAATACAGAAGATGTGCTGCCGTGCGTATGATACGATGATACTGCTTAAATGTACACTGAAAGCGCTGGAGTAAGAACACCTCATGCATCGTTGGACTAGCAAGTAACAGCAAGGGTATACGAATAAACGAAGTCGAGCGCAAATTATGCAATACACTTGATTCATCAGAAAATGAATTGTCGCAGTACCACGTGTCACTCTTCCCTCAACAAAAACAGATTAACTTTGAAGGGGCGTCTCGTTGCCACCGGTGACAGCCTTCAGCTTGAAACCCAGAAGGTGATAGTTGAGACGTGGAATGCAAGCTTTTCGGTGGCGCCAAAATGCCTGCGAAATCATTTAACAAACAAGGCAATTCCAAATATATTCTGATAATACACCCACTGGGGCCTAATCTCTAGAAGATGAAGCAATAAGTGACAGGTAGCCTATGACAGCATTTGTGGCCTGCCCGTGCTCCGGCTTGGCATGACGTTTGGCTTGATTTCTACCGCCAAGCCGGCCTGTTTCTTCTGCCGAGCCGTCTGCTACGCAGATTGACATTAGGGAAGTGATAAAGAGTTCGCTATTAGGGAGCAAGTATATTTCTCAACTTCACTAAACCCACGAGGGACGTGAGCTTTGCTTCCTTCGACTGGAAAACATTTGCTAGGCCAGTACAAACGTCCTGGTGTGTTTCGTGTTCTGTGCTGCGTGCCGAGAATGCGTGAGCGTTTTGCTCCCGTCTGCAATAACACTTCAGCATGATGCAGTTCCATTGTTTCAAACCACAACTTTCCGAAAGGCAAATAATAAGCTATCGACTACAACAATCGGTTACAACTCCGACTGGGTGCCATCTTCGAAAGCAGCGACTTGATCTGGTGATTTTCGCTCATACGAATGTTACGGAAGCAATTTAATGCGCAACTTGTTTCACACGAAGCCGAAGATATCCCGCCCGGGATGCTGTGCCAACCTTATCTGCAGCAGGAGACTGCAGAGGCAGGAAATGGCAGCGAATAAAGGTAGTCGCGTAATGTTAGACAAGTCAGTTATGCGCTGCAAATGACATCACATAGAAAAGAAACATACGCTACCTACAACAGAGAGAGGGCGCAGACAAGCTGGTTCATGATGACATAGATGCAACCCGAGGCAGGGAAATAAACAACAGACAACAAATTCCTCAGGCACAGCAACACAATATAATAGCAAAACCGTCACTATATACACAACAACCTCCGGCACCTTCAAAATTTGATATTACTGCTATCATTTCCAATTTCGCGTCCAAAATAAGTGATCCAACCAAGAAAAATGTCTTCGCTGAACGATGTATCTCCAGGATTCCGTCAGATGCCTTCCGTACTGGGAGTAATCATAGCTTGCGTAAAATCCGGGAGGTGCAGAGTGAACTCCACAGTGCTGACCTCAAACTAATTCAATGCGACAAGTCAGGAAAGTTTGGTGTTCTTCCGATGTCATCTTTCCAGTCCAGGGTGCGGACCGCTCTTGACTCACTATTTAAGCCCTTCACGGGTTCACTTAAATTGTCCAAATCAAACATTGTCAATGTCCTTTCAAAGAATCAACATCCTCTCAAGAATGCTATCATTAATTGTAAGCCTTCGTCCCTATCCGTCAAGCTTTTTCTAAAAGATCATAAGGCGGGTATGCCGGTGCGTGTCGTCATCAGTCAGCGTGGCTCATGGCAAAGAATAGTCTCAGATTTTCTACAAATGTCCCTGCACTCGCTTCCCGTCCCCGAATCGATCTCCCTACGTAATTCACAGGAATTGCTACAATTTCTAAACCCTTTTCACGGTTCAAAGGTTACACTCTTTTCTCTGGACATCAAGGACTTATACTATTCGATGAATGTACCGCTCCCACTCAAACGCACCTCTGAGCTAATTGATAACCACATCACCGCTTTCCAAAACACTGCTGGTATGTCGGCCGCGAACTTTCTCAGCATCTTAGAATGTTACCTGCAATCTACTGTTGTAACCTGGGAAGAAAAACCATATATTCAGGCCGAAGGTGTCTGTATTGGTGCTTCCGTTGCACCCATTCTAGCTGAAATCTACCTCATTGTCCTTGATCGTTCTATTAGAAATTTGATAACCGAGACTTCCTGTGAACGTTTGTGTATACGGCGGTATGTTGACGATATCATTGTCCTAACCGATCTTCCGTCCTTGACGGCCGAGCTTTTATCGAGTACGATCACGTCCTTCGCCCCGGAACTAACTTTTTCTATTGAACATCCCACAGAGCATAGACTAAGATTTTTGGACCTCACCCTGATTACCGAAAGAGGCCTCTGTTGGTATTATGGAAAAGAAAACGCAAAGCCTCTTTTACCTCAACGCAGTTCACACTCCAAAATAGTCAAATTTTGCATAGTTTCCAACATCTTTAATTCTGCCATCTCGAAAAGTTGTGTCCACCACGTTACGTACAGTCTGCAGCAACAATGTTCCCGTTTGATACAGGCTGGGTACGAACAACACATTCTGGCCAAGTGTGCTCTAATTCTTTTGCGCAAGATGATGAGACCCCCCAGTAGTCAATCATCAACAGAGCCTTCTTTCGACCATACAGTTTCTATTCCCTGTTTCCACTCAGTGTCTCATAATATTTTGTCAGTCGCAAAAGACTATGGCATAAGGGTAGTATTCACTAATGCTTACAAGTTATCCAGACTGACGACTTTTTTGTCCCGATCACAAAGCTGTACTGTCACGCACAAAAAGCCCTTCGTACCTTGTTCCAGCGGAGTGGTTTACTGTATTCCTTTTAGTTGTGGTCTATGCTATGGCGGGCAAACAAAGAGGTGCTTGAATCATAGGCAGCAAGAGCATAACCTAAATACGGGGAAGAATCACATTTCCAGTGAACTGTACGTGAATGCAACAATTGCCAGCCGATTTTCTCTGAAACCGAAGTTTTGTGTAAAGAAAGGAACTTGTGGCGGAGGTTACTCAGGGAATCTTTAGAGATAGCTGCACGTGGACATTGCGTCAGCAAGCCCTCTATTGTGCCCATACCCCCTCTCCGGAGGTTGTTGTGTATATAGTGACGGTTTTGCTATTAAATTTTGTTGCTGTGTCTGAGGAATTTGTTGTCTGTTGTTTATTTCCCTGCCTCGGGTTGCATCTATGTCATCATGAACCAGCTTGTCTGCGCCCTCTCTCTGTTGTAGGTAGCGTATGTTTCTTTTCTATGTGATGTCATTTGCAGCGCATGACTGACTTGTCTAACATTACGCGACTACTTTTATTCGCTGCCATTTTCTGCCTCTGCAGTCTCCTGCTGCAGATAAGGTTGGCACAGCATCCCGGGCGGGATATCTTCGGCTTCGTGTGAAACAAGTTGCGCATTAAATTGCTTCCGTAACATTCGTATGAGCGAAAATCACCAGATCAAGTCGCTGCTTTCGAAGATGGCACCCAGTCGGAGTTGTAACCGATTGTTGTAGTCGATAGCTTATTCTTTGCCTTTCGGAAAGTTGTGGTTTGAAACAATGGAACTGCATCATGCTGAAGTGTTATTGCAGACGGGAGCAAAACGCTCACGCTTTCTCGGCACGCAGCACAGAACACGAAATACACCAGGACGTTTGTACTGGCCTAGCAAATGTTTTCCAGTCGAAGGAAGCAAAGCTCACGTCCCTCGTGGGTTTAGTGAAGTTGAGAAATATACTTGCTCCCTAATAGCGAACTCTTTATCACTTCCCTAATGTCAATCTGCGCAGCAGACGGCTCGGCAGAAGAAACAGGCCGGCTTCGCGGTAGAAATCAAGCCGAACGTCATGCCAAGCCGGAGCACGGGCAGACCACAAATGTGTCGTCGACGCAGGGTTTGCGGGCCACAAGACGGAATGTCAGTCAAACTAAAAATTCACTTTTTCGAAAAACAGCGAGGAGTTGTGGATAGCTACGAGCATTTTGCACACATAATTAGTGTTCCCTTCTGAACACATCGTGTGAGTACCATTTCATTCGCAACACTCGAAAACCGACTTAGCTTGGCTTTAAAGGGACCGAAAAGTGAAGAATAAACCCCCTATTTTTCCCACTATCGTGCACACCATCACTGTTTAATAACACCCAGAAAGCATTACTTCTCAATTCGCCATATTTTTTACGTATAAATATTTTAAAGATTGCCGGAATATGAACGGTGCTGCCAACGAACGGCGAAAAAGAACAACTTCGGATTCGGCGGTTTAAGGTCCAGGGATTGGTAAATCCTTGCGACGTGAGAGCTAATTTTGTAAAGAACAAGTTGACGCCCACGGTCTTACAGCTAAACGACATTTTAAAAATGACCGTTCACATTCATAGTTTCTACATTATTAAAGCGTTAATAGAGCATTCAGCTACTTCGCCGCGAGCTACGAACCACTGCGCCATCTGCAAGGCCGTCTGTATTATCGCGTTCATCGTGGTTTATTGTCTACGTCGTGGGTGGTCGTGCTGGTCGCGCGAAGCAGAAAATGGAAGTGAACGACATGTCTGTGGCTGTTGTGTCAAGTATTCGAAAGACATACATATGCCTGGTGTTCGGGGATGCAAAAATTGTCTTTATTCGTCTTCGACGACGGGCGTGTTTCTTACCACAAGATTCCACAGCACAGTGCGCGAAAACGAATGTGATTCGTAGCACTCTGCCCTTAGAGCAGTGGTGTCGTGTGTGCTGAGCTCATTTTGCTGCTGATGACAACGAAGATGACGTTGTAGGCGAATTGCGAAGACGTCCGAAGCAAACTGCCGCTCAGTAACCAGTGATTTTCCTTCACCGAGGTGACGAGTTCAACACAACCTCTTAGGTATGTACAGGTGTCACACATGCATAAATTACTGTATAGCAATTCCATTTAACTTCATCCTACTATTACTTACTGCTGTTATACTGCTGTTATCCTAGTTGTCCCGTACTGAGGATTGTCAGCATCAATACAGTTGATTTTAGGGGCCTTTCAGTGTTGAAGTGGCGCTAGACTGTTTCGTGTGTGTGTGATCCAGGCACTCAAGTTGACATGACAGAAATAGCTGAAAGCAGATATGCAAAGTCCACATATGGAAGCACTAGATCTGTTACGTGTTGCAGACTCTGTGACATTTTTGGAGTCTTTGGAAAGATGCAGAACATTAGTATGACGTCAACAGTAGGAGAAGAAACCGATGAGAACTACTAGCTTCTTTGAAGGGTAGAGGAATACTTCCTGTTGAGGCATAGTCATGACTAAAGAACCCTAATTCATTTTCTGGAGATGCATCCTCTACACTTGAACGTCCAGTGAAACACGACTGCTCTAAGAATGTTCATTGTCTTTGAAGCCCCCTATTGGAATTGTTCAAAGCGTGTCACAGCCGCAGTGAGCCATGCAAGGCTACATCATATCGGACCCAAATTTGCAGATTTCCCTTATCTCGGAAACAACAGTTATTTCTCTTTATTGCTCTCCCAATCCTACCTTCTCATAGATTAATGTGGTCCTGCATTGCATGGGCACTGCCTTTTTCTACTTATGCTTTCGGTTTCTTCTTCTGTTGAATAAATACTCAATTGAGAGTTTGCAGCCATCACGCTGTCTACTGTGTTCGCCCTTCATCTATATTGATGTGCTATAACGGAATAGCACATCAACATGCCGACAACTTACCAACAACAACCTTACCTAGTCCTAGCATCCTAAGCATTCTAATAGATCCTAGCATCCTAGAAAGCATCTCTAATAGCATGCACGACACAGATCGTAATCCAGTTTGGTACTTTCTATTGTATTTTCTCGGAGCACCCCATATCCTTCTTGTGAATGGTCGACAGGTGACAGAAATAAGGGCTTCCCGTCCAATTTTGCCGTTTAAGCAGCGTGTAAAGACCCCACGGCGCTGCCGCCCATGTTGCCATGCTCTTCGGTTTCTCGGATGTATGTAAAAGACACTTGTAGTACTTCGGTGCCAAGGCACAGTATTTCGAAATATTCGTTCGTTGTAATGCAATTGTCTGTCTGCTTTTCACACGCATTCTCTACCTCTCGGCAGGAAAAACTGTAGTATGCGTCGGTTTGCATTTCACACATGAACACCTGCACAACGAAAAAACAGCGCTTGTTTCGGACACAAGTGCTTCTCCCTGATACAAGGAAATTTCACAAAGCAGTCCATGTTCATGGCACGGCGAGCTACTGGTGAGGACGAATGCGACACCGGTTAATCTCTGGACCAGGAATCTTCTGCTTCGAAGCACACACCAGTGGCACACAATTTCCAGCACGCTAACGCACGAACAGAAGTTCTGTGTGAGCGACAGTTCTCAAATGCGGAATACCAGCGCACTGATGTTCAAGAGGCTCGACATTATCGATACAGAAAGTGGTCACAAACGCCCACTGCCGTTTTCGTTTTCGCCGGATTAGCGAACGAAATGGCGCGTATTACATGCGTCCTGAACAGATGGCGCGGAGTCATGCAATTGTTGACAGACTGTTCGGCTTCCTACTATGTCCCTGGACAAACAATTATGGAAAATTCGATTATAGAAAAACTACAGCAATTTCAGCGGAGTTCTTTGATATTTGAACTTTTGAAGGTTCAAGCTTTTCGTTGCGTTTCGATAGGTTTATATTCACTTTTCGGTCCCTTTAACAACACACTGAAACCGACAGAATATGCTTCTCGTACGTTGTGAGTGTAATTATCCTGATATAGAAAAAGAAGCATTCACCATTATATTTGGCGTAAACAAGTTTCAGAAAAGCTGGGGCAGGATGTTTACCATCATAACTGACCACCAACCACTAGCCACGCATTTGATCCGTATCGACATACAAGCAGTGTAGCGGTGGGAAGAGTACACCGTTGGTTAAACATTCTCCCAACATACCACTTCAGGATCGAGTATCGTAGAGGAAGAACCCTACCAAATGTTGATGGTCTTTCTAGACTCCCGCTTCCAAATGTGGCGAAAGACCAAGAAGAAATACACTACTTTTCTCCTATTAGAGTAGGTACCCTAACAGCAACGCAAGACAGCACACAATATCGCGCCCATATTGGGTGGTCATTGGCGACACGGGTCCAATATTGTCCGTGTCTCCGTCCGTCTACAGGTCCGTGTCTACAGGTCGTTGGGAAAGAGTGCTTACCGATTTCGCAGAGAAGGTTTAGTTACTGGTGGATACATTTTTAAAGTGGTTGGAAGTGAAAATAATGTCTTGCACGACTGCCCAGAAAACAGTGCAAACTGTAAGGTCCATTTTTGCTTCATATGGACTACCAAGACAAGTTGTCACTGAATACAGACCGCAGTTGCGGTCTGAAGTGTTTGCTAATTTTTCTCCTTTGCTGAAGTGTTTGCTAATTTTTAAAAGTTTAATGGCATTGAGCATGTATTAACACCACCGTGCATTCCGCAATCCAACGGACCAGTGGAAAGGACTGTAGAAACCTTGAAACAGTCACTGTTAATGCAAGTGCTAGAAGAGAAAAATTACGCAAGAAGGTCATTGTAAGATCGTCTGGAACTTTTTGTTTTCCTATCGAGCTGCTCCTGACACATTTGCGGATAAAAGCCCGAGTGAGCCGCTTTTCGGGAGGAATCTGCGAACATGGTTAAGGATGTTGAAGCCAGATGAGGAAGTGAACTATAATGAGAAAGCCTACATTTTCTTCTTGGAGTACTTTTTTTTTTTTCGAATCAAAGATGGGTTTCTGCATGAACGTTTCGTGAAATTGGGATATTTCTTCATACAGTCCAGTCTTCCAAACTAGTGTTCCTCGCCACGTGCGCAGGATAGAACTGTGTTTCGCATAGCGATGAAAAGAGCAGAAATAGAAAAGTTATTTCGTTTGATGTGTTCTTCATGAGCTACACCGGAGGCAAGCAAACAAAAACGTAAACATAGTGTAAAACGGGAGTGAGTCGATACGGATTTCCAGCCTTTACAGACAATTTGCCTCTCATCAGAAACTGAAATTATCTCGCAGAGTGAAAGTTCAGAATGAGGTGGATCACGAAATATATTTTCTTGTTGTAAGCTACGAGTGCTTGGATGCAGTGCTCGAAAGTGGACGAAACACGTGAGTAAGGGAGCGCACAGATTTCGCCCCGTTACCTGCAGAAATTTATATCCTATTTCTGTGTGGGATCAGTTATGATATTCATGGTACAGACAGGCCTATCAGATGAAAAATTTTAAAAGAAATCGGAGATACAACGGTTAGGACCCTATCTGAATGAAATCACCTCTTCATGTTTATTATAAATCCCTTGCTCCAGCGATCCCTACCAGGGATGCCGACCTGAAAGGAGGTATTAGTTCCCGTCCTGAAGCCAGCAAACTCCCAAATGCCCTGACCACTTTTCGCCCTGTGAGCCTGACAAGCTGTGTCGGAAAACTGATGGAGATGGTGAAAACTACGAAGCGATGTGAGTTCCACAACAACCATGCATAATCTCTCATGCTGGGTTCGGGGCAAAAACTGTTTCATAAATAATGGTCCCAGAAAAGATTATCCTATCAGCACGAAAGAAAAAAAATGGGCTCCTACAATCGTAAGTAGCGTTGTTTTAGAGAGGTGTGCGTTTAGCATGATTTATATGAAATATCGCCATCGAAAGTGTCTTTTTGGTGTATGACAGCCGTGTCGTTGACGTAATCCGTCGCAGAGTAGACAAACCGAAACAACCGAAACAGTTATTTAGGATAACTGCATTACGCGCGCTAGATTAGCTAGGTCAGTTAATTTAGATATTAATGTAAGCTTGATTATGTAGGCTAGAGGTAATGTAACCTCTTGAGCTTAAGGAGCGCACACTACTCCGCCAACACAAAGATATATATTACCTCTTTTTGCAGCGTCACTAGTTCATTTTTTTATTCATTATTTATCCGTACTGATTCATTGCTGGTGCGGTTGTGTCGTGTTGAATATCCTTCTTGAACGTAAAGCAACCAAGCAAGAAAGCGTGCGCTTTCATGAGCCAAAATAAATCAGAGATACAAAGGTCAGTGCGATACGGCAAATGTCTCGACGGTAGATTTCGTGCTACGCTATGCGGACCTAAACACGGTTACATTAATCCAAATGAGGCTAGACGTAGAACTTTGCGGTCATTGAAGTCACGTTTTTAGGTACGTTTATGACTTAGAAAAAAGAAAAACTGATGCGACATTGACAATCAGACTATCCTGCACCGGCCGCAACTCTCCGAGCTTACCTATTACTCCTTGTGGAAGAGCTACTATTTATACGTGAGCACAACTTCTTTGACTGCATTTGGCAATGATAAATAAAATGGAACTTGATTACTCTAAACAGGTATTAAAATAATGTTCTCCTGCGCATGGCCTCCGGTTGAAGACCACAGGATGCATGCAGATGACAATCACTGAAGCTCCTACGATGACAGACTGTGGACCTCCTCAGTTCATCGTATCGCGGACGAGGACATGACGACACTTTGAGGGCATCCTGAGGACCACGAATGTTCTTGGAGCACTTGTAAATTTCTCTCAGCAGTCCGTGTTCTAGACACGGTTAGCTCTTGGCACCGTGGCTGTTGGTATGGACGACGGCCACTCAGATGATTTTGCCGGAACGCACAAACGTTCCAGCGTGCTATCGTACGAACAGAAGCCTGCTTAGATACAGAATATGAAGTCCTGGTGCTCTCAGAATCGCATGGCATAACATCGGGCGACATGTGCGACATTAAATGTGCGACATTGTCGATGTTGAAACAGATCAACTGTTTTCGGTTTTGCCGGATTTGCAAGTGAGAGCCCGCAGATTGCATACGTCCTCAGCAGAGGGCCCGGTGATGAAGCAGTCGCCAGACTGACAGCTTACCACCAGCTCACGGGACATGCAATATTTCAAATTCGATTCTTTAAAAAAATACGCCGATTTCACCGGAGCGTTTTGCACATTTGAACGTTTTCATGCTCAAGTCTCGATGCGTTCATATTTTCAGTCCCTTTAACAACGCTAAGCAAACTCTTCATGTGTCCACACGTGAAACAACACCTCAAAGAGAACAATAATTCCTGTCAGGCGTGTCTGGAACCCAACTCGAGCACCGTGAAAGGGCTGAGCGAATGACATTGCAACCCCTATCTTGAGTGGCTCTCGAGCTTATTCTTCTCGACTTCGCACAACCTCGAAAGATGTGTGGATGAGTGCGAAAAACGAGTGAGCAGGCATTGCGCAGTGAAAATATCATCTAGAGCTCACATCGAATAAAAATTCGAATGGCCTCGATGATGTACTTCGTGAGCCTCAATTCTGCGTTCGTGGTTGCTCCATTTCATACCTTGCTAAAAAAAATCCATTTGCGTGTCAAACCATGCAAAATCATGCGTGAAACCGTGCGAAACCATCGTCCACCGGAAATCAACCCAGGGATACTACCGACGCGATGGATGTAGGTGATCCTTGTACCAGTCTACAGGCCATCGAGGCAGAAAATGCTGGTCAGGTAGCACAGGCACACGGGCGGAATGCTACTGTAGCAGTGCGACAACGACGCCATGAAGTCGGTCGTGTCCCGCTGATTGTAGTGTGCAGTTGCGGGAGTGGCATTCGCCAGGGGAGGTGGCTCCAAATCGCGCCTGCAAGACAGCGTTGCAACATGTGCGGCGATAAAACGTGCGGAGGCATCCGGTGAAGAGTTGCCCATCCGCAGCGGATGGCGAGGTGTGCTTTATGGCCGGTGAAGTAGGTGGAGAGGGTTCGTGCGCACATATTGCAGCAACTATTCATCCACCCATCCACTGCGCATGTGCAAACGTGCGAATTCTTTTTTTCTCCACGGACACGTAACCCAAGCGGAACGCCATCATTGGTCCAATATCGGTCCAAAATTGATAAACGATATAAGTTATATTGGTTCAAGATTGGTCGTGCAACATGGCCCGATATTGAGACAATGACACTGCCAATATTGGTTCAGTGTGACAAGCCCGTGGGTAAACATTTTAACTGCGGAATTTAGCCTTCGTGAACAATACCATGCACCATGATACAGGACGAATTCCATGATCAGAACAACTACTAGACGAAATGTTGCAGTGTTGCTGTATTGCATTTCTGGGTCGTATCCGTATTATTTCTTGTGGTGGAGAACAACGGAATCTTTTGCCATATCTGGTAAAGTACGACAAACATTCAGAGATACTAATATATATAAAGGGTGTTTTTCTTATTGGTTACATATTTTTCTAATTAAAAGCCGTGAGAGCAGCATTTTTGCAGTCGAGTTCTGCGGCCAGACCCACATCCTCTCTAAGATATGCAACTATAAAAATGACTTAACTATCTAAAGTTCATTTTTGCACTCTTAGTTACATTTCGGGCAATCCGCTATACCAGAGTGAGACAACTGTGACAACAACGCTACTGTCATAATTTACCATGCACTCAATCTCTACTGGATACGACAGTTTCAGAAACAGGGGGTGCGGTCATTATAGTGCGTGAAACGTTGTAGAATCGTAGCATCATCGTAGAAGAAAGAGGCAGAGCTTCGCAGCATTTGCGTGAAGGTATTTGCTCGTTTTGGTAAGGTGAAATGCTTTCAGAGTTAAGCTCCTCATCGTCTTTGGTGAAACCACAGTTCTATACCGCTATGCGGTACACCACAATACATTTCCTTTTCACGCGCAATATCGAAATAACATATCAGAAAGTGAACGTATTGCAACAGTGAGGCTAAGATGCGACTTGCAGAAAACTTTCATATGCTTGTTTACCCAGGCCTTGAAGTGCTTGCCGTATCGGACGTTCGTACGCATTGAAAGCGATGGTGTCTTCCATGACGATTCTCCAAAGCTGACCTTGAAGAAGAAATTGGACAGGCGCGTCAACGTGACATTCTCATCTTGCGAGGGTTCATACTTGATCTCCCCCCAGTGGACATTATGTTTGCCATTATGTTATAGCAGGACATGACCGTTTTGGTTTAGGTACTCATGTTCTGATGAGACTGAGGCACCTTGGCTTCCTACGCATATAACTTGAATGAGTTAATTTGCAGACAATCATCTCTGGAAGGCAAGGAAACCCTCTAGTGAGAGTAACATATCGTGCGAATCCAGAAATAAATATGAAAAACTGACGAGGCGCCCCCGTTCCGTGAATTAGTGAACTGTCGTTTCACCATAGACGATGAGAAAGACCGATGCTTATGTGGTGTCTTGCGATCGCCAGACAACCGTTTTGGTACCAGCATAATGACCCCGAAAGTACTTATCATTATGCTTTTGGTGTGCATGATAGTAGCCTCTAACTGCAAATGTTTCGGGGTGCGAGAAGGCCCATCATGGCCCCGGCATAGGGTTGTGTATAAGTGGGTTCCGCTTGAGCGCAGTATGTCACTACTGTCACTCTCTGCGGTATTGCTCATCTTATGTAAGGTGTGTTTGCACGATGCGTGGTAGCATGTCTTACCCCCGGCACCAGTTATTTGTATGTGATTCTCACATACAAACCACGCATCATCATCATCATCGTCGTCATCATCATCATCATCATAACAACAATAATAATAATAATAATAATAATATCAAGAGCATGCCGAATGTACTCAAATTCCATCACCGAGATTCCACTTGCATTACCACAGACGGCAAGTGGCGACCGGGTTAGAGAGGGTGGACATCATACATTCTTCTAGCAGGATTACCCATTTGGTGGAGGATTGGATGTGGTATTACTCATTACAGCTTGGTATTGCCCGTAACCCTAGTGGGCAGTCACTGAAGTCAGGGGAAGAAACTGTACGGGTGTAATTAACTTGTGCACCGTGCAAAGTGCACACAAGTATGCGAGTGCAACTTTTTATGGTCGCATGGTAGTATGCACAGGAGTATGGAGGTCAAATGTCGCTTTTATTTTTGGTAAACAACCGATATGTACCATTGATATGGCATGACCAAGGGCACGTGTTGATTGGTGTAACGCAAGAAACGATTTCGTGAGACAGAGAAAGAATAACTTGAATGATATGAATTAACTACTTGTTCAACGAAAGGAACTAGTGAAAGGTGCACAGGAATGTGCAAATGCAATTGTTCACATTGACGTGACGTGGTCAAGCGTAGAAGTTGATACATGTAATGGAGGAAACGACTTCATAGGGGAGAAAAAGAACCTCATAGCTTGTTCGATTAAAGAAACTGATGCAATGTGCACAGGTGCACAGAAGTTGGTGGAACGTTTTGGTCATGAATCGTGGTGAACAGGTGGAACGATTTCATGAGACAGAAAAAGAAGAACGTATGTTGTTCGACGAAAGGAACTGGTTGAAGGTGCAGAGGAGTATGTGAATGTTAATTATCAAGGCGAAGCACATAGCTTCGAAAGTGTAATTGTAAACGATTTTATAACACAGAAAAAGAACGACACTGCTTGTTCGACTAAAGTAACCAGTGTCAATTGCACCGGAGTACGCCACTGCAATTTTTCACATTCACATTGCATGGTCAACCGCAGAGGTTGATAAATGCCACAAAAGAAACGATTGCATGAGACAGATTGAGAATTACATGGTATGTTTGAAGAAAGGAACCAGTGCAAGCTGCAAAGGAGGATGTGTTATCCAGTTTTTCACATCGCATGGCATAGTCAACCGCGGAAGGTGAGAAGTGGAACAGAGGAAACGATGTGATGAGACAGATAGAGAACGACATGAACTGTTTGACGAAAGGAACAGGTGCAATGTGCACAGAGTATGCGAATGCAACATTTCACATTCGCATCGCATAGTCAACCGCAGAGGTTGAAAAGTGGAACACAAGAAACGATTTGACGAGACAGATAGAGAACGACATGACACGTTTTACGAAAGGAAGTGGTGCAAGGTGCACAGAAGTATGGGAAAGGAATTTTCGATTTCAAGACATTTCAAGACAGACAATAAACGATTTCATGACACAGATGGAGAACGACATGGATATTTGACGAAAGGAACCGGCGCAAGATATGAAGGAGTATGTGAATGTAATTTTTCACATTCATATGGCATGGTCGGCCACAGAGGTCGATAAGGGGTACAGGAGAAACTGTTTAATGAGACAGATAGAGAACGACATGACATGTTTGACGAAAGGAACCTGTGCAAGGTGCACAAGAGCATGCGAATGCAATTTTTCACATTCGTATGGCATGGTCACCCGCAGTGGTTGATAAGTAACATGAGAAACAATTTCATGAGACGGATAGAGAACGACACGGCGTGTTTGATGAAAGCAAGCAGCGCAAAGTGCAGAGGAGTATGCGAATGCTGTATTTCACACATGGCATGATCAGCCGCAGAGGTTGACAAGTGGAACAGGAGAAACGATTTCATGAGACAAATAGGGAACGACATGGCGTGTTTTGGCAATTTTTCACATTTACATGTTAAGGTCAACTGCAGAGGTTGATAAGTGGAACAGAAGAAACGATTTGATGGGATAGATAGAGATCGATATGGCATGTTTGACGAAAGGAACCTGTGCAACGTGCACAGAAGTATGCGAATGCAATTTTTCAGGTTCACATGGCGTGGTCAACCACAGAGGTTGATAAGTGGAATAGCAGAAACAATTTCATGAGTGAGAAAGAGAACGACATGGCACGTTTGACGAAACGAACCGGGACAAGGTGCACGGGAGCATGCGAATGCAATTTGTTTGTCACGTTTAAATCTGTCACCTACGTCGATTTGTCATGCCTCGTTATATTGTGGCAGCTGCTACTCTAACTCACGTTTTTCTTTTCTTTTTTTTTTGCTCTTACACCAGGTCTCACACGGACCCAAGCAGCACAATGTACTGAAAGTCGAGTGCGATGGGGGTGGCCGGTATGTGTCTTATCAATGTTCTTTAGTTTCACGGGTCTGTTCAAGGTCTTCCACCTACCAGTCCACCCCTATTGCATCTCGACTTTCAGTACATTGTGCTGCTTGGGGATTCACTCGAACGAAGCACGTGGTGTGCCATTGTGTGCCATCTGAAGGGAAGAAATTATCTGCTATCTGCTGCCTGAACATGTGCGAGGTGAGTGAACTTATCTTCGTAACGTGACCTAACTGTGACTGCGGGAATTACGTAATGGACCAAGGAGAGCTGCTATGGTGCGTCGCTCTGAACCCCACATCGCCGTCTTGTGGGAGCTGCCCACTTGAACTCACGCTTTTTTTTTACTCTTACATCAGGCCTCATACGGATTCACTCGTTCAACGCACGTGGTGTGCCATCGGTACTTCTGTAGGCAAGGAATTATGTGCTATTGGCTGTCTCAACATCTACGTGTGAATGAACTGACCTCCGTAACGTCACTTATCAGTGACTGCGGGAACTACGTCATGGATCACGGAGAGCTGCTACAAATATAAGGCGTCGCATTGAAAGTCACATCGTTGTCTTGTGAGAGCTGCCCACTTGAAGTCACATTTTTTTACTCTTGCACCAGGTCTCATACAGATTCACTCGATCAACATACGTGGTGTGCCATCGGTAGTTCTGAAGGCAAGAAATTATCTCCTACCGGCTGCCTCAACATCTGGGAAGTGAATGAACTTGTCTTCGTAATGGATCAAGGAGAGCTGCTACGACTGTAAGGCGTCGCTCTCCACCTGGCATCGCAGTCTTGTGGGAGCTCCCTGCTTGAAGTTGCGTTCTTTTTTACTGTTGCACAACGCCTGAAACAGAATAACTCGGTCAACGCACGTGGTGGGCCACCGGTACCTCTGAGGGCAATACATTATCTGATATTGGGTGCATCAACCCCTGTGAAGTGAATGAACTGATTTTCGTAACGGGACTTATCACTGACTGTGGGAATTACGTCATGGACTAAGGAGAGCTGCTACGACTATAAGGCGTCGCTCTCCACCTCGCATCGCAGTTTTGTGGGACCGCCCTACTTGGAGCCATGCTTTTATACTCGTGGTCCAGGCCTCATATGGATCCACACGATCAAAGCACGTGGTGTGCCATCGGTAGTTCTGAAGGCAAGAAATTATTTGCTATCGACTGCCTCAACATCTGCGAAGTGAATAAACTGGTCTTCGTGAGTGCTTATCAGTGATTGCGGGAACTGTGATGGATCTGGGAGAGCTGCTACGATTTTAAGGCGTCGCTCTCAACCTCGCATCGTGGTCTTGTGGAAGCTGCCTACTTGGAGTCACGCTTATTTTACTGTTACACCTGTCCCCAAACGGACTGACTTGATTAACGCACGTTGTGTGCCATCGGCAGTTCTGTAGGAAAGAAATTATGTGCAAGCGGCTGCCTCAGCAACTCCGAAGTGAATGAACATATCTTCATAACAGTAGTATATGATCAGCTCAAGTAGTCCGCAACTCACACAGTGGCCTGGACGCCATTAATTGCCAATTAGAGCAATTTGGGACCACCCACAGCAATTCGGATCATTCAGTCTGTCATTACACTAATTGGGGATCATTTAAGATATGTCCAGACCACTGCGTGAGTTGCCGTCTACTTGAACTACTAAAAAGTATAAAAGAAAGGCATAGAAAATAAAATAAAAGGATAGAAATTGTGTGGAGTGAAACAGGTCAACACAAAGTGGTCTGGAGTGACCAGCGTCCACCATGTTGCTTGTTGACGGCCGGTAGTTGCAGAGATCGGCGACTGGTGGCTACATAGTTGCAAGGCATCACACCAGATGACACCACAGTCATGGCTTTGTGCGTGAAAGACAGAAAAAAAAAAAACGCAACAGAATACTAAGAGCGGGTAAAAATGGCAACAAGAAAGACACTGCTCAACAGGTCTGAACATGCGAGAGCATGTACAAAACATGGTTGAAAAGGCCTCACCGCTACGGCAAATGCTATACATGTGACGACACAGAGAAAAAGCTTAAGACGCACAATGCTAAGAAACTCTACGGCGTGGTAGTCCTCCTAACAAATCCAGTCATGCGAGGTAAGGCTTAACACGGGCAGGGTAGAAATGTGCAAACATCGGGAAAAATTGCTATTGCATATCACTCACCTTTCCTCCTCGGCAACAGAGTGTCTGCTCACGTCGACTCCCAGGGCTCAACCGACCCAGCGACGGCAGGCCTCCACAGCTCCCATAGGCACAATGGTAAGGTGCTTCGTGGCAAGGAGGACTGTAAAAGTAGAAAGAAAATGTACCAGTTGGTTCGCCCGCTCCTCTCAACAGATGGCGCTGAAAAACATGCGATATCACAGGCTAGGCGGCGCAAGATACTGACTCAATATCCACTCCAATCCGTTTCCTCCTTTTCCTTCGCCTCTCCCAGTCTCTGCCATGGCACGTGCCACGATTTCATGATTTTGCCTTCCCTACGTGCTGAAATGTACGAAATGCGAGATGCATTTGTAGATAAAAAACATTTTTTATTACCAACGTACATGTCAGATACAACAACAAAAGCACAATTACAATTGTTTGCACAAAAGGATTCGCTTATTTTCTCATCTACACTAACACATAGCAAAGAATATCACACAGGAGTCATACACAAAAAGTACAAGTTGAAATACACTTATTAAAGCCAATAGTGCTGGGAATTATGCCAATTTTAATGCCAATAGTGCAGCCAATCGTGATGCCAACCAGGTGAAGGAGGAAAGCCCAACCGAAGTACATTTATGACGTGGAACAGAAGGAGAACGCAAGACAGCACATGTAAAGAATATACACATTTTATTTGCTATTAACATTTCAAGTCATCAGATTATGAGAGAAAACATATCAACATTCATCGCCTTAATTATAATAAGCAGGTCAGCACAGGTCACACATAAACGTACATCGAATTCACAAAATGTACTCGAGGTTTCCCGTAGCCATACTGAAAAACTGTATATTATTTCTTGCATTTTTAAAGATATCGATTAAAAAGTTGTGAATATAGTCACACATACTATACAAGATATTTAATTGTGGTTTAAATGTTAAAATTTATCGATTCGCTTTGAGGAGAAGTGGAGACTACCACACATATGTATGTGTTTAATTAAAATTTGAACGGGTGTTATGATTTACGATCTGTGTTGTAGAATGTGCAATTTCACAATACGCAAGCTTGAGCTCGCTCACTTTGAGAAGCGTTCTTTTGCGATGACAGATAATTTCAAACGGAGAGTTCGATATTTTCTCTATACACCACAACGTAATGTGGATTCTCTGTTGCATGGAGATTACTACGAATATTTTCCAAATGAAACTTGGTTACAACTCAAAGAAAGGGTCAAAGGGTCGGCAACATGCGGGGCCACGTTTCTCCAATCCCATGCCCGAAATCGAACGCCATTCTGCGCCCGACGCGTTAACGCGGTACCGCACGCGAGCGTGTTGCTCTTTCCGGAAACGGGTTCGTCGACGCGGATGACCCTTTCTTCGAGCTGTAAGTAAATTTCATTTGCAAAATATTCGTAGTAATCTCCAAGGCACAGAGAATCTGCATTGCGTTGTGGTGTATATCCAACTCCTCGATTGAAGTTCTCTGTCATCGCAAAAGGGCGCTTGTCAAAATGAGCGAGCTAAATCTTGCGCATTGTGAAATTACAGGTTTTACAACACAGATCGTAAATCGTAACACCCGTTCAAATTTCAATTAAACTCTTACTGATGTATGGCAGTGGGAGAGAGACATAGCGTACCAGTGGTCCTCTCAGTGCCAATTAAGTTAATAACTCTTTGTGGTAAGGTGCATGGTTCTCCTACAAAAACGGTCTGCCACATTTCGCACAAGAATGCCTCGGTTGAATGCTGGCAGAATGTGGTATATCGCATTCCGTTAACATGCGGGAGGGTTTACATAGGCCAGACTGCGCGGGGGGGGGGGGGCGCTGCATTGACACTAGGCTGAACGGACATAGGGCGTTGGTCCGTAGCACCACTCCATCAGGACACCTGGCTCTTCACTGCAAGACCTGTGGGTGCTCCCCGCTATTCAATAATACCACAATAGAGGGTGGGTTCAAAACGCGCGTTGCTCGGGACGTTCTGGAGGCCTTCTTAATCACAACGTCAGAGGAAGATCACTCTGTTTGCACACCGTCATTGTCACTCTTATCAGCCGAAATGGAATATCTTGGAACGTGCCCGACTCGCAACCATCATGTGTTGAACAGCTAGTTTTCTGTTTTTGCTATTGTGATATGGTGTTGTCACATACCTTTTGTCTTATTTTGTATTCAGCAGTTCGTCTGTGCACTTCGTCCCCTGTCCCTGGCTGCGTTCCGTTAATCATTATGCACAGTTACCAACTACCCCGCATTTCAACACTCACGGATATTTTCGGCATTTTGAAACTGTGGCGCCTAAATATATGCCATAATATCGGCTGCTATAATGACTAGGAAGTTCCCATGTAATGAAGACATTCCCGGCCGCACAACGCTAGGACTCGGAGTGGTCACGCACACAATAAAGAAACTGTTCATGGGTATGGTATTTGCCTGAAACAAGAACTAGCAGCTCCGCAGGGCTCATTTCCTGCATTTCACTCAGAAACTATTAGGAAGAGGAAGCGAAACTGTGTGACAAAAAAAAAAAAAAAAGTGCTGCCGAGTAGGGCTCCAATCTCGAACTTTTCAGGCCGAAGTCACACACACTAAGGCCGAATCACAGGCGGAACCCAAGCAGCACAATGTACTGAAAGTCGAGTGTAATAGGGGTGGATGGTATGTGTCTTATTGATGTTCCTTAGTTTCACGAGTCTGTTCAAGGCCTTCCATCTACCCGTCCACCCCAATTGCACCCGACTTTCAGTATACATTTTGCTGTTTGGGAAGTGATGCATTTAACGCGCGGTATCAGTTGAACGACAAGTTGAAGATCGACCCCACGGGGCCGATCTTGGACTTGTCGTTATCTCATAACGTGCGTTAAATGCATAACTTCGGCCCATGATATGGCGGGAGCTGTTACACGACCCTACCACGCTGGCCTTAGAGCACGAGAACTTTGAATCTAAAGATAACGATCGCTATCTGAAAGTTGATGATCGGGACCATATGGTCTTTTAGGCACATAGCATGTCTCAAATCACAGAATATAATTGCAGTTTTGCAGAATATATGCCGAATATCTGAAAAAGATATTCGGCGGGCGTCCATATTTCGGCAAATGCCGGAAACACAGACCCCAACTTATAGACTGCTTTCTCATTTTGGAATGGAAGTTAAATGACATAAGTATATAGCCATACATAATGTAAAAACCCCGAGACTAAGGAATACGAAGGGACAGACACAACACGAAAGTCTGTCCCTTCGTGTTTCCTAGACTCGGGGTTTTTACATTATGCATCATCTTCACCGGCTCGCTTGCTTCCTAGCCATTTTTTCATCGTATATAGCCATATTTTTTACCCACAGAGGGCACAGAGGTGCATATATCACTGGAATTATCACTTTCCTGGATTAGTAATCAAATTCGTCATCGACTTATTGATTAGTGGCTCCTCGAGAACTTGACATAGCAGAATTGTATGTCGGATTAGAAAAGTCTATGCTTTTGAAACAAACGTGCGCATTTTTGGTGGTGAAATATGCCTAGCGCTGTGGGCACACCTATGACTTTTATACAACAGTATGATTATTTGTTTAATGACAGGTCACGCTTTGTCTATCATAGGCTGTTCAGAATTGGGCAATTAATAGATTAATTATCTTTTTGTTTTAAAGCGCCATGTTGCACTGTCAGTAAAACCATAATTGATATCTGTCTATTTGAATAATTAATTCGAAGAAAAAGAAACACCCTCTATTCTGTCATATTTCAAGAAATGTTAGATTATATATTGTCTTAGTCCCCACGTAAGGCAGTGCCATAGTTTTCCGGTCACATGGAACGCAAGTGGCAATGCTCATCAGTGATGGCCAAGTACCTCAAAATTAAAGTAAAGTACCAAGTACCTGGTGTCATTAGTACTTCAAGTACACTACAAAGTACCCAATTCCAAATGTACTTCAAGTAAAGTGCAAAATACTAGGCAAAGTACCTCAAGTACTAGGCAAAGTACTTCAAGTACTCATCAAGTACATAGCCAATTTAATTTGTATCACTCTCCATATCACTGTTTAATATGTGTGTCTTGCTCTTTTGGCAAAAGTTTAGTGAGCATCCTTGACAAACGCTTTGAAATCATAAAGACCTAGGTTAAGTCCTAACCAGATGTTATAATTTTCAGTTACATGTAGAGAGGCAATCAGTCAGCTGTGCTGTGATTATGCAAAATAGTATTATGCCCTCACTGATCAAAGATCACCCGCCTAGTGTGGTGTTCCGGGTATCTTATCTCTCGGTTACTTATCTCCGGGTATAGGAAGCTAGCCAATTTGAGGGGAAAAAAGTACAAGCCAACAGAGATTGTACATTTATGGGCATTCCTTGCTGTTTTTTGAAATACAACGTGTTTAAAAAAGGAATATGAAGAAAATTAAAGGGTCTCTGACCAGAAGCTGGAGAGCCTTTTCCGCAGTGGCTACCGATAGAATACACAAAAGCAACTTCACATACGAAAATGCATGCCTCAACACCTCGTAGTTTTCGTAAACTCGAATTTTGAACATCGCGGTTCACGCCGACGCTGGCACACCTAGCGTCAAACCAAGAAAACGTACGCATATATAGAAAATTCATCTGGTCATCCCACTGGGATGACGTCAATCGCCCATGCAATCAGCGCGCAGAATGCCGTCACGTGATCGAGCACTACAACAACAACTTTCAGCAAGAACCAACATTTTTACGCCGATATACTGTTGTCACAATGTCTGGAAATAAAAAGTATATATATACTTCGAAATCTACGACCTGTTTTATAACTGCGATAATCCAATTAGCGACTTCCGTGGAAAGAGGAGCTACGAGGCTACGAGCTACGGCGACTTTCGGGATCCAGCGCGCTATTTCACTGCGTTAGCGTAGTGTGTGTATTTCCAAGTTTTTCTTTATTTATATCTTTTGGAACAACGACCAATTTATCGAGGTACAGCCCTTACTTCATTTGACGTGCCTCGGTTGTGCCGTCAAAGCGAGATTTCTCGGCGTGCATTCAGTTCCGTACGATACTGCGCGTTCAACCGCAGCGCCAGGATAATACCAGGCCTCCACAGCTCCCCGCATTTGCGGCAGTAGAAAAATAAAATCACGTCACAGTCACGTGGTATTACATCGTCAGGCATCATGACGGATGCCCATTGGCCAAAGGAGGATGCGCGCTCCGGGATTGGTTGATAAAGTTTCGAAATATCTGACAGCTCACTTTTCGCGGGCAGTTGGCCAGGCGGGCAGCTCCAAGCAACGTCGCTGCGTCTCCGCGGCTCGCCGATGTCGGTTGACCACAACGACCAAAGAGGAAGTGTACGCGCGGGTTTGTTCGTGAGCTATAGTGACTCTGGCCATGTACTGATCTCCGATAAAGTGTCAACCTACGGACATTCTGGCCGGGTCGGAACTGGAATGCTTGGTGAGCTGACGCCTGAGGAACACTTTCGAGCGCTGTCTCATTTTCAAATACAGTGACTAAGAAGAGAGTGTTCGTAACGACAAAAGTATTTCCCGTGACTGTGTGACCTACGGTGCATCGCCAGAATGAGAAGAAGATGCTCATCTGTGAAACGCACGCACTCGTGGACTTCGCTCGCCTCCAGAAGTAGACATGTGTGCTTTGCAAGTTCGAACTTGGTGTGGTTGCTGTCTATTCAAGGAACGAAACGTCCTGTACGCACGGTGAATATATGAGTCAAGCATTTGAGTTTATACGTTGCATCAATAAATATGTATTTCGCCTATCGAAAATGTCTTAGTTATTTTGTAATAATGGGCGCCAGGTATGAAAACCAGTAGAAGTCAATGGCAGCCAGGGCCGGCCGAAAGCCGAGCCAAACTGAGAGGTTGCTGATTGGTTGGCTGCTAGGCATCACGACGCATTTTCATTGGTCGTATGTCCAGTGTTGCCTGAATTATCTCAAACTATGGGCTCTATGGGGAGCTGTGGGCGCCTGATAATACCGCGGCGGATTTTGCCAATCGTATTTGAAGAATGCAGACTATGAGACGGACCCCTCAGTTTGAGTACAAAGAACCTCCGCCTACAGCAGTCCGCAGTGCTTTCCTTGAATCTATCTTCCAAGACTGTTGCATCTGGACGTGACGAGGTTAGTGTCTTCTGTATAATTTATACAGTGATTACTCTCCTTGTGAGAATTACGTTGTGGCATGCAGATGTTAGGAGACCATTTACGCAACAAAGAAAAATACGGATTAAAGCAAATTGAAGTTTACGCACTAAATCAAAAGATTACTGTACAATTCTGAGTGTTGTTGAATGCAGCCATGCCAATGCAGTAAGCAACATTCACAGTACGTAAAATGAAGCTGTGTATTCAGCATCTAGATGTAACATTATAATTACCACAGCAGTGTGCACCAATGTAGTTCATGACTTCCTTGGACAAGATGTGGAACCAAATGTTGGAAATACAAGGCAGGGATCAGGTACAAGTTTTCTTCTATTTGTTTTCCTTATAATATGCAACATACTGCACATAGTAAAGAAGGGTTCTGGATTCTAAACCAATGCAGTTGAAATCCTTAGTTTACCCCAAGCTGTACTATTGTTGTCTAATCTGGGGAAACACCACAGAGGGCAACTACAATAAAATTGCAGTGCACAAAAAAAGAAAGAATGCCTGGTATACGACAACCATGTCTACAGGTTGTCTACAGGTGCAATGTGCTGGACCCTCGTTGCAAAGAGGCCCAGCAGGGGTGCCACTACAATCCATCCATCCAGCCCCTCAGCTCCTTCAAGACATGCAAAATACAGTAGACAAAGCGTTCACTTGGAAATCAGACATTTACACAAAATTGCCTTGCAAATTCAGGATCTTTTAGCGCCATCCCAAACACTTGCCATTACGGTATGAAATCTATCACTTTACCACCTTACAAGGTTCCACTGCTACGGACCAACTACAGAAATCAGCAGAAACTGTTCCTCTTCCGAACAATTTTTTTCAGCTGATTGGAAATGGCCTTCCTGTGTCCAGTTTCAAAACAGAGTTACACAAACTTGTTGAAGTGTTATTAGAGACAGTCCACTCTGTTATGTATTTTTTTTTGTGTGTGTGTGTATGAAAATGTGGACAGCTCGGAGCAGTTGTGTATTTTATTTATGTGTTTGTGATTTGCTGTACGCTCGTAGTAGTAATATCTCAGTTATCCCATTTATATGGCTTTTTTAACAATGCTAGGGTGATGACTTCATGGAAGTGGAAGGAACAGGAGAGGAAGACATCTGGCAATGGTCATGACAGTTGTCCGTCAGGTACGGGACCAATTTCTTTTATAAATGTGGTATATAGCGTGAAGTTGTTACTAATCAAAAGTTTTTTGTTCCCTTTAAAGGAATCTACAGGTGGTGAGCACGCGTAAGGAACTGACATATCTCAATACAACTTAGATCTGCCTGTTGCACATGAGATGTGTGACTCTACTTACACACACAAGCTCCTGCAGGTTCGATGCATGTATATTTGGAACATGAAAGACAGAGTGCTAAAAATATATCTGTGGTGAAAAATTGAGCAGTTCACTGCAGTAATTCTATCGATTTATTTTCAGCATTTTGGGAAAAATATAGTGATGGCAAGATTACCTGTGTTGTACTGCCAGACCATCTGCTGTTGGAGTTCCATGTCCCAGTTATTATATATAATAGCTGTTTGAGGTTATTACATATTTATTATGCAAGTTTTGTGCCTGTGAGTTCCTGTAAATGTGCTCTGCGGTGATCATACTGGACAGAGAGCTATGTCTGTATAATAACAGTGACTAATGTTCTCCTGCCCATAAACCTATTCCTAGGGTACATCTGCACCCTTGGAACTCACTGGAGAGGCATGTTAGCTTAGCTCAATTGGTAAGGGCCCTGTATCGGTAATACAGAAGATGTGGGTTCAAGTCCTACTACTGGCTAACCTTTCTAGTGACTGCCTTCTTTCATCATTCATTTCTTAGGCACTTGATGCTTTGTATGTATTTGCCTTTTCTATGTGTTCCAGTCTCAGAACATCAACTGCCATGTTCAAAAGAAGTGGAATATGCCTCTGCAATCTGGAACCCATCCCAACATCTCTTAATCGACAAAGTAGAATTTGTACAGAACCGCACGGTTTGTTGCTCGTGATTATCATCCTTTTTCCAGCGTCTCAGCCATTAAAGCCAAACTCTTTCTTACTCCTTTGATTACCAGACGAAAGGTATCAGGCCTGGCATTCTTTCATAAGTTATATCACAGTCACACTCCTCCCCACCCCACTTACTGTCAATATCCTCACAAGTTACTTCCAAGACTTGATGACTCGCACAAAGTACTTGCTCCACCTACACAAACAAAAAAATTCCTCTACTCGCCGCACCAGCTGATGGTGTCAAACTGGAATGACCCTCCTGTCCACATAGCATCAGAACAAAATGTATCGTCATTTATTTCCAAGTGCTATGATCGTTTTCAAATCGAATGAATTTCTTTGTGGTGAGTGAACGAATTTTGTTTGCATCATTTTGGTATTTGTCTTTTTTGGATAAAAAACCTCCCGCATTTATGTAAGTCCCTTCACAAGGGCCTTTAAGTAAACAAATGAAATGAAGAACTTCGTGATACCTTCATAGTTGGAGCATTTTTAATGCATATTTTAAAACAGTGGCCACTAAAAATGTGTCAGACACCGTTACAAACGCTGCCGTCTGTATCAGGTGAATCATGATTTTTCCCAGAAGCCCAATAATGTATAACGCTGCATCACATATGCTATTTTGGAGCAATCTCTGCAGACATATTATGAAGATATTATCTGAGTGCCACAATAAACTATATGAACCACATTTCATGTTACATCATCTTCGACTAAAACATGCCTATTTCAGTATTTGAGCAGCCCAAGATACAAAGCTTCGTTCCTCAAGGTCTACATCCTACTCGAACTGGGTGTGCACTTTGCACACAAAAGGAAAATTGAGAATAAAAAAATGGCTAGGAAGCAAGCGAGCTGGGGTTTTACATCATGCATGGAAGATTGAGGTTTTCGATAGTCAACTTGTGTAGTGAGCACTTCTGGAGGACTGAGAGCAGGAACCGAGGTCACACACAGGGTAACCTGCATAACAGTGTGATTTACTTCCACATAATGATCATTAAAATACTTGAGGTGCTTAAACGATACTATTTGGGTGCTATCAGACAGTAAGAGTTCGAACAACACTAACGAGATATTGGCTGAATGGGTGGACAAAAGGATGCGTCAGAACAGGGTTGGATTTGTGGTGTGGTGGAATTGAGAGCCCAATGTAATTCTTACTAGGCGGAGCAGGCTGATGAGATGGTGCTTTGTGTCAGGGGTCAGCACAGTGGTTTATCCAGAATCCCAAGGATGGAGGAGTATTGAAAAAAGTTCGGGGGAGGGGGGGTCATTATTACAGTTGCATCATTACCGACATGTGTCTACAGCTGAAATTGCAAGGGCACCCCCTGTAGGGGGTACTTCCACCTAGTATCTTGGGTATTTAAAGCATGTAGTAGTTACTATGGGAAAGGCTTTGCGTATCCTGTTCACCGCGCAGACTGGTATAACAATTCTCTTGTTTTTTTTCAAGTCTGTGCAACATCCATCTCACGAACTGTTGGTATGTAGTGTAGGTATCTATTTCCTGTATGAGACACGCAAGCTTTGAACAAAGCTAAAGCTAGTAGCTAGGACGCCGAGTATTAATTCAGCTGCAGTCTTTCTGAATAAGTGACGAACAATAACAGAAAGTTCAGAAAAACTATTTTGTATTGAAACCAACCAGCATGACTGTGCACGAGACACGTACGCTTCTTACTTGTGAATATGAGCGCTAGGTTCGTGCTGCCCTCGAAGTTCTAAATATATGCTACTTTAGGAGCAGCTCCTTGCAACATAAGCACTCGACTTCTTTCGGCATTATTATGCAATGAACCACTCCGGCCCCTTTACACGGCGCCGTCAAACATGAAATTTACACAAACTGTTCATGTGCTTCATCGTGATGGATGCTGAAAGCTCATCTAACAGTCTGTCGTTGGAACTTCCTCTTCATGCTGAAGTCGACTCGCGGCTCAACATTTCAAAAGCAAGGCCTCCAAACTCTGCTGCACGTAGCAGGTGCCTCTCAGCTGCTGAAAGGTAGCTGAAAAGCTGACTTCTCGACTCCGCTGTGCTTCCGCGTCCATATTGAAAAAGCACCCAGCAATACGGAAGTTGCGGAAATCACCCGAACTTCCGGTGTGGACTTTCCACCAATAAACGTCGCGGGCGTTTGACGTCATACACATTGGAAAACCACTGCATAATAGCTAGAGTTTTGCGCTGATCGCACGAGTTGAGGGCAGAAATCGAAACCGCTTTTCGGCTCCTTGTTTGGAATAGTTTGCGGCCCCGCAGAAACGAAACGTTTCTGTTGTAACCTGGAGGCACCATATAGGTTCGTTATCCATGCAAACAAAGACATTGACCAGGTTCTGGTCACAGACCCTTTAAAGAGGATCAAACACGATGTAAACCTTCATTTTTATTCGACTGTTATATGCAGCAATGTAATCCATGTGACCAATTAAAAAAACGCAAAATGTAAAAATGAAAGCATGTGTGTCTTTCAGAGTGTTCATCGTCTAATGCAATCACACATGGTGATATAAATTGATTATTAATTGCCGATGAAGGAAACAATATAAAAAAAAGCATAGAACTTTGCATTGGGAGAGCTGAAATGACAATTGACCAAGTCATTGTGCTGCCGGTTTGCATTCCTGCATTTGCATTTTACTCAATCATAGAAGAGCTGATACTTTTTCAACATTTCAAGCCTCGCAACAATAGATTTGCTTCAACAAATATGCCCTTTAAAACCACAAAAAATCATTTTTGGTAAAATGTCATACTGGGAATCTTGGTACCACATTTCACTAGAAGCGCTAAAATGATGTCAAAACAACGAAAACTCAGATATATAGCCCTATCTGTGTGCTTTTGTCTTCGTGTTGTCATTTGAGCGCTTTTAGTATAGGGTGCATTTTTGATACTCTTTCGTGATTTTTGGTCTGGAGTCCAGATTTGGGTACTTTAGTACTTGATGGGAAAGTACTCGAAAAAGGTACTTCAAGTACAGTACAAAGAACACGATTTAAAATGTACTTAAAGTAAAGTACAAGTGCAGAGAAATGTACTTAAAGTACTAGTTGAGTACTTGGTATTTCAAGTACTGCCCATCACTGATGCTCATACAAGCGAAGTGCAGTGTGAGCGTTTTTTTCAAGAGGGATACCCTCGGCGTCGTATTGCCAACTGTAGGATGGGACAAACAAAAGCTTGCCCGGTGTAGATATGTATTGGCATCATCGTGGAAAGCTTGCCCGGTGTATTGTCATCAAGCAGGCAGCAGATGTAGAAGGAATGTTACTTCGACGATCGCCGCAAACGCAGATTGGGTTCTGGCGACAGCTACCCATCACTTGTGCCAACTATACAAGTTTGCTGGTGTGGCGGAAGCGTCAACAACCAAAGTGGTCGCCTCTTTGACTCCCTAGCGGTATCCAACGACGATGACGACGATTGAGACAGTGATATCGTCAGGCTCAAGCTATCCCCACTGATTTCTTTTATTTTCTTTTTTTTTTCTTGATGGGACGCCCCCTGTTCCTGACGTCCTTAGGATGATCGAACGTTTGCAGGAAACTTAGATGCAGGAAAAAAATAAAAGGTTTCTACACCTTGGCGTACCGCCAAAGGTGTCCGAAGTGCAACGCCGTTATAACAGCCGTAGGATGCGACTCCTTTTCGGATTTAATAGATACATACACACTATCGCTTGTTTTAGCAGATCAGTAATATTCTAGTTAAAGGGTACTATAAAGAATGACAGAATGGTGTAAATGCAAGCTAGCTGGTGGATAAATTCCATTCCAGCTCAGGCTTGCCTATCATGGTGCGATAAAGAATGCCGTGAAATAAAAAGTCTATAATGTCATGCAAGCCACTGTGAGGGAATCGAGCGATTCACTTGCCATGTTTTCCGAAGCGTTGCCGTTAAGACTTTCCGATGTGCTAAAACTCTCTATTTGCAGCTGAACGCATGAGTGTCAACGCCGACCACCACTCGGACGATTCTTGTTCGTCCGTGTGGTCCTAAATTCCGGTAACGCAGCGTATTGGTTTGTGAATTCTGTAGTAGTTTATGTTATCAATGCATCGCACGCTGTTGAGGTTGCTTCACACTGCAACGTTTCATCGCGTGCAGACAAATTTGTGCGTACATGTACCACACAAGCGATCAGCTAGTGGTGATTGTGAAAGGGCTCACCGTTGTCGGCCTCACAGAGCTGGGAAAGGTCACGGCTGACGACTGTGGATAATGCGCATCCTGGGACGACTTCCAAAGAAACTGCACTCACATATGTCTGGAAGCGTCTCAGAAAAACACAGGAATAAACCCAGACTGCACAGCCGGCACCGGGATTAATATCCGGGCACTTCACATACATGCGTGGTGCCGCAACTGTCACCCACTGCATGCGTTTCACGAAGTGTTGTGACGTCAAGTTTAAGTACACATTTTAGTATTGGTGCAACTCAAGTGTTAACGTATGATTAATACTGAATAGTCTCTATCTTGCTACCTCCATGCATTCCATGTTTGCTACGGCCATGTTGAAACACGTATTGTCACGTATAGGGACAACGACTAGCAGGAAAATCACCTCTCTCGTGCTGCTCAGAATGAACAGCAACAGCCACCATTTCCTGTCATATTTGATGAAGGTGCAGGGCACGAGAGGTGAACTTCCCCGTCGCCGTTGTCCCCGTATGTGACAATATCACACAGAGGAGAAGTTATTCAGCACGAACACAGAGAAGGCAGCGATTCGTTCCCGCTTGTGGCTCGGTGCGTTCGTTAGAGAAAATTGAAAGGATGAAACATATACTATGGAAAGTGGAGCACAGGCGTCCCGGTGGAACATAATTACACAGGATGCCACACGATCTTGCTGCTACGGCCATACATAAGCTTTTAAAATATTAGGATAGGGAGCTACAAGTGCTACACTCCTAAAAAGATGTGTACTTTGCGAGTAGAAAGGGGTTAACATCTACCTACCAAGCAGCACACACTATTGGGCCCATATTGGCTTGTCATTGTCGATACGGGTCCAATATGGGGCCCGTTTCGCCATGGTTTGCCCCATATTGGCTGAAATTGGGCAATACTGGCAATATAAGCCTTTATTGCCCAGTTTAGCAAATATAAGGAAAATCCTGGAAATATGGGCCTTATATTGCCAGTGCTCACCCCATATGGACTGAAAATACAGAAAATAGTACGTACCCGTGTTGCACAATTGCCCAAGCAGCACGGCAAAATTTGACCTTGAACCGTGTGAAACGCCCAATTCACTACGTCGTTACATCCAACGAATTCCCGCCGATAATACACATTGTCAGAAACAGTCAACATAGTGGCAATCCCATTGTAATGTTCACTAAACTCGACAAGTCAACTTTCGACGTTCTAGAAGCCGACGCCATCTTGCTTCGCGATGCCAATGCCACTCGGCCGAACCGACTGAGAGCGAGCATGGTCGTTTGAGCGAAATCACGTTTCCTACAACTAACGCGCATGCACGACAGTTGGATCGGACGTTTCATACCGGCTAAAATGTCGCTGGTTCCTGTAATGACAACTGAATTGCGGCAGGTCAAGCAAAACACACAATGTGTGATAGAAAGGGATGGCTGTTCTGTAAATTTAGGTGCTTTGATGTTGCTGCAAACAGTGTGAGTTGCTCTGGCGTATGTCCGTCACCGTCACGAAACTGTTTCGGTCCTTTGTACTCTCGGAGCGGGTTGGAAACATTTGGTTCGTAGAATATTGCGATCCCAATGAAGGCTTCTGATGGATGTTTGGCATTGGCAATTCCGTGGGACTGCTTGTGGGCGTATCACCCGTTCTTCGTTTTTGGGGCGATGCAGTGTTTTCTTTTCTTTTTTTCTTTCGGTTATTGTATTCAACGTAGATCAATGAGCTATGCAGAAATGAAAAAGCAAAAAGAAGAGAGAGCCATATCAGTGGAGGATATTAAACCGGATAATGCTTTATTATTACACGGACTCCCAGTTGGCGTTATCACATAAATATTGACAATAGTGGCGCAAAATGGGCTTGCACCAATGCGGGCAGTCCATATTGGTGCAGTATGGAGCCTGGTTGCACTCCCCATATTGGTCCAATACTGGCATCCCATATTTGACCAATATTGGCAGTTCATATTGGAACAATATTGGCGATCTTGGCATCCCATATGGGCCCAATATTGGAGCAATACTGGCGTGCCGCTTGAGCTGTAACTCGCTTCTGCTTGTTTGTACACCATTAAAAAAGGATGTACAGTAACTCTTTTTTGGGAGTAGCTAAAGGGTCTCCTTGCTCTCTTCTGGGAGTGAGGATACTCATTTATAAGAGTGATATGTATTCTCCAAAAGGGAGTGATATATGTGGCAAGGAAAGGGTGTTAAAGTTCACCCTTATTTAAGAGTGTACACCTGTCCGAATACAGGGAGTTCTGGTACTCCCTTTAGCAAACGCGGAGTTGGTAAAATCGACGACTTCGACTCTTATTGTGAATGGGCACATTATTTCATTCCCCACATCGCCACCCCACCAGCAATGAGGTAGGTTGTCCCCCTGGGCGACAGAACTCCCCATACCCCATCTTAAAAATAAAGTTGTAAATTGTTTGATTTTTAGTTGATTTCACGTGGTCCAACATATTCAATAGCGCAGACTGCACCAATACAAGGAATGAGAAACCATTTGAAGGAATTGACCTAGAGTATCTGATATCCATGTGATTTAATGAGATTGAACATGTTGCATGGTTACGAATGCAGTAAATGAGAAGCCAACTGAACACTACAAGAAAAGCCAACGAGACACAATCATTAACAGAAGCGAAATAGCGTGGGGAGTCCGCTGAACGTCCCTGCAGAAAATGAGGAACCAATTCGACGACCCTGTAAAATTGGAGCAAATGATCATCCATAATACGCAATGTATTGAAAATTATTGCGTTTGAAAAGGAACAGTGGGAACATCAAGAGTGGGAAATGAAGTGGGAACATCTGACATTAACATTTCTTCAAAATTTTTTAATTAGCCATAATTCCCCATGTTCCGCCACACAAACTGTATCTTGAGCAACTCCCGCTGGATATACCACCTCAGGCGTGACACTCTCGTTTACGAGCGCCTGCAGGGAGGGAGGAGGGGCGCCCCCAACACAAACAACCGTCACCAGACACACTGGAACCGTCAGCAGCGTCACGAGAACCGTCACCATTCGGGTGCAGCATGATCCCCACCACAGCGCTTACAAGAAGTATCGCGTCTCTCATGACCAAAATCATCACAGCCAGCACACACCGGGACCACGCGCTCTTTTTGGAAGTGGTCGTCTGCGCCCCACCTCATACAAACTCGTTTGACAAGGTAGTAGTTGAAGATCAAACGCTTACCGCGCACACTTATGAAGTTCGGAACTGGGGTCCGCATTTCCATAAGAGCGCACCGGTCACCCATCTCGATACCCTCTAGCTCCTTCTGAGGCTTCCTTTCACGAGCTACTTCACGACTTCACAATCAGGCTGCATCCTCCACCACCAACGTGGATCATGCTTTAACGACTTTCCCTACCATCGTCACAAGAGGAAGTAGGAAGTCCACGCGTGACACTGCCGGGGGTAGTATCACGGAAAACGCTAAAGGCCGACTGGCCATAGAACTCGATGGCGAAAAACGTCGAAAAACGGTACGCTATACTCGCCTCAAATAGTCAGGAAACCACACAAGGGAATCAGCTCACAGAAAGGGGACCACCAGGGAACCACCTAAAAAAAAACAAAGATCACTCACCCGTAATATGGAACGAAGTGCAACATCCTTTCTTAAATGTTCGTATATCATTCAGCGTCGTATTGCCAACTGCAGGATGGGACTGCAGTGTTTTGTATTGGCATCAAGCAGGCGAACTACCTGTGGAGGACTGTGGGACCTGACTTCCTGATAGCTGTATAGCGGTGTGTACTGTCATGCAGGAGAGCTACCTGTAAGGCAGTCCCCACCTCTACTACTCTACCACTGTGTATTGTCATCACTGTACCACTGTATGTATTTTCATCTGTTGTCAGTGTACCACTGTATGCATTGTCATCAAGCAAGATAACTACCTATGGAGGTAGCCGCTTTTACACATACTCTATCTTACATACCAGATAACAACGCTCCCAAGGGAAAGTGCTTTTTGTTACCCTACGGACAATCCTCAAACTCCAAAAGAGTCGCTACGAGGGGGGAGGCGCAGTACAGTCCTAATGGCCTTCCTACAACTTGATATGCCACTCACCTTGATCATGATCAAATAGCCGAGTCGCTGTAAGCCAGCGGCGACAGCACTCCACAGACACAAATAATGACTGCTCACGGTTGATATTTGCACGCAGCGCGGCTCTCACTGCGGGCAAAATAGCCGTGCTCCCAACATCTGGGCCACCAAAGGACAGCCGGCACCAGCGAATCCAAATTTGGAAGTTGTTTTCCGAAAGCAGCAATGCCAGTTGCTTCCCCTCTGCGCGTGCGACCGGCAACGGCTCGAGGTTCCTTACGGTGGCCCAGTCAACTGCTGTGAGCCCCAGTATTTGCGCCGCCCTACTCCACAGCAAAAGAGGAATATGCCATCGCGAAAAACAATGTTCTGCTGTCCGGAAACGGTGCAAACGTTCACGCAGTGGGAGGACACCATGGGCCAGCTTCCACTGGAGACTAGCGCGCCGTGCATCAAGTCAGCCACCAGTGATACGCCGCCAGGCGAATTTCGTTGGCACTGCTGGCCTTGCGGGACCCGGTCGCATTTCCCTGTAAGCGGCGTAGAAATCACGGACGCTCCACAAGGAAATGTCTTCATCTGGGCATTCGACACGCAAGCGCCGCACTACAGCAACACAAGCACAAAAATAACCAGGCAGTACTTCCGCCCTGGGGCGAAGCTCGGGACTTTCTAGGAACCACCTGGCAGCGTAGCCTAGGAAATACTGCACTGATGCGCAGGCCGGGTGCTCTGACTCACGGAGCGCCTCAAAGAGAATGCGCGATTGAAGCGCCAAACACTTTTCTGGCACAGCCGGTACTCCCGAGCCACCCAGATCACGGCTTTCGTGGAGTTGACACCTAGGGACCCATTCAACGGATCCACTCCACAGAAAGCGGAACGCGTGTCGCGTGATAGCAGCCTTTATTACAGCCGGCGGGGATGAAACAGCCGCTAAAAACCGCAAGCGACTGTAATACCATGCTGCCAACAGGCGTGCACGAAAAGTGATCGGCAGGTCAACAAACTTAAGTTCTCGCAGCACAGCACTACAGCGGCTGAATACTCGAGGCCAGTTCACAGCTGAGACCCCTGCACTGTCAAAAACAACTGCTAGGATTTTCACCTGAGGTCTTACAGGAACTTGAAACGGTGCAGCACAGGTTGGCTGACCATTTTAAAAAAAAGAGCGACACTTTTGGACCTATTCAATCTTGCCCAGGAAACAGTACCGTAGTCTTCGAACTCTAGGGTACTTCGAAGTAGGGAACTCTCACGCTGTAGTATGACGGAGACATCACCAGTGTACGCAAACACCGGCGGTCGGCATCTCTTAGGTACCCTTAGGATAACTGAGAGAGAACACAGCCTCCCGAGGAGAGGGTTGATGGCAAGAGCATACATGGCGTGGGAGAGAGGCCATCCTTGTCGGACACCACTCGTGACGTCAAACGGAGACGATAGACCACCAGCTACGGAAACGACACTTTTTGAGCCTTTGTAGAACACCTCAACAAAGCGCACCCAACCATCGGCGAAACCATATGCCCTCAGTGTTGAAAATAGGTGCATGTGGCGCACACGATCGAATGCCTTTGACTGATCGAAGGAAGCCACCACTGCGGCTGTGCGTGAACACATTATCCAATGGATGGCATCACGTAGCGCTATCCTGTGGAGGCCTGACGACCTGCCAGGGACCGAGCACGTCTGGCACGGGTGTAGCACATTTTCTAAGTGCGGCGAAACACGCAAAAGA